>NW_009649458.1:267209-286289 GCF_000708025.1 Charadrius vociferus | reverse complement strand
AAAAGTTCTTCTCAGCACACACCCGCTCCCCTTGTTTCCTTTTCCGATGTGCAGTTCTCACTCTTAGGTTTTTGTTACAAAAAGTAAAAAGGAAAACAGGAACTTGGCTTCTGCTTGATTTTTTTTCCCAGTGAATAAGCTTTCCTAGAAGCAAGTAGCAAGTAAAAGAAGAACAGAAGAACCCTATATTCATACATATATTTCACTGATAATTTAAAAAATATTGAATTACTTTGCTACTATATCTTCCTGTTTACTAAATGTATTTATAGCTGTCCTTATGTCTGTAGCTCCCTGCAAATAAAATGACTTGCTTACCGTTTTTTGAGTTCCGTATTTCTTTCTTGTGCCTTAAAATGTTCTTTGGTTAGCTAATATGTGCAGAAAAATGAATCACAAATAGATAGACAAATTTTTACTAGAAATTTAGACATTTAGACTGCTCAAATTTTTATCTTGTACTACGCTGACTTCTCTTTTGAATGATGCATGTACAAATGTTATAGTAAAAAGCTTTTTTGACTGTATTAAAGACTTCAGTACTACTGCTCATCTTCAGTAGAAAAATATAATTTTCAAGCTACATACGTCCTTTTGTAAATATTGCTTCAGATTGGAAATTCATTATTATCTTCTGTGAGATGGAAAATGATAATTTTATTTTAAGCTCTTGTTCAATTTCTGTACAAAAGAATTCTGTCAAGCCTTATAAATGTTGGGGTTTTTTTATTATTATTTTAATTTTTTAAAGGAAAAGTACAGATATGTGTTTCATTTCCTTTCTTTTGGACTGTCTTTATTTTCTTGACCTAAGATTTATAGATGAATGATTTCAATAAATTTTATGTGGGAAGTTGGGGAGAATTGCCGTTGAAATGTGTAACAATATTCAGCTTTCAGAGCGTGCTTTTTTCAACGAGAGCCTTTCTATGCTTTTTCTTGTAGCATTCTGGGATGATTCTTTTTTTTTTTTTTTTTTCCTTATGAATTGCATTTATCCCTGTAATATATTATGGGATTACAAAATTTCAATTAGCCCTGTTCTACCAACTGAAATTTAATGAAAGTTAAGTACAAAGCAGCCACCTTAATTTTTGAAAATAGATTAAGGGGTATATCCTGAAAGTCATAAAACTCTCTTTCTGTTACAAAGTGCATGGGTTTTTCTATATGCAGTGTCCAGAAGCATGTGGTCTCCTACCTGCCGAGTAGCAAAAATTACTCATCGCCCATCTATTAATGTTCACAGCTGTTATTTTTGTTTGTTTGTTTTTTGTTTGTCGTCCCCCCCCCCAACCCAGTGGTACTTCTCTAAATTCATACTGGATTGCAAATAAAATATTTGAAAATATACATACTAAAGCATTTACATAAATGACATTTGTATTATTCAAGCAAAATATATTATGATATAGACATTTTGACATCTTTCTGTATTACACTCAAATATAAGGATGTAAGGATATCTGGTTAGAAGCTATTCCATGTACAAACAAACAAAAAAATAGACAAAACAAGAACAAAAGGCAAGAAAAATAATAAACTCCCAGATACACAAACCCTAGCAAATGGAAATAATAGAGATGACAATGAATACGAGACCTCTCAGGTTGCTGATGCCTGGGCCATTGAAAAACCTGCTCACATGTAGCATTTTCTAGGTTCATATAGAACTTTGCAGCTGATAAGTCAGGGGAAACAAGATTATCACGGGTCCCATGGGAAAGCACCTATTTATTATGGGATATTTGAGAAGGCTTGTGGGCTTGTGCAAAACTTATAGGATGTTGAAATGAGACGTTGTTGTAAGATTTAAAGACAAGTAAAGATTAAGAGACAAAGAAAAAGAAAGAGAGGAAGTGGAGTGAATCAGGGAGGAACAAGCATGGCAGATTGGGGACAAAAGGGGCTGGCTGGGTGTAAAGCAGCAGCTGGTCAGCATGTTTGTCTGGACAAGCCCTGTGCTTCATTTCTCCAGTTTGTCCTGTCTTACTAAATCTTCAATTATTTTCTGTGTAACCACACTCTCTGTTCTCTACGTATTGGCTCTGCATGGCAAGGTTTTGGTAGCAGGAGACTACAGGGGTGGCTTCTGTGAGAGGATGCCAGAAGCTTCCCCCTTGTCCGATAGAGCCAATGCCAGCTGGCTCCAAGATGGACCTGCTGCTGGCCAAGGCTGAGCCCATTGGCAACTGTGGTAGCACCTCTGAGATAACGTATTTAAGAAGGAATAAAAAAACTGTGTGGGGGCAGCCAGAAGAGAGAGTGAGAATATGTGAAAGCAACAGTTCTGCAGACACCAAGGTCAGTGAAGAAAGAGGGGGAGGAGGAGCTCCAGGCGCCAGAGCAGAGATTGCCCTGCAGCCCGTGGTAAAAACCATGGTGAGGCAGGCTATCACCCTGCAGCCCATGGAGGACCCCAGGCCAGAGCAGGTGGATGTGCTTGAAGGAGGCTGTGACCCTGTGTGAAGCCTGCACTGGAGAAGGCTCCTGGCAGGATCTGTGGACCCATGTAGAGAAAGAGAAGCCCATGCAGATCAGGTTTGCTGGCAGGATTTGTGACCCTGTGGGGGACCCACACTGGAGCAGTCTTCTGCTGAAGGACTGCAACCTGTGGAAGGGACCCACGCTGGAGTAGTTCCTAAAGAACTGCAGCCTGTGGGAAGGACTCATGTTGGAGAAGTTCTTGGAGAACTGTCTCCCATGGGAGGAACCCCATGCTGGAGCAGGGTGGGATAGTTTGAGGAGGAAGGAGCAGCAGAGACGACATGTGATGAACTGACCACAACCCCCATTCCCTGTCCCCTGCACCACTCAGGGGGAGAAGGGAGAGAAAATTGGGAGTGAAGTTGAGCCTGGGAAGAAGGGAGAGGTGGGGGGAAGGTGTTTTAAGATTGAATTTTTATTTCTCATTATCCTCCTCTGATTTGATTGGTAATAAATTAATATTCCCCAAGTTGATCTTTTTTTGCCCATGATGGCAATTGTTGCGATTTCCCTGTCTTTATCTTGACTTACGAGCTTTTCATTATGTTTTCTCTCCCCGTCCAGCCAAGGAGGGGAGCAATAGAATGGCTTGGTGGGCACCTGGTGGGCAGCCAGGGTCAACCCACCACAATATACATTTCATTAACAACCTTCAAGCTGAACTAGATGGTGAGTAAGAAAAAAACTCAGGCCTGGAAAGACCCAGAATCTGAGCCAGTGGCAGGGTAAAAAGCCTGAGGGTTGAACATAGATACAGGACAGAGTTAAAGCTGAGCTTTGAGAAGATTTCAATGGAGTTTCAAGGGTATTTTCAAGGAATCTCTGAATGTGGGTATGCCTGTGAATGAAGGGAATGTGTGTTTGTGCACATAACCTTCAATCCTGATCAAAGATCAAGGAAGAGCAGGATCAGGCCGTCAACGTTCATGTTTATGTGAGTGTTGTTGGGTTTTTTTGGGGGGGAATTCTCTCTGTGTGTTCTGGGCAGTGTGGTCAGATGTGTGTTTTGTGTGTGTATCTGGATCTTATAAATATATTCTCAGCCTCGCTATGGACCCAACCTGCACATGGGAACTGAGCAGAAAACAAGCTAGGAAGAAAAATCCCTGTGGTCCTGGACTTGGCTTCTCTTCACTGTTGTAATAAACAGAGTTATGAGATTGTCTTTAGGCTCATATGTTTGAAATATGGCCTTACCCTTCAGTGTCCTGAAAAGAATACTTCATATTCATTCTGTGAGAACAGAATTTACTTTTTGTTCAGCCGTGAGGTTCTGAGCAATCACCTGCCTAATCTGATCCATCTAAGGTAATTCCAGGAAGCAGTTACAAGGGTATATAAGTACAATATTGTGTCAGGCAATATTCTAAAAGGGAAAACACTGTCTGTTGGAAATGGAAAAAAAAAAAAAGGTTTAGCACTGTGCATTCAGGATCTTAAGTATTTTTTTTCATACTTATTTTGCTTAGGGTAATGCTTTGTAAGCGTTTGAATGCTAGTAATACCAAATTGGGAGAGGATAGGATACTGCTGGTGGTACATTTAGGAAAACCAGCTGAAACTCAAAAAAGACTTGAGTTGGATGACTTGAGAGATGATCTGTCAGTGAGGTCGGTCTGTGCAGTGGAACATTCACCAGATGAAAGCGAAGGAAGCTCTCTTGCCTGAATATCTGTAAACTGAGCTGGGCAAATTCCTTGAAAAATAGATGAAATGAGATGGACAGGTCATCTGAATTTCCAGGTGCATTTGAAACCCTGGGCTTTTGAGAAGTTGTGTGACAGGAGTAAGACTCTCTTGTTTCTCAAAAAGTTTAGAAGAGGCTGACTTTGATCTGCTAAATCACAATGGTTAAATAAGATCACCAAGGATAAGGACTGGAATGCCAGAGTTTTCAGCTCTTCTTCCAGCAGAGCAGTACAATATATACACACACACTTTTGAGTTCTGTAGGTGGTAGTCACAAGGTTAGTGGATTACTAATCTAAGTGAAGAGAAAAAAAGCTAGTACGTTCCTGAAAATGCAAATTAGGATCCCTCACCCTCAAGAAACACATAAATAGACGAAGACACATCAGGTCTACCACAGGAGCTTCACCCCTATAGATTGATGGGTCGTGGAATGGGAGCCGGGGGTCCTGGTGGACAACAAACTCAGTATGGATGTTGGTTTGCATCAACAAGGGCATCACCAGCAGAGACAAAGAAGTCATTATTTCACCCTACTCAGTGCTTGTCAGGCCACATCTGTGATACTGTGTTCGGTTTTGGTCCCCACTGTGCAAAAAAAATGTGGACGGGCCAGAGAGGGTCCAGAAGGGGTACAAAGATAATCAAACGACTGGGAAGCCTGTTGTGTGAGGAAAGGCTGAGAGAACTCGGTTTGTTCAGCCTTGAGAAGAGAAGGCTTAAAGGACACCTTATCACCACGTTCCAGTATTTAAAGGGTGTCTACAAAGAAAATGGAGACTCCCTTTTTATAAGCAGTCACATGGAAAAGACAAGGGGTAACACATACAAGTTACTCCAGGGGAGATTCCAATTGGACACAAGTGGGAAATTGTTCATTATGAGAACAACCAGCCCTTGGAATAATCTGCCCAGGGAAGTGGTGGATTTCCCAACATTGGACACTTTTAAGATTCAAGTGGACAGGGTGCTGGGCCACCTTGGCTAGACTGTGCTTTTGCCAAGGAAGGTTGATCCTTGAGGTCCCTTCCAATCTGGTATTCTACGATTCTATGATGATTCCCTATAATGGTCCCTGTTAGCATTTCAGTTATATTGTTGCTGCACTTAACATGAACTCTTACTCAGGTGCTTCTCCTTCCAGAAAAAAAAAAAAAAAAAAGAAAAATTGCTATGAAGCTTAGTAATTCTTTCAGTCTTGACTAACTGTCCCAGGATGGAGCCAGGTGAGAATCAGGCTGCCTTTTTATTTGGCTAGTACTGCTTTGCAATAAGGAAACCTGCTAAATGAACAGTAATAGTTCTCCTCTGCCAGGAGAAAAAAATTGACCCTTCTTTTACTGAGGTCAACACTTGGAGTGGCCCAGGGAACCATAGAAAAAAAATCATGGGACATTCTTCACCTAAGTGTGCGTCCCTATAGATTTTGCAGTTCTTACCCAGCAGTACAGCTTTTTTTTTTCAGAAGAGTCAAACTGGATACTTCTTTAGGCTAAGTCTCCAAAAAGACCACCTGCTCGAAGGATTTTACGTGTTATCATAGCCAAAGTCACAGAACTACACAACAGCTGAGGTTTGAAGACACCTCACCTTGTCCAGTCCGACCCTCCTGTTGAATACAGAATCAGCTAAAACAGGTTGTCCAGGACCATGTTCAGTTGGGTTTTGAATAATTCCAAGGATAGAGACTCCACAACCCCTCTGGGCATCCTGTTCCAATGTTCAATAACCCTTACAGTAAGAAAGTTTTTTTTTTCCCCTCATATTTAAAGAGAATTTCCTATGTTTCAGTTTTGCTTATTGTTTTTTTCCTGTCACTGAGTACCACTGACCATGATTATTATTTTAAATAGGTTTTATGTTCAGCTATTTATAGCATGAGAGAATAAAGAGCAAAACTCAAAGCCCTCTGCATACTGTGTTACTTGGAACAGCTGCTTTCAAACTAGTCCAACTTGTGTTATTTGTGCAGACGTGATAAGGTGCACACCTGTTCTGTTTAAGCAACAAGGTTATACTCTGCAAAGTGATTTTTCAATGGCTGCATGAAAAACTCTTTATTAAACTGGAAAACTTTTGCAAAACATATGGCTATATATGAAAATTTCATTCCTTCAAGTACTTTTCTAAAAACATCAGCCGCTTCCTAGCACAGATAAGTAGAATTTTCTGCAGATTTTCTACCTTTTTAGATCCTTCCATTTTTTTCCAGCATTTGCATATGATACACACTTTAAATTTGTCCACCTAGAATAAGTATTTTTTTTTGCCTAATTTCATTTTTAGCTCCACTTTTCCCATTTTATGAACCATCCGACTTTAGAGGTGCCTTACTAAGTTTACTTGGCATGATTTTCATAGGAGGTATATCTTCTAGTTTCGACAAGTTTTCTTTATATCTTCTTTTTTTTTTTTTTTTTTTTTTTCAGTTTTACCCTTTCATTTAGGCGGAGCATCTTTCCACAAAATTTTCTCTAAAGATTCTTCCAGATTTCTGGAACACTGTAAAATTATAACGGCACTATCATCAAAGTCCTGTCTTATATAGCTTCAGCATTGACTATTTTTAATTGGAACTCACAGCATAAGCATCAGATGTGCAGCATTTTTGAGCACTGTGGAAAGGAAAATGTAATATGCAAACATACCTTTCAATTCTTATACTTATAAGGCTGTTACTAAAATCTCTCTCTTATCTGTCCAGCATAAAACATTCTGTTTCTGTGTCACCCCCTATGGTCTAAAGTCTTAGATATCAAGGAATTTTGACAGCGTCCCAGGAAAGATGGTTAACTTTGCCAAGTCATTGGAAGGACTGAAGAAAACATTGCTCAGCTTCCCATACCGAGATGTAGGGAGCCTTGGAGGTTATGCATAACACAGGGAAGGAAAGCTATGATGCGTGTCTTTTATCAGCCAGCTTACATGGAAATCATAAAACTGAAACTTCTCATGTTTAAAAGACTTATAACCCTCATTGTCAGAAGTTAGAGGCAAAGGCACCAACTTTTATTAGTCTGTACTTTGATATAACCATTATTCTCTGCAGTTTAACTCACATATTACTAAATGCAGAGCTTATACTATTATACAGTACTGATTTGCGGAAATTGCTTTTCTGTCACTGAAATGTGTTTTCATTAGGTATTTGAAGGATAAGAGCAGTTTGCCTTTAATCTATAGAGGTACTGTCTTTACACAGTGAAATGACATTGGGAGGGGGGTGTATTTTCATTTTAAGGAAAATAAATCTTTAATTCCACACTCTGCATGAAATTCCAGACCCATTAAAGTCAATCAGAACTTTGCCATTGATTTGAATGGAGTTATAATTTAACCTTCATTTTTAGTTTTCTCTTTCCTCAGGTAACCACTCCATCTTGAGGTTTTTGCCTGAATACGGCTTTTAATGGCTGGATTAAAAGCCGAAAGAGGCTTTTTGCACTCTTAAATTCTGATAAAAAGTAGGCAATAAGTATCAAGTAATAATTTACAATACATAAACAAATAAAAATAACAGATGCTAAGATTGCTGCAGTTCATTCCACAGAGAAAAAATATCTTTGAGAAGAAAACCAGTAAATTTAATTCTGGCTTGTTTGGAATATGCTTTCAAAATTTTGTCAGTATTTGTGAGTAGACATATACAGTGAGCATATTCTTAGGGGTGATTGAGAAGATGAAGGTAAAATAAAAGTAATTAGGACTGGATAATCTATAAAAACCTCAAGGTGAAGGTTCCTACCTTTCACAGTTATGAAATAATGTCTCGTCTTTGGAATTAAGGTTGTGTTAGATAAAATCTTTTGACAAAATATTAATCTGCTTCTCTATACTCATCTTACCTTAAATATTCCTTGAGATCCAGATGACAAAATTATTCATTATTTCTCATTCTAAAATGCTGCACATTGCTTCTATGGACTGTTAAGCAGCTACTCCAAATAAGTCAGAGGGATCATGTATTTCAGTGGTATATGAAGCCATTTCTGTGTTAGCTTCAAAATAGGCACGCTGCCTTAAGAAAGGTTTGTTTAGATGACGTTTTGATGCATTTTAATTTGCCTCTTACAACAAAAATTATAGATGAACTAATGCCAAATTGCTCTGAAAAATTTCATTTGCTTTCTAAAACAATTAACATTAGAAACACCCTCAATATAGAAAATACTCTTAAAGAAGTCTTATATACACAAAGCAGTACATAAACACTTCATTAATTAGCAATTAATGACACAATTACAGCACACGACAACCCATAATGCCCAGTGTAATGAATTTGACATTCACAGCATCAAACATAGTGCAAAAGAAAATTATGAAGTGCCTTGTCAGGTCCTGGTACTCACTAAACATAATTAATAGAACAGAACAAAAGCTAATGCGTTCATTTTAGGAGAGCAAGATACGATTTGCAGTAGTCGAGTTGACATTTGCACCTTATGTTAAATCTGTTATGTATCATATCTGTTATTGTGATAGGAAGGAAATGATTGTATGTCGTGGGATTCAGATATGCATTCAAGCCTGACAGTTGTTTTACTCCAATAAATAAGCAGAAAAAATAAAAGTAGATTTAAAAATCTTGCCACCACAGTGCTATAATTACCTGACTTGATATTTTGATGATGAATAGAGATTGAACTTCAGCTTATATCAAATGAGGCACTTTGACCTATTCTTTCATGGAGTTTGAAGGAGACTAAAAGAAACCAGACCCATTGCTTTGATGTCCATACAAATAGCAACTAGCAGACGTCAGATGAAGCTGGTGCTATCCTTAAAAACATGGACTATTGAGCACTATGCATCCCACGCATCCTGCAGGTTGACAGTGAGTTCTTATAGCATTTCCAGGCATAGAGCATGCAGACTGCCAGGGGCACCCAGCAGCAGCTTCAGATACTTCTGTGGTATTCAAAGTCCAAGTGGAGGTATGATTCACTTTGTTTCTGTGTGTTTGCTTCTGGGGGATTGAAGCGTATCAGTATTTCTGCTATTTTAAAATTACTTGTGTAATTAAAATATCTGCCAGTAACATTTTAGGTATCTGAATGGAAAAATTGTTTGTATATATAAAAAATATATATGCATGTTTATATATATGTGTAGCCAATTGAGTGTCATCCATTCAGAAACAGTAACATATGGTTCAGATTACACAAACAGGATGGAGAAAATTTACATTGAGAAGGAAGTACTTTAAAAAGTTTTGGGGAGGGGATGTGAATCATATGTGGACTGTCAGAGTCATACGTGGTACTGTGTACACACAGGATGAAATGGTTTTGAGAAGTACTATAAGGTATGCAAAATATGTGTGCCACAATAAACTCCAGGAACTCTTGTATAAAAACTCACTTGCATCACTCTCATTCCTGACTGAACCAGATTCGTTACATCTTTCGTTTCATCTTCCTACTGACTTCGAATGGGCTGGATGGGAAGAATTCCCTGACTTTCCTCCACTTTCAGGAAACAGCCAGTTGCTCAACTTTGATGGAGAAGTTACATCCTTATTAAGGCATGGAGACATGATCTCGGGATCCTTCCATTGTGCATTTGAGGTTCTCTTTGTCTCACTTCAAGAAAGTGTTTTTGGGGGTTATTTTTCACCTTCTTTATTCTACTTGGTGCATCTAAGCCTGCAGTTTTGTGAATGTTTCCTGAGTAATCTCCATCTCTTTCCTTTCAATCTACTCTCTCTTGGTGGTGGACTATCCTCTTTGTTTTTCCCATTTATGCATTTCATAGAATCCTAGAATCACAGAGTGGTTTGGGTTGGAAGGGACCTGAAAGATCCTCTACTTCCAATCCCCCTGCCATGGGCAGGGACACCTTCCACTAGATCAGGTTGCTCAAAGCCTCATCCAACATGGCCTTGAACACTTCCAGGGATGGGACATCCAGAACTTCTCTGGGCAACCTGTTCCAGTGTCTCACTACCCTCACAGTAAAGAATTTCTTTCTAGTATCTAACCTAAAGCTATCTTTTTTCAGTTTAAAACTGTTACTCCTCATCCTACCACTACACTCCCTGCTAAAGAGTCGTTCCCCATCCTTCTTGTAGGCCCCCTTTAGGTACTGAAAGGCTGTTATAAGGTCTCCCTAGAGCCTTCTCTTCTCCAGGCTGGGCAACCCGAACTCTCTTAGCCTGTCCTCGAATGGGAAGTGCTCTAGACCCTTGATCATATTCATGGCCCTCCTCTGGACCCACTTGAGCAGGTCCATGTCTTTCTTATGCTGGGGACCCAAGAGCAGAACACAGTACTCCAGATGAGGTCTCATGAGAGCAGCCTTAAAGGGGCAGAATCACCTCCCCTGACTGGCTGGCCACACTTTTTTTTGATGCTGCCCAGGATACAGTTGGCTTTCTGGGCTGCTAGCACACATTGCTGGCTCCTATTCAGTTTTTCATCCACCAGTACCCCCAAGTACTCTGCAGCCTGTATCCACGTTTATGATTACCCCAACCCAGGTTCAGGACCTTGCACATGGTCTTGTTGAACTTCATAGTGTTCACACTGGCCCACGTCTCTAGCCTGTCAAGATCCTTCTGGATGGCATCCTGTCCCTCTAAAGTATCAACCACACCACTCAGCTTGGTGTCATCTGCAAACTTGCTGAGGGTGCACTCAATCCCACTGTCTGTATCCCCAACAAATTTGTATGGCTCTGTGTCAGGAAAAAAACTCCCAAAACACTAACTGACTTAGTTTCTCGTCTGGTCCATCATATGGCCTTACAAATAGTTACGCTGTCATTGGGCATGGCATGGGCATGGCATTGGGCATGGCATGAAAACTGGAATGCATGATTATTTATGCTGGTATAAGTCTTTGCTGCTGTACATGAAACCATAGACTACAGAATGTCATTAGTAAATACTTCCCTACTTTCTTTCAGAACTTTTTGATGCTATTATCTATTATTATTGCCAGTGTTGTGGGAGTATATCAAGGTCCCTAAGGTACTGTATAAATGTATAATAAAAGACAATTGCAACCCCCAAAACTGACAAGCTTAATAGACAAGACAAGAGTGGAAACTAAGGCACAGAGAGGGAAAAATAGCCTTCCAAAGGTCATACTGAAAGACTGTGACAAAAAAAATAATTACAAGTCTCAAGCCAGTGCCTGACCTACTGAGCTGTCAAACTCAGATAGGAACACTTCCCGCTGCGTGGGGTAAGAATCTTCACTAGCTGTTCCCATTATTATTATTCGGTCATAGCAAGCAAAGTTCTTTCAAGTTTTAAATGTCAGCCAACACATACAGATTTTTCATATTGTAGATATTCTGAACTATTCAGTTACTATTTTAGCAAGATATACCGTGTTCTAAATGGGTTAAAAGGGGATAACTGTGAAATGTTACTTCCCAGTAAGCAGGTGCATAATGTACATACAGTATTTTCATTACAGTAACCTAAGTAAATTATCTAGTCGTATATAAAGCAAAATTTATCCTAAAACATTACACTAAGCACTACACCAAGTAGCAGAAAGGGCCACGGAGTATCTATTAGTTATCATGAATCTCTTTTACAGTGACTCTAAAGAAGTACAAGTGAGATTGAAAAATAAATGACCGAAGGCCAATGAAACGGAACAAGATTTACAAAACATGCACTCCTCTATTTTGCAAAATATATCCATCTTTTAAAGCTCATGTTTTTCTCCATTGGTTCAAAAACAGCATTTCAAGAGACTTTTCCTTATAATAAAGATTTGAAAAAACCCACATGCTTATTTTTTTTTCCTTACAAAAGATAATAAAGCAAAACAGAGTACAAACCAAAACGTTATTCCAGAGTGTATTATCATGGAATATAAATTCTATACAGAATAAATATAGATTTCAGAGGAAGTATAAGATGGAGTGAAAATTACTACATGTTGTGTAGAAGAGTAAAACAGCCATTGAGACACTTTGAGAAACATCTCATCTCACAAAAGCTTTCTTGTTGTTATTGACTTTTAAATTTTGAAGTCTTTTTCAAGGTTTATAGGCAACAAGAAAGTTGCCAGTGGAAATTGGTATGAGACTGGTTACATTGCTTCTTGCAATAAAAATGTATTCCAATACAATAATTGAACTAACATTCATCTAACATCTATCCTCCAGATAGATGCTTTCAAAAAACGTCCCTAGTTTGAACTGGTAATGAGTAGAGCGATTTCTAGTGTTCACAAGAAGAGTGCCTCATGACAGAGCAGCAAGAAAGAAAGATTCAGTGTAAATGCGAAAGGTCAAAATAAATGCCATAGAAATAGAAAATCAAAAAGTTCTCTTCTGGCTATATAATTTTAACAGAAAAATTACCTATTCTGAAATGTATTGGGAAATATATTACTTTTAAAACATAAAGGTCTTGTTAAAATTACTGTGAAATCTTTCCAAGACTAGGAAAAGTCATTCACACTTCAAAGACTGTAGTTCTCAAAAGATAATTATCACAACAAAATGTATTTACATCAAAGAAGGACAAAAGCACTTTCCTTAAAAACATTTTCTTCTTCTCTTCCCTACTCCATCTTGTAGAACTACAGAATCATGAAATTAATAGTCCATAATCTTTTTAAATTAGCTGCCTTTCTATGTATAGAGGGACATGAGAGAATTGATTATTTGTTTTCTTCAACTTATTTCCCTATGGGATGGATCTGCAAAGTAATAGCAAAATTGAGAATATTAAAGAGCAGTTTCCCATTACAGGAAAAAAATACTCAACTTAGAATCTGATTATGTATTAAGTGTAATTTATTTTTTTATTCATCAGGTCTTGAACAGAAGTGATTAAGCAGCATGTAAGCAATTGGGAAACTTGGACAAAGCTGACTTCTGAAAAATTAATTTTATCTAAAGATACTAATAGCAGAAAGCAAACCTTTTTCTTTTTTCTAAAAAGCTAACTGTTCCTGAAGGACTCTATAGGCACAATAGCAACAGTTGAACAATTGCTTTCTTAAAAATATGTAATTTTCAAAGGCCAAGGATGCAGGGATGTGTCTGACTGGCTTCAATGTGCAGTTGTGAACCTGATGGCTGGCACCCTGCTAAATAAGGATCCTGAGCTAAGTCAACAGAAGGAGAGTTCAGGCCTACATGTCCTTCCCTGGAACATAATCTTTTTATTTTGGTATCAAAGGCAGGGTGACACAACTCAAAAAATGTCAATGTCATTGCAGATTTTTATGTGCACCGTATGTAGAACATTAGTGAATGGAATGCCTTATCTCAGGGGCTGATTTGGGAGGATCACCTCTCTTCTACCTGCTCATATTCATTGTATTATTCACTTCACTTCACTTCACTTCACTTCACTTCACTTCACTTCACTTCACTTCACTTCACTTGTCCTTGCTTTACTGTGGCTCCGTAGCTGTATCTGTGCTAGTGAACTAAACAGAGCTAGGGCATGGACCTGAGCACTGGAGCGTGGCTTGTCTGTGGTGCTTCCTGCCATCCCAGGCATCACGCTCTCAGGCAACATGCAGGAGCAACCTGGAGGTCAGCAGAGAGACAATCTGGATGTGATTGCTTCATTGTGGTGCAAGAGATCAGTTATATGCACACCTGCCTGGCCCTACCAGTTGCCTGCAAGATCAAAAAAAAAAAAAAGTCCTTGCCCTTTTTTTTTTACATCTAGATAAAGTGTCTATTGGTATAGCCTTCAGGGCTAGGTAGCTGTTTTGTGAGTTCTTGTGGCACAAGAAGATGTTCACCTTAGGATTTATGATATAAAAATGATCCTAGTATTGAACTTTTAGATGTTTTATGCTGATTCTAGATCTTGGGAAGAGACAAACTAGTAAGTCACATTGGAAGTAGCCAAAGGATACTACCTCAACATGTAATCACATTTACTGGAATTGCATAGATATTGTGGCCATGCTGTAATATTCCACCAGATCCTTCTACATTAAATCTTTTAATCTTCAAAAAGCATGCTTTCAAAAAATATGGTTTCATATTTTCCCCTGAAAAAAAATCCCAATTTTTGTCAATATACCCTTGGGGTTTTTTTAAATTATAAAATTTTAGAGTGACTTGTTTTGTGTGTGGGAATATATATTTACCCACTACTGGCTGAGGTTTTATGAAGAAAATGTAATAATGTTTGGAGTCAAAGCTATGCACAGCAATGGGAAATTTGTATTTTTTATGTTCTAACCAACATCAAACTGACAGTTAGAAGCTTTTATCTGGCTAGTACTAGTAGACAGACAGATAGAGCAAGGTAGTCTGTGAAAACTACATTATCTGTGCACTTTGAACTTCCTGATTCTTTGGACACCATATAGCTAAGTTCAATTTTAATAGTTCAAAATAATCAAATAATCTAGAAATTACTAGACCACATGATGGTTCATATCTTCTTCCTGATGCCAATCAAAACCAGCTCAGATGCAGATGAATTGTCCCACAGACTGACAACCACCTAGAGTTTTGTTCTGATAAGTTTTAGTTAACCTGAAATATTTTCTGAAACCTAAGCCCTAAATATATTGTTTGGCTTTGTCAAAATTATAAAGAGCACTGTGAGTCACTACAAGGTTCAAAATCTTTGCATCAGTTCAATGTTTACCTCTATTCTCCTTTTGTGATGTTTTGTCTAATGGAGTTGTTTATATTCATCTCCACATCAAGCTCCCAAAGCCAGAGACAAAATTGTGTTCTACATTCCAAATAGAATACTTTAAATAAGCTCAAAGTTCTTAGATGAAAAAAAAATCCCTGCCAGTATTTTCATCATAATAAACCTATATGCCATTGGTATTGGAATATCTAGCAAAATTTCAGTGAAAACAGGAAAACACTTCAAGATGTATTTTATGCTTGTACAACATATGAGTTTATTTTATGTATATTTCAATTACTGGTAAAATGATCAGTAAAGAAAATGTTCTTATTAAGTCTTACTCTTGTCAAATAAATATTACTACCCAGAATGTTGGACTACAGTTCACTACTGACAGATTTTAAGGATGCTGAGCTTGTGTCTATGGACATTTTCCAACACTGTTTATTTGTTATGGCTCCCAAGACATTTTTTAACCTAAACACTTTTTTCTAATACTGCCAAAAGTATTAGAAGTACTGAATCATTTGATGTGTGTCAAATACATCTATCTCAGTGACACTGTACAGCTTGAAGGTACAGTTTCACATTCCTGCCAGCTGGAGAAGTTCAGTTACCCTCACTTGGAAATTACTTACGCCTGGGGTAGGGCTACATGGATGTGATAGACAGATTGTAGCTCAATCTGCTCTCCTGCCAAGATGACCAGATGAGAGAATACTCTGACCTAGAAGGTAGCAAGTCTAATTAGCCTGTTATTTTTGCACTATTTTCCTTCTTGGCAACATTTGCCAACTTAGGCTACATCTACGTGATAGTGAATTAGCATCAGGGTCAGAGTGTGTTAGGGCATGTTATCTGCTGGCTTAGTCTTTTTGCCTCCAAACAGGATTTTTGCATCCAAATTGCCTCAGGAGAATGATTCCCTACTCATTTGGATTCTTAAAATGCATTTGGGAATAGTCTGGAAGAATGAGAATTGGCCAAGGACAAAGCTGAGTCAGAGACCACCATGCCAATTTAACACAGGAGAACTGAAGGTTCTACTGCCAAAGCTTTTGACCAGGTAGTGGCTGCTTTACTCATATAGATACCTCTGTAGGTGAGTTACAGCATAGAAATTAATTCTAACCAACAGTTTAACAGTGCCTTAATTTCTCTTCAGCATTACAAAGAATAAACAAATTACCATTCCTAACTCCTAACTGCATCCTTAAGTGACTACATTGCTCTACAATTCTAGTCCTGAATTTCCAAGGTTATAACAGCAATGTTTACTCGTACAAAGAAAATAATACATTTTCCAAAGCCATGCTTAGCAGCTTAGTCAATGAAACATCCTTTTTCCCATTAACCTAAGAGAGTTTGACTCAGAAACTCAGACCTATTTAATTAGTCTCAAATTACAAACTAAAAATCAATAGTTATTTTCAAAAGATAAATATCCTGTTTGAAATACGCCAAGACACTTCATAGGGCAACTTTTCTCAAACAGGAAAAGGTGCTTAGGCAAATAGCTCTCCAATTTCAGGAAGCAGCATTCCTTTTCTAGCAGGTATTTCAGAAAAGCAGGCTGATTATATGCATGTTCGTAGGTGATTTAGTACTTTCCAAGGAAAAAGCAAACCACCACCAACAGCGTCACCTCTCAAAATCAGGTAAAATAAAATTGTTTCAACTTGACTACTTCAGTAGATTAAAAAAGGTCGTGACTAAAAGCAGAACATGAAAATAAAGTAAATGTACATCCATAGTGAAAAATAAAATAAATGGCTATTTACCATCAATTAATTATTTTTTTTTCTCTTCTTACGGCGCAAATCCTATTAAAGTTCATTATCATACAAACTCAGATTATGCTTTGTACACTCGTTACATCTAATAATTACAAGACACAATCCACAGGTAATCTAACAGTAATGACGCAAATATTAGTCAGTTGAGGTTAGTAGCTGTGGGTTATGACAGCAAGAACAGAACCCTAAAACTGACAAAAAGTGGAGAAGACAAAAATCTGTGAACATTGCCTCTGTCAAAAGCATGATGAATGCCATGTGTGGTTTCTGTTAAGAGCAAGCAGTGATTTGAGTTAAGATGGATGAACATTAGTTACATCTAACAATAAGTTACTTAGAAGATATTTTAACAGCCTCAAAAATACTGCAAACTGCAATAAGCCTATTAAATTTTAAAAGATAGTGCAAGCAAGGAAAACAAAACAAAACAAAACAAAAACACTAGTGAAGCCCCCAGGGAATGTTAATTAGCTTTTCACTGAATGGCAGCATGTAACCCAGGTTTTGGGAGTGAACCTACAAAGAACTGACTTAGAAGAATTTGATACTGAAGGGAGACACAAAAGTTCAACTTCAGTAGTCGTTACTGAAAAAGAAGATCTAGACTGGTTTCCTAAAAAATATCCAAAGTAGAGAAACAGCTGAAGAGGAAAAAATGCCATTAAATTTATTCTGGAATCATATTTTAGTAGAATAATCTTCTAGTTTTTAATGTTTCTTTCAATCTTATGATCTTTTAGTGTTTAAAATGAATTCATACAAATGTGAAGTAGTTTTAGTTAACCAGGATCAACACATTAAAAAAATGTTATGTGCAATGTGTAAAACCCTTTGGGTGCCTGCAGTATGAAACAATTTTAGAAATCTGAGAAGCTAAAGCTGTTTTCTGCTAAGCTTCCACTAACAAATGTCTTGGGGAACTATATTACAGTTCTTGGGTGAGCGGAATAGTTTCTTGTTGCAAGTGTCAGCTAGTTCTTCTCTCTGCAAAGAGATAAGAGGTAAAACATCACAGGGCTTTGGTTAATCCCATGTTTTGAAAAAAAGTTGCATAAGCAACTCAGATGTTTATGGTTGTTCTGCCTGTTGGTCATCTTAATACCTGTTACTTTTTAATCAGTAAAATCTTGTATTTTTTATAACACACATTCCAATCTACTTTAATGAATCATAGAATCACAGAAAGGTTTAGGTTGGAAGGAACCTTGAAGATCATCAATTTCTAGCCCCCCTACCATAGGCAGGGACACCAAGACCAGATTGCTCAAAGCCCCATCTAGCCTGGCCTTAAAAACCTCCAGGGATGGGGCATCCACAACTTCTCTGGGCAAAATGTTCCATTGCCTCACCAGCCTCACAGTAAAGGATTTCTTCCTAATGTTTAATCTAAATCTACCCTGTTCCAGTTTGAAGCCATTAGCTCTTGTCCTGTCACTACATGCCCTTGTAAAGAGTCCCTCTGTAGTTTTCCTATAGGCCCCCTTTAGGTCCTGGAAGGCTGCAATAAGATCTCCCCGGAGCCTTCTCTTCCCCAGGCTGAACAACTCCAATTGTCTCAGCTTGTCCTCATAGGAGAGGTTCTCCAGCCCTCAGATCATCTTTGTGGCCCTACTCTGGACCTCTCAACAGGTCCATGTCTTTCCTCTGTTGGGGGCTCCAGAGCTGAATGCAGTACTCCAGGTGGGGTCTCACCAGAGTAGAGTAGAGGGGAAGAATCACTTCCCTCCACCTGCTGGCCACACTTCTGATGCAGCACAGGATACGATTGGCCTTCTGGCCTGCAATAGTGTATTGCCAGCTCATGTTAAGTTCTTCATCAATCAGCACCCCAAGTCCTTCTCCTCAGGGCTGCTCTTGATCCGTTCTCTGCCCAGCCTGTATTTGTCCTTGGGATTGCCCCGACCAAGGTGTAGGACCTTGCACTAGGCCTTGTTGAGCTTCATGAGGTTTGTACAGGCCCCACTCTCAAGCCTGTCCAGGTCCCTCTGGATGGCATCCCTCCGTGCAGCGTGTTGATCGCACCACTTAATTTGGTGTCGTTGGCAAACTTGTTGAAGGTGCACTCGACCCCACGCCCATGTCGCTGACAAAGATGTTGAACAGTGCAGGGCCCGGTACCAACCCCTGAGGAGCACTACTTGTCACTAGTCTCCACTTGGACAGCAAGCCATTGACCACAACTCTTTGACTTTGACTGTCCAGCCAGTTCCTTATCCACCGAGTGGTTCATCTGTCTCTCCAATTTAGAGACAAGAATATTGCATGGGACAGTGTCAAACACTTTGCACAAATCCAGCTAGATGACATCCATTCCTCTTCCCTTCTCCACTACTGCTGTAACCCCCTCATAGAAGGCCACTAAATTTGTCAGGCACGACTTGCCCTTGGTGAAGCCATGTTGGCTGCTACAACAGAGAATCATAGAATCATACAATGGTTTAGGTTGGAAAGGACCTTGAAGATCATCGAGTTCCAACCCCCCGGCCATAGACAGGGACACCTCCCACTAGACCAGGTTGCCCA
>NW_009649458.1:245079-266826 GCF_000708025.1 Charadrius vociferus | reverse complement strand
TGCCCACACTTCTTTTGATGCAGCCCAGGATACGGTTGGCCTTTTGGGGTGCGACTGCACATTGCTGACTCATGCTGAGGTTCTGGTCAATCAGCACGCCCAGGTCCTTCTCCTCAGGGGTGCTCTCCAGCCATTCACCACCGAGCCTGTATTTGTGCTTGGGATTGCCCCGACCCAGATGTAAGACCTTGCACTTGGCCTTGTTGAACTGCACGAGGTTGGCTTAGGCCCACCTCTGTAGCCGGTCCAGGTCCCTCTGGATGGCATCCCTCCCCTCCAGCGTGTCTACCTCCCCAAACAGCTTGGTATCATCGGCAAACTTGCTGAGGGTGCACTCGACCCCACTGTCCATGTCGCCAACAAAGATATTGAACAGTACAGGTCCCAGTCTGACCCCTGAGGAACACTGCTCGTCACTGCTCTCCATTTGGACATGAGCTATTGACAATCACCTCCTTATTTTCCATGTGCCTTAGCAAAGTTTCCAGCAGGATCTCCTCCATCATCTCGCTGGGCACAGAGGTGAGACTGGCTGGCCTGTAGTTCCCTGGGTCTTCCTTTTTTCCCTTTTTGAAAATGTGGGTTAGATTTCCTGTTTTCCAATCAGCGGGAACTTCACCAGACTGCCACAGCTTCTTAAATGTGATGGATAGTGGCTTAGCAACTTCATCTGCCAGTTCCCTCAGGACCCGTGGATGTATCTCATCAGGTCCCATGGACTTGTGCACCTTCAGGTTCCTCAGCTGGTCTCGTACTTGACCTTCACCTACTGTGGGTGGTTCTTCATTTTCCCATTTCCCTTTGCCTTCTGCATCATGGGTAGTGCGGTTGCAGTCTTTGCCAGTGAAGACTGAGGCAAAAAGTCGTTGAATACCTCGGCTTTGTCTCTATCCCATGTGACCAGATCTTCCGTTTTCTTCCGGAGAGGGCCCACATCTTCCCTAGTCTTTCTTTTCTCACTGACCTACTTGTAGAAGGATTTTTTTTGTTTGTCTTGATGTCCCTGGCCAGATTTAATTCAATCTGGGCTTTAGCTTGCCTAACCTGATCCGTGGCTGCTCAGACAGTTTGTCTGTATTCCTCCCAGGTGACCCACCCCTGTTTCCACCCCCTATAGGTCTCCTTTTTACTTCTGAGCACGTCCAGGAGCTCCTTGTTCATCCATGCAGGCCTCCTGGCTTTTCTGCCTGCCTTCTCTTTGTAGGGATGCATCACTCCTGAGCTTGGAGACGGTGATCCTTGAATATTAACCATCTTTCTTGGGCCCTTTTTCCCTCCAGTGCTTCATCCCACGGCACCATACCAAGCAGATTCTTCAAGGGGCCAAAGTCAGCTCTCCTGAAGTCCAGGGTGGTCAGCTTGCTGTGCATCCTCCTTGCTGCCTTGAACCTTTTCATAGTCACCTTCTTGCACCATTTCATAGTCACTGCAGCGCAGGCTACCCTTGAGCTTGACACTGCCTACCAGTGCTCTCCTGCAGTGGAACACCTAAGTCACCAAATAGTATGAAGCGATATGTCAATTACCACAGTATCTCCTGTTTAGTTTCAAGCTAATTTTTTTACATACTGGCTAAGCTATTTAGCTAAACAGTCATTAGCTTTTTTTATTTTTTCATGTCTGAATGTACTTCTACCATACCTCATGTTTTACTTTACAGTAGCCAAGTAATGATATATATTAGTTAACGTCAAATATTCGTCCAAATATACTCCACCCGAAATACTTAATTTATATTCATTCAACTTCTCTAAATCTTTATTCTTCCCACAGAAACTATTTTACAGTGACTTTAACATAAGTCACCAAAATATTGTTATTCTGAGGCCTGGACAATTCCCTCTCAACATGGGTGAACCTAATTTACATACATAATCTTGCAGTGTCTAATTGCATATCTTAATGAAATCTCTGGTCTCTAAGGGTACCAACATGAATGATTTCCTAGCTTATGAGGATACTGGAGGGGGAACAAGAAAAGAAGAAAAGAGAAAAATCCAGTGTATATTGACTGGAAATTAATTCTAATCGTGATCCAAGGTGAGTGTTAGGGAATAAGATTAACAAATTTAAGGAAGAAAGGACAACATTATTCAGGAGGATAAGGAAAAATAAAGGCAGCTAGACAAGGGAAAGCTTATAAGAGAGATAAATGGTAAATGATGTTACTATGAACTGAAGTTTTGTTTACCGACAACCCATGGTCTGGACATAACCACTTTATATCACCTAGCCATACCTGACTAGAAGTAGCACCAGCAGTACTTATGGCTAGAGGGTTATAAAAAATGCTCAAAGAAGTTTCTCTTAGAAATGGCACAATAAACATAAAAAGAAGGTATTTGTAGACTTTTATAAAGAATAAGGCTTAAAACTTGCAGTGAGTCATTTCTGTATGTTAATAGTTTCTGTCAGTTTAGAGGAACAAATACAGCCTTCTAACAGATCTGTGTTTCCTAATTTCTTTCAATATGGGTTTAAGAAACTGTGACGCCTGAAACCCATCACTGAAAACTTGACTTTTGAGTAAGTGGAGGTTTTATTACTATCCCTGTTTAAAATTTAAAGACATATTGAATTCATAATTCTAACCATGGCAGATGGGTATCAGCAGGATTAAAACCATAATGAGAACATTGTCAGAGGTATATTACAAACAGACTTGGAAAATTGAATCACTACTTGAAGAAAATAGATTTTCAATTGGTTAAAGGACCACAGAGATTTTTGAGAGAAGCGCAGAAAGACATGCTGAGGAAAAGTGATAATTTTGACATCAGAACTAGAAACAGAGGAATACGCTGATAGAAACAGGAATTGCTTGTACCTATTGATACTATACCTGGGGAAACAATAGTGTTAAGCTATGAGCCACAGCCATTAAGATAGAGAACAGTTTATTTGTTTGGACAAGCTCTAAACTAACTAGAGAAAACATCTGAACTTCTTTGGATTTGTAATTCCTCAGAAGGTTACAAGGAGGAGGAAACATCTATATTTATCCCAGGAAAACAGAGATACTGAGAACGAAGGTAATGCAAGTGGCTGTGGTGTTGTCTCAGGTATTGAAGGAAGCCATCCTCCCAGGATCATTCAGATGATTCAGACATGGGGTAGGTGATCATCCTAGAATGTATTTTAAAACCTCTTATAACTTCAGTTTCTGCAAACTGAAGATTTTATTTATTTTCCTGAGATGCAGCCTTCCTAGCCTGTCTCACAGAGTGTATTTATTCAGTTAAGCAAATGATGCTAGCCGCATTACCTTGCTAATTAAAATGGATATGAGATAAGGGAGAATGAAGATCGTAGTCGAGGTCACACAGAAAATTTCCGCCTCAAATTATATCCTTTTTCTGCTATGTGCATGCTATTATGACTATTATTATGAAACAGACAAAATATTAATGGGTTATTCTTGTGAACCAAGGACCAGGCCTGCACTGCATTTATCACAAGAACTCTGAAAAAGTGAAGTACTTAAGGACATAATTAACTCAGGATGAGTGGCCTGAATGACTCCAGTGCTCTACCTTCAGATGTGAAAAACTTGACTGAATGAAGTTAAAGAGAAAACATCTGTTGACTTCAATGGAAATTACTTTTCCCAATTCTCATCACAGGGTATTAATAATATATAAAGCAGCCTAATACTGCCCAAAGTATTTTTTCTAAGGAACGACAAACATTAACTCTGCACTCAATCCACTTCTATATGCTGCCACAGAAAGATTAATTAAAATAGTCACAGGTGTGTTGTTTATAACACAAGACAAACTGTTTAACTATATACATATAAAAATTTTAAAGAGTTGATTTTACTTCTTAAATACTCATTAAACTATTACACTAGTTGCATCAGCCTCACCTGTTCTCAAATGCATTAGAAATGTTTCTCTTAGGACATGCAAATCTCTAGTTTCTTTCCTCTGTATATCGTCTTTCCGTTTCAGTTCCCGTTTGGTAGTGTGATCTGGCTTTTTGTAGCATACACTGACACAAAGGCCTGGCTCCTCTGAGAACTGAAACTGCTCAGCACTTCTGAAAACTAGGCCCCAAAAAAGACAAAACAATACTTAAGAAATCGTTACAGTCCTTGTTTTGTGAATAGTGATTGCTTATCTGACAGGTTGATATTAAACTACAATGGCACATTTTGAGGCAAATAAGAGCTAACTACCCAGCACTCTCCAATTTTTCCACTACAGCAGAATAAAATGCAGCAATGAAAGTCTATTGACATGTGTGAAAACCAGGGCTGAAATCCCAACCACAAAAATTTAGCAGCAGGCTTTCTTTGACAATTATGGTTAGGCTTTCATTATAACATTATAAATATTGCATCTGTGAAAACTAGTAAAAAATGTTAGGAAATTGCCAAGGGCCACCTTTGCTTTTGGATATGGCCTGCAATTTTGGCTTTGAGAACCTTGTAAACATAGTTTGCATTGTCTCTCATTTTCAGCTGTTACAGATGCTTAATTTTTAACTCCTCACAAATATGAGCAGGAAATCTTAAAATTCCCAACAGCTTCTGAATTGTGCCTAATATGGATTAAAGAAAAAAAAAATCGGTGAAGACATAGTAGAATGCTCTTCGATTTTCCTTTAATGATAGTGTAGCATTCTGTCAGAACTGTAGGACTACTTTTTAAAAAGTGCTGCATATGGCATCTTTTGGGATAGCAAAGTTGAGTAGCCAGCATCAGACATAGCTAACAGCTGCCCCTTAGACAGATACACTCATGGTTTTCATTTCCTGATCCCATACCTCCTCCAATGTGAAGAACTGGATTGACGGGGCACCAACCCAGAAAACGCTTGGAGTTATATTCATTAGAGCAGATGTAGCTCTCTTCATCTGAACTTGTTGACTGATGTCCTTTTATAGGTAATGGAGAGAAATAGACTGTCTTACAATATGATTCATCTGACTTATTTTAGAGACTTATTTTGGTGTGAAATGAATCACAAGCAAAGAGTGTTTATTTCTTTCCATTGACATTATCGAAAGTCTAGACAACCAGTTCAGACGTAAATGTCTATATTTATCCTGATTAATCCTGCCCATGGAGGCGAAATAATCCCTGCAGGGTTTGAAATGAAAATCCACCATTGTGTTCAGGCAAAGTAGCAGTGTGAGAAAGCCGTGCACATCTAGAAAGAGACTGCTGTATACGGGAATTATTCTTGAAACCTGGGAAGAAATTTTATCCAATTTAGCCTGGATTGAAATATAAACTTAAGTGAGACTAGATGTGTCTGGAGACTTTTGTTTGGGTTATTGCTTTTTAACATTTTTTTTTTTTTTTATAGTAGAACTGTATTACAGGTGCTAAATAAAACATGTTATTTTTCAAAGACCTTTCATGAAGTTCACTGGTCTTTGCTCCTGAAAACAGAGGTGCAGCTGCCTCTAACCCAGAAACAAGGTGACAAGCTGCTGACATGTAGGCACCACACTGGCTGGACATAAAAAAATTGAAAGATTTCATTTCAAGACAAGACAATCAAGAACAAGAAACTCAGCTGAACACTGGGAAGCACTTCTGGAAGGAGAAGGCAAAGTACAAAAACTGTAACTAGGTCCAAAGTAGTGACAAAAGATGAATGGATAGGTTAGAAAGCAATGCACACCAATAAATCAAATTCTGATTGCGACTATTTCTATTCCTTTCAGACTCCTGGAATAATTTTGCAGTGTTTCAAACTACTATAGTCTGACCTGGTATCTCTTTTGGTTAATCCAGGAATCTGAAAGTTGCTCTGATGGTTTGAGCAGGCAAAAGGCTATACTGTTTTCTTTGAGCTACAGATGGGCTTGTATGGCTGAGACAAATTGCCTTGTGCCTTATCGGCTATGCTTACAGTCGTAGAGTCAAAAGGGTGAGGAAGCAAAGCTGAGCACTAGCACATGACTGACTAGATCATTAATTTCTCAGCAGGATTCCTGTTGTAGCTTTGACTTGGGTAAGGTAGTATGAGTATAGTTTAAGAGCTTAGCATAGGCCAGGGACCATTTCCATCATATAGTTTGGATGCTACCATGCTCTTATAAGAGACGAAAGAAATTAGCTGTCTTTGATGCAATGCAAATTATGTTATTCCACTCAGCCTCAAGGCCAGAGGAAAAAAAAAAAAAAAACAGTTGTTTTCTATACGATTGTCACCATCATGGTCATGTTCAGTTTTCCTGTCTGGTAGTCTTTTTGTGTGGGTCACTATATTCACTTGAGTATTATGGGCTGGGGCTGTAAATAGTCTATAGAATATGCTTTATTTTTGTTTCTGGCAAAACACACTGATATAATTTTTTACAATGGAGGTTCAAAAAAACACCAAGATGGGTGACTGGGCCTAGTATGCCTAAGGCTGACTGATTAATGCAGTGTCTGCCTGTGTCTGCCTTGCATCAGTAAATGCGTCAAGGATTAAATCTGGGTAATCAGAAATATTTAGGCATTAGAAATAAATTTGAACAGCTTCATGGGCCTGAAATGACAGTGACATTTTAAAAGGTGTTTTATTAAAAGTTTATGGTATTGTTTCATCTATTATTTCCCCAGTGGGACTGCTACAGAAATAATTATATTTGTGACATTATGACTACTGTATAACTGTGTCATCGTTTTTAAATTTAACACTAAACTTATATCACAGGGACAGACTTTCTGAAGTCAGAAGTCTTGTAAAAAATCATGAGGTGTTCCTTTTATCTATTTTGGTCACAAACTTATGAGACAGAGCAGAGAATCTATATCTGATACCCCACTGGATTTGGAATTGAGTCATTAACACACCCTATTTGCTTCCGGTGTCAAAATCTAGTAGTTTAAATGGAAAAGTAAAAATACGCTGGTATGTTTTTGTACAGAGGGAAATAAGGGCAAATTTTTACCTAAAATGAAGTTTAAAAAAAATCTAATAATTCTGTTAGTTTTAATTGTTTAATAGTGGAATAATTTTAGAAAGCTGTAAGAAAAAATGTATCCTAGGTTCAGATTAGTCTAGCCCTGTTTGCAAAACTGTAATTTTCCTCTCAGCCCAAATACATTGGTATAGAATTATAGTTGGTAAAGTAGATCTGTACTCCGGTGTAAATAAAGCTATAAAGGGATTGTAATAATCTCCAAAACATGTTTTATTAATTCAAAACACAAGCATCATAAGCTCTGGGTTAAAGTTAAATGTAAATTAAATACCATCATGTTAAATGCAAACATTTGCAAATGATGCTGACTATTCCCTGTCTTGATGCCATGCATATTATTATGATTTGGATGTATTGATTTTCCAGGCCTAGATTATAATAGTATTATCTTTTTTTTCAATTTACTTTACTGATGATGTTATTTAAAGGGGGAATTACTGTTGTGCATTTGTATAAAATACACAAATTTGAACAAAATTCCTTTTTGCCCCTGAGCTGATACAAAACCGTGAGTGCAGTTCTTTGTACTCATCTTTTTGGGTCTATTACACAGTTTTTGTGTGACTGAACAGTACTTAGATCCATGATGCTGTGACCCTGACTAATATCTTTTATTCCACTTTCATTTTGTTTTATTAAAACAAACCAGCTCTTCACTCTTTGTTCTAATAATAACTGTGCTTTGGGACATGGTTTGGTGGTGGTTTTGGCGGTGTTAGGTTGATGGCTGGACTTGATGATCTTAAATGTCCCTTCCAACCTAAGCAATTCTATTCTACGAATCTATTATATTCTATAATTCTGAACTGCTTTTTCAAGTATTGCAAATTAATTACTCCTGTGTAGCGTAGCTTCTATTTATAACTAAGACCAGTTGGTAAATATGATTTTATAAGTGGTTCTACTTTGAACATTTAGAAAGACAGAAGTATAGAAATTGGTTTTGGCTTTTTGTTAATGTGTGTACTCAAAGATATGTATAGGCAAATCTATAAATTCAACCCAATCCAGGATACACCACATTTACTGAAGCATCATAAAATTGTAGAAAGTCTTAACTTTATCAGTAAGATTATCTGTGGTTGACTGTTTTGATCAATCTAATCTCATTTTATCTATCATGAAATTTAAGCAAAGTATATTCTGAGATCAGGTTTTACTGTAAAATACAAACTAAATTTTTAATATATACAACAGTGTTTCATAGATAAACAACATTCAGTCCATACAAATTAATTTCCTGCCTAAAGCATATAATTTTCTTCTTTTAGTATGTCATTCCATTTAATTAAAGATGATGCCACATTTCTATTCCTTTGCTGATTTTAATAATCCTCATATAGAATAAAAGCTTACCTCCTAGTAGATGTATGCCAAGAATTTCTTAATCCTCCTTATTCTCTTTTGACAGTCAATGCTAGATAAAAACAGATGTTAGAGGAAAGCACAAATCAAACACTCTAAAGCCTAGATGTTTGTAACTTAGTTTCTTTTCTTCTAATTCTCTAGGGAAGAGTCGTTGATGCAGAATTTTAGTGTTAATTTATGTTTTATACATATGCATCCAGGAAAAAAAAAAAAAAAAAAAAAGTGATCTGGCCAAGAAGAAAACACTCATCTGTTTTTCAGTGATTTTGTCCTTTTATGAAAAATACAGTTCAGCTCCTGCAAGAAACTCTTCTGTTGTGTATTGTTCATTAATTAATCAAAGAATAATTTTTAATGAAAGAACAGAATATAGGACAGAAGAGCATTATCTCTCTTGTTTCTCTGTTTTGTCTAAATAAAATATTTCATACTGGCAAGGAAAGCTATTTGGAATTTGTAGCAAGAATCTGGAAAAAGAACAAATCTAGAAAAGATCTGGGCTGGTAAAGAAAGGGATTGATGAATAGAAACAGTCACTTAGGAAGAAAAAAAAAAGGAAATCTTCCAGTAATGTGGCTTTTTCTTGTATGATTCCTAAGGATAAGTTCCCAGTCATTTGTTCTTTGGTATCTTTATGAACAGAACAAAAAGATATTGCTGACAAAGTTCACAAATGCCACAAAAACAGGTGGAGAGGGAAGTAATGACAGATCATATCAGCAGAACTGCCACACTGCATAGGTAGCTGACCTTATGATTTGGGCTTTAATTCAAATAAATACAAGGTCATGCACCCAGAAACAGGAAAAAAGGTCATGTCTGTAGCAAGAGAGGGCTACCACTACTTTGGAAAGCAATGCCTTCAAGAGAGATGAATCAGCCATGTGAGATAATGTATGGACATGGACCGTCAGAATGTTCATGTGTGCTTCTATTACTTCACGGATAAACTGGGAAATGTGAAATATAAATTGGAAGGGAATTTTACCTTTGTATGCACTGTGGAGATCATTATTTGTTTAGTGTCCACTTTTGGTAACCACTTCAAGAAAGGATTATTAACTATTTTAAATTGTTCAGAAGATAAAAGAAATAGTAATAGATAAACAAATACTTTTTCTTACTTATGAGTTTGTAATTGTCAAAGAAACCACCAGAGCCTGCTGGAATGATTAAAACCAGGATTTCGCTATTAGAAAAGCTGAATTTCAGTGTAAAAATAGACACCTGGTTTACCCATGGGTGTAGTCTACTGCATATTTTGTTATTTTGTCTTGGCTTAACATGTCTATGGCTCCTGCACTACACAGTGGGATTTGGTTGTTTATTTGTTTCTATTTTTAATAATTAAAAATAAATTTTGGAAGTCTTTACCAAGTTAAGATTCGCTTTCAGATTCTGCGATGATAGGAAAGGGACTATCAAGAAACCATATGCTTGGCATCATGATAGATAAATTGGTACACAAGTAGGTCAGAATGGTCCCTCTGAAAGTTCCGGCTGCTGCAAATGTTTAAAATGCTCTAATAATATAAGACAAAGTTTATGCTAAAACAAAACTTTGCTTTAAATGAAACAAAACCAGAAGGGGAATATTTTTTTGGAGGTGAGGTAGATTCATAGGATATGATAGGTCTTGAAAAGAAGGGCTAAACATCACCTTTCGGAAGTCCCAACTTTCTCTTTCTCTTTCTCTTTACTTTAGCAGATTTTTCTTCTTCCCAGCACACCTCCCAGTCTCTCAGCTTGCCACAGTTAGTCATTATTTTTATTACATGTTGTCACTGATTTTCTCCTCCTCATTTCCACTTGGTGCCTAATAACCCTGTCATAATATCAGAATAAAATATAGAACAGGAAAAAGAAAATACATCTTTCTCACATTCCATAGTTTCTGTAAGTGCTGCCAGCTCAGCCTCCTGAGGCTCACCGTTCATTCTGTCCTCAAGGTGATCAGCCTCAAGATGATTCAGCAGAGCTGATCTGGGAGAAAATTCCTGTGGGAGGGCTTCCTGAAGAACAAGGTAATAATGCTGTTATGTAGCAGCTTTGCAGTTGAACCCAAGAAATACTTTCATGCTACAGAATTATCCTTTTAAATTCTCAAATACAGTTTTTTGCTCACTCACGGTAGTGAAGAGCTGTGTATCATGCAAGTGGGAAATGAAAAGCCAATGAAGCATTTTGGTAAGTGAAACAGATTAACTTCAAGGAAGAGTAGAATTGATATGATGGAATGGGAAGAAGGGGTGAATGAACGGAGAAATATCAAAATGTTTCATAATCAGTTCATATCCAATGGACTCAATGCAGTTCAAGTATTCCTGAAGTACAACCAAGGTATTTGTATTAACTCATGCTGTTGCTTGATGTGCTCAGGCACTCACCTGTGTGTACATAACTTAATTACCTCAACAGTTATTTATTTCTATTTCAGTAACAGTTAAAAGTATTAATCATGGACAGGGCTCCACTATGTCTAAATTTGCAAGTAGGGTAGACAAATAGGAGCTTATTTGTAGAGTGATCAGTTGGTGCTGTGATCCCAGCGACTGCTCTGCACATATTTCAGAAGGTCTTTGCTTCTGACTAATACTAGCCCATTTGTGTAGGTTGAATGCCACATGAGTTGATGAAGCACATCACATGCAGTTCTGGAGCACATCTTCTAGTTCAGTTCTACCTGATTTCATCCAGCTCATGGCACTCAAGGGTCATTGCGTGATGTGAACCAAACCATAGTAGGTGACCAGGGATGACCAGGAGATCCCTTTCAAAACTGCACTCCTGTTCTGAACTGAAACAGTAAGGGAGACATCAAGACCGTATACCAAGAATATAATTCCATTCATGTGACACAAATCATATTTTCTGCTATGAGTATATTACAGGTTTTAGTACTGAAACAACAAGGGGTAAGGGAAAATGCAAAAAGTCAGTAAGCCTTTACCAGTTAGCCAGATAGGCAATACTATCAATTTCACTTGACAGATCATTATAAATTTTTAAAAACATATTCGGAGCATATGGAATTCAACGAGAAAGGGATGTGGAGATATTTATGCGGCATTGCTCTTTTCAAACAAGGAGGTGCTTGAACAAAAAATTATCAAATGAGATAACAAATTGTGCTAAGATATATTTATACTCAATTTTTAATGGAGAATGCCATATAAATTGGATTATTACATACACTTCTTCTGGAATTGGTTTATTTCCTTAAGCTTGCTTTCTGTACCAGATTTTACACTCTTAATTCATTGTAAGGGCCATAAACTGTACCTCAATGATAACTTACATTCATAACAATAGGGTTAAGTTTTGCAGTCTTTAAGCCATTGACAAATAAATGCCACAGTTTAAAAAAAAAAAAAAAAAGTTTTGGAATTTTCACTTGTGCTTTTTATGAATAAATAAAAATTCATTTCATGAAAGAATACATCTTTCTGAAACATTAAGATGGTGTGCTTCCTATTCTCTTCAAATCAATAAAATCCCAGTTAGAGTTGGAGAAGCTATCAGCCAGCTATCTGTAAAAATTAATGTACAATATCAAAGATTTTATAGGAAAAAAACAGTTAATTAAGTGTGTTCAAGTTCATTTAATTCATTCAATTTTTATGTGAAATCATATTAAATGAGAACTAAAAGTTTTTGACTTCACTATTTGAGCTTTTCACAAATAAACATACTTTACACTTTATGATATGGTGTAATATATAAAAATATGTTTTGTTAACCGTGACTGAGTTTGTTTCTCATATATATACTCACATGTTCAGATTCTTTAGGTTTTAATCAGACTATAAAGGCAGTATATTGTAGGGTTAATTTAGCTTCTTTATCTCCTAAATATTGCAGAGCAGAAGACTTTTCTGTCAACACCAGGACTGATTACTATGCCTTGATAGAAGTTCCTTAGAAGATCAGACATACCAGTACAGTATAAATAAACACTCAGTCTCTAGAAGAAAATTATAGTGCATCATGCAGATAGCATCGGTAATTATTCAGAATGCCTTTACCTGTTAAGGAACGAAAACAAGGAATCCTAAAATAAAATACATGCACAGGATAATTTGCACTACTTATAGACTGTTTACCTGGGGAACACTTTGTTCAGCTATAATTATCTTCTGGAATATTTTATGAAGTAATGTCTTACTCAAAAACATAATGAAGTAAATTCTATCATTCATTCATTAGAGGAATGAGAAATTTAGAATTACCGTATCTTAGATTGGCAGTAATGCACAAAAATACTAATTTGAAACCTGAGCATAAACGATCGCTTTAAAAGTGTTCCCCTGACTTCAGAGTACCCAGGAGACTTTTCATGTTTTGGAACGGGCCATTCTTCTGCTGATAGAGCAGCAATGTGTTGACCAGGTCCTTCTACATTCCAGGTCCTTTTTCCTTCTATTTAGGAAGGAAATTCCTGTTACCGCTTCTAACAAGAACAGGTTGCAGGCATTTAGACCCATTAAAAAGTCCTAGTAGAGCACAGATGGGTATTAAAACTCCACTTAAGTTAACTAGTCTTGGTGATGTCTCTCTTAGTATGACTTTAAACGACCTCTTATCTTACAGAACCGTTTAATTGATACCCTGTTCACAGGTATATGAACCTGGGCATAGGACTTGGAGTAAGGATGACTATAATCCAATGTGTGAGTCAAGCTAGTTTATTCAGTAGAAATTATACTGCTAACAAAGTAACCGCGCCTGTTTTTCTGCTACTTCTGGAAGGGAGGAAGAGGAGGAGGAAGGAAAAAAAAAAAAAGAAACTGCCTGATACAACAAATGAGGTTGTAATGCCAATTATTGCCTGAATTCTTAATTTGGTTGTCTTAAACAGAAAATCTATGAGGTTCATCTGTAAAGATACATTTTAGTGCCTTAAGCAAGTGGAATTACTATTTTTACATGTTAGGTACTACATCATTAAATAGACTCAAATGGTCTAAACTACTGCATTTTTCTGTTCAGTTGTGTGTGTTTAGTCACTTTCTGCCTATAGAAGCCCCCAAATGCCATTTCACCTCTACACAGTCTATCCCTTCACAAGAACGTAACATGTTTGACAGACAAATTCTGCCACCCCATGCTCTCAAACAAACCCATTGTAAAAAAGGAAATAAAAATTCACTCTTCTGATACATAGTTCAAAAAGGTAAGTAGAAATGTTACCATGAAATCAGGGTATCTTTGCCAGATATACTTTAATCTTCACCCTTTGTTTTTGTTACACGTTGCCAGTTCAAACAAGTTTGCAATTATGGTCTCAAAATGTAGTTTGAGACCACTTAGAGTGTCATCACAGAATCATAGAATGGTTTAGGTTGGAAAGGACCTTGAAAATCACGGAGTTCCAACCCCCCTGCCATAGATAGGGACACCTCCCACTAGACCAGGTTGCCTGTTATGGTGAAATGTATTCACCTGATTCGTGTCAATATGGACCAATGCTAGGGCCGTGTGATGAAATGTGACTTTCTGTCTTATATACCCTTGTATAACCACAGGCCTAAGAGAAATGGAGTGGTTAATGTATATAGTTTTTGCTTTTTGTAAAAGACATACTTGTGTGTCGGTTTGGACCGGTTTTGCTGTTAACCGTATGGGACACCTCCTACTAGACCAGGTTGTCTGTTATTATACATGAACCCTGAAAATCCTTTTTAAAAAAAACCCAAAAATGTTGGGCTTTATCTTCCAACAACTTTAGGAATTTCTTGTTAGTTTTAAACAGTCCATTAGCAAAATGGATGCTCTTGTGACTTCTAGAAAAATATTTTTAAAATTATGATGAAATTCACACAGTATGAATGCATGCACTTGCATATAGAAATGTTTGCAAACAAGCGTAAGCAACCCATAAACTCATTTAAGAAAACGTCACCAGGCAAGGGATAAGTAAATAAAATGAAAATGGAAATCCAAATGTTCACATCCTAAAGCCTTGTAGAGATACTAAACAATTTCTAAATGTTTGCAAGGAGAGAGGGGACCTTAATATATTTACACTGAATCACAGGCACCAGAAGGCATTGTGTCCTTGAGACAGATGTTTCTCCTGATGAAAATGAGGCTTGCCATACCAAGCGTGCTCCAGTACAGCCATCATGAGAGAGCTCTTTCACTTCCCAAACAGCTCTAGAAAAAAACAATCTCACTCCAGCTGCTGATAAAGGATGTATTTCCTCACTCACCTGTTTTGTACTCTCCTGAAATATGTCTTGGCTCTCTTATCTGATCAAAACAAGTACATACAGCTGCAGAAACTTCTCTGCTTAATGGTCTTAAAATACCAGGCTTGTATAGCAGAAGTAGGATACTTTGGGAAGTATTCAAGGAAAACCCAGGAGTCTGCTACGTACTCCACAAATATGTCTTCTTCCTTTTTATTTACCTTACAAGTTGACATGATTATTTACTTTTCAGTTGAGAATTTAGGTGCTAGGCTTCCTGTGGTGGGATGCAGGAATGACTTCTCCTAAGTCAGATTTAATCAATTTCATAGAAAGTTAGTGGGCCTTTTCCTAGCTTTACTAGAGAGTCTGGATAAGAACCAGATAGGCACGCATATCTTGAATTAGACTGAGGAGGGAATTAGCTCTGTAAACCCCCCTCACTAAACTGCATAAGAAACTGGAAAACTGTATGTAGTGTTGTTTGGCAAGTAACTTATTTAGGCATTTCAGCATTCAGTAGAGAAACTCTGGACACGGTGGACTCATTTAAGTCCGAATTTAGGCCCTTTACTTATCTTGCAAATGACCAAACAGTCTAGTTTACATGCCCACAATATGCCAGTTCAACAAACTATATATGTAAAAAAACCAAACATGACAAGTCTTGCCCACAAGTCTTGTTAGTTATTTCATCATTTTGGAAATGGGAGATCCAGGTTCCAGTTTTCTATGGGGAAAGACTACGCAAGTCATGTGGTTTAAATCCAATTAGCATCAAAATGATTTATTGACTTATTAATGACAGATACTTAGCTGGCAGTAGCTGAATTATACATTCAGGATCAATATCAATACTACAGCAGATAAACAACAACACTGGATGCTTAAAAACTTTATAAACATTTCCAAATCTCTGAACACCCTTCTAAAACTAACGCCAGAAAGTTCTAATCACCTCTACCACCACATACTGCACACACAGACACCCTGAGTTACGTGCACAGCCTGCACGTGCACAGGCCATGGAGGACAGAAGAGCATGTACTCTCTCTCGTGTCCCCTACTTGTACATCCCTCTCATAGCAGACATGGGCACTTCCAGCCATATGGACATGTTCTCTGCTGTTTGCATTACACCGGACAACTTCCATCCAGACATCCCTTCTGCTTTGGAACCAGAGGGAGAATCAAGGTATCCATAAGGCACTATGCCTAAAAGGAGCTTATTAGCTCCTGTGAAATCATACCAAAATAGTCCTTAGTTGGTTTTTTTGCGTGACTCTGCACTATCATGAAAATAAATGAACTCAACATTTCTGGCCCTGCCGTTCAGTGCATCCCTTTGTGTATAGAATTTTCATCAGACCGTTTTAGGGCCCAGATTCCTCACCCCACCCAAGTATTAGGCACCACACTGCAGGGCTAAATGTCCCCTGCAGAGCTCGTTTAGCAGAGCTGTAGCAGGCGCGGAGGCTCGGAGCTAGGCTATATCTGTTTTTTGTGTGAAAGGCAGGGCAGCAGGCTCTTCACTCTTGGCCTCCTATTTGGCACATCCATGCAGTGTCAGACATAACAGTGTCTTGTATGCAGAGCCTGACAGCGGCTTTTATTATATCTGGAGCAATTTAGATTTGAATTCAACCAAATAACCTTTTTTCTTTTAAAAAAAATATCATTAATAATAGCATTATTTGTCATGCATAATAAGGTTTAATTGCACTGTTTAAAGCCCCACAGTGCTTACATTAAACTGATTTTATTCTAAATAGCTAGTCAATGGGTTTCAAACCAAATTGCACTTGCAGATTTTTATGCCAGTATTTCTTTTACTTAATATTGTAAATGATGCTTTATTTGAAAGTGTTCTCTGTTTACCAAAATTATTATGCAAAGAAATTAAGTGTTCTAACATGTATGCAGAAGACATTTAAATGTCATTTGTAAATCAGACTCAATTTGGAAAAATGTGTGCCACATAACTGAATACAGACTGTAAAAATCACATACAGTACAACTCTGATTACCTTTTGATTTGCAAAAAACAATGTTTGGATTCTTATCCCCAATAAGCATATATATAAAGGGGATGCCAGTCTTCAATGTAAAAGTGCCTCTTCCCATTTCTAAATCTTTCCTCCTATCCTATCTCTTCTTTCACGGTCATTTGAAGTCTTTTCTACCTATTTCATCCATAAATCTCTGGCCAAATATTCTGGCATTTGTCAAAACAAGCTGCTGTCTCCATAATGTATGGTGTGGGTACAGGGGTAATAAGAGAAAGTCCAATAGGCTTGGAGAAGTTACTTTTTTTCAGTGAATGACTTTGTTTTTCTCACAAACTTCCTCTTTCCTGATTTTGAGACAAAAAGATTGTCTTTCCTGGGTCTTTGACACATCTTGAGAGTTAGCAAAACTCCTGACACTTTGATGTGGTCTTGGGGTATGAAGTGTAGACACTGCCTCACTTAGATGAAGTGAACACTGATAATTTTAGGTCTGGCTTCAAAACTACATCAATATATAATCATAGCCCCTATGTAATATTAGAATTATTCTTCAGATCAATTGACTAAATGGTCTTACCCTGACCAGTGATCAAGCACTGGAAATGTATAGGTTATTACAGAAGGTAACTGCAGAAAATAGCAAATCATCTTATGGGTTTTGTTTACTGAAGATATCTGTTGCAGCATACAGTGATAACCTCTGGCTGGTAAATGATGGATAGCATCTTAAATAATAATGGCCACTGCTAGGAGTTTTGAAAAATACTTTGTCACTTACCTAGCCCTTCATCACTTTCAAAATTACATGTTTTTTACAGAAACTTTTTCTTGGATACTCAAGAGAGTGTTGATTTAGCATTGCAGTCTTTCTAAAATAATAATTCAAAAAACACTTGTAGGGCAGGGATTATAAGTAAACTGATTTTAGACTTTTGCAAATGCTTCAAAATCAGAGTAGAATGGTATTAGATCTGTGGAAAATTTGGCAGTTCTACTTGTCAAGAGATTTCAACGGTTTCATGGCCATGGGGTTTTTATTCATCTCACTCTGTGCATTTTTTCCACTCCCAGTTCCACTTCTTTTGCCTTGAGGTCAGTTCATAAATCATATGCTCCAGCCTCCTGAACATCTCCAAGTTTATCAACATCTTTCTTGTATTTGGGGAACCAAAAACTGGAACAATATTCCAGTTGTGGTCTAATGAGTGCTGAGTAGAGACGAGGATGGTTACTTCCCTTAGTCTTCTAGCTGTGCTCATGGTGGGACAGCGCAGGATGCAGTTAGCTTATCGTGCTACCTGGGTTTAATACTCCAGCTTGTCCCCAGAGGATCCCAGGGGCCAATTCAGCAGAGCTGCTCCCCAGCCAGGTGGTGCCCGGCCTGTATCACCGCAGGGTGAAATGTAATATGTGATATGCATATGTAATATGTATATATATATATGAGATATGTAATTCTACAGAGAGTTAAAAGTCTATAGAACTGTGATATCTTTTCCATTGTAGCAAGTTTATTACCAACAAGAAAAAAACCCCAAAAATTTGCTTTTCGTAAACCTGTCTTTTTTAATACATGCAGACAAGAGATAAAATCAGTGCTGCAGAATATTCAACTTCATGTGCAATTGTGCTATTAAGAATAAAAATTGCAGCATCACTGAGGATGAGTTATTACATTCCCAATAGGCCCATCACTAAAATCACCAGTCGTGACACATGCAATGTCATAGGAAGTATTCTCACAAGCCTTATCATGCAGTTCCCAGTACTAGTGGGAAATGAAATGAATTGCCTGTCTGGATGGTAAAGCTCGTTACTAAAAGAAGAAATTTAGGCTCTCAAAATGAAAAAATACCAAAAGGGATTGAATATTCATTTGAATTACCAAGAATTGTATCCTGGCTTTGCCTGGGATAGAGTTAATTTTCACAAAAAGTTGGGAAGGGGACAAAGTGAGGATGGCTGACCCAAGCTGGCCAAGGGGATATTCCATACCGTGTGATGTCATGCTCAGTATATAGCTGGGGGAGTGGGCTGGGCATGGGAACTGCTGCTCTGGAGCGAGCTAGGCATCAGGTGGTGAGCAATTGCACTGCATATTACTTGCTCTGTATATTCTTTTATCGGTATTATTGTTGTTGTTTTCCTCTTTCCTTTGCTGTTCTGTCAAACTATCTTTTTCCCAGCCCACGAGTTTTGCCTGTTTCCTGCGATTCTTCTCCCCATCCCACTGCGGGGCGGTGTGGGGAGAAAAGTGAGCGAGTGGCCATGTGGTTCTTTTTGCTGGCTGGGGCTAAACCACAACAAAATGTGACAGTGAAAACCAACGCAAATGTTGGAACGTCAGACCTTGTCCTTTAGGTGGAATATCAGTCTAAAAACATTAGAGATCAAAAGGAAAATAGAAAAGTGAAATCACTTTTATACCATTGGTCTGAACCAAAATGCAAATTTCCTTAAAGAAAAGAGCTGCGATTTATTATCTGGGTTCAGCAATGATTAAACAACAGATAGGTCTCTGATGAAGTATTCCAATGTTTAAAATGTAATGCGGGTAGGTATACAGTTAGGGATAAGCAATAGCGATTATTCAGACAGAAAAAGTGAAGGAAGATGCTGTACATAATTTTCTCAGATAGCTCAAAAAAAGTTTAAAAAAGTAAAAAAAAAAAAAAAAAAAGTAATTCTCCTGTATTTCTACAAGAGCCAAAACACTGAGAGGAAAGTAAGCAATAACATCTATCAAGGAACCTCATCACACACAGCAGGTAAATGGCTTTCTTATTAGACAAACAACAATGTTAATAAAATACAAGGGGCTGCAGACACTCATTCATACTAAGCCTCAAGCCATCAGGAGTTGGTGGCAATGGTGATTACATCAACAGAATCTATTATAATATTCCCTTCAGTGCCCTCTCCTGACTAGCTGACTTTAATAATCACAAACTGCAGGACACTATTTGTGAAATAACTATTACCATTGAACTTTATCTCTGTACGTAAATATGTATTTAATGAAAAAACTCCTCTGGGGCAGGAGTGTAAAAATGTGGTTTCTCTTGTCTGTTTTGTAAAGATATTTCTCTTTGGTGGATGGTACTGTGAGAATTCATACACTTTGTTCTCAATGCTGTTATCAATTATGGAATCATCAAATAAATGCCATCATAATTTCTATGTCATTAACAGAACAGTGATATATCCATAATAAAACCATAAACACAAACTTGCTTGACCTTTAGTTATAAACCTACCTCTCTGTGTAAAGGCCTCAAGCAAGGCTGAATCTAGATTTTTTTTTTTTTTTTTTTTGAGTGACTAGGCTGATATTTTGGTTTGGTTCAGACCTTGTTGATTGGAAATCAAGAGCTGAGATATTTCTAAGCATTTGGGAATTCAGCTGTAGATTAGGATGACGAGGGTTCAAATGAAAACACTACTCTCTCGCAGGAGGCCACCCATACAGGGAATAAGGAAAGAGTTAGCTGATATCAGCCTTCTCCTCTGCCTCTTCCCTGGACCAGTCCCCTGGTGGAGGCGTTTTCATGTGGTTTTATCTGAAATCCAAGTGTCACAGCTGCATGTGATTCCATATTGAAGGAAAATTTAATATCACTCCTTGTGAATCGATTCCCTGGAGCTTCACGTTGCTCTAATTTGCAGCTACCTAAATTTCTGGTGGGATAGATAAAAGGTGCAATGCGGGTGGCAAATTCAAGCTAGTCCCTCCTGCTGTGAAAGTTAAGAAAGGTCAGCTGGAATGTGTGAATACATCTAGCAGCAGTGGAAAGCAATAAGCTCCACAAAACAGGATCTCCCATTCAATTTATATTTTATGTTCTTCAGCAATGAGCTGTATAGCCTTCCTGGAAAATTGCCAAAATTTGAATTACATTATCTGTACTGATTTACAGGACATATCTGGGAGTGTCAGTGTGGAAATGTTCAGTATTGGGAAGCTAGTCCTAAAACTATATTGTTTGGGAGTGTAAAGAGTCATTGCTGACTCTGAGTTTAAGAACTCTGTGCACCTTAGATTTATCATTCGAAGTCATCATTACTTATAATTTTAAGAACACATTGGCAAATTCTGCAGTCCTTATTCACTCTGCCTGTCTGTGGGTATAGTGAACAGAGCAGCAAGTATACCCATTTTTTCTACCTTTGTCTCTTTGATAAAGTCTGAATGAGAGAAACAATACCTGTCATATCCCAAAGAATATTTTTTTGCTAACACAATTCATTCAAAACATCTCAGAACTGAAAGGATCCAGCAGAGTGCATATAATTTATACTTTAGTGTGCTCCAGCCACTACTAGTGCAGTGCTAGTCAGGGAACAACCAGAAGTTGAAACAGTTTAAGTGTCTTCAACTTTTTCTCAGCTGGATAAGGCTGTATTTACTGGATGTTATAAAGGGGATACTGTGCCTGTTCTGCCTTCAGCCCCCTTTCTTGCCTCATTCTTCCTGCTTGCTCAGGAGGTCAACAGGAAAAGTTGTGGGGTTGCATAACTGTGGCACCGCAATTTCAGCTATGTTACTATCATGTGGAGTAAGGTCCGAACCTAGTAGGCACTGAGCCTCGTCTCACAAAAACTTGAGGATGGAGTACTTCATTCACAGGGCTTTCGAAGCCTTTCTTAAGGCAGAGCGATGGGAAATAGAGACTCAGAAAATTGTCTTTTAAGGATTTTTTTTCTTGCTTTCTCTCTCCTTTTCTGCCTACAACAGGAACAACCACAACAACTTTATGGTAATTTTGATATGGAAATTTTCAGGGTAGTTACAACCGTGAAACTCCTGCAGAGTTCAGAAATAAGGATATTAGGAGTTTCTTCACAGACTTGATTCCCATCATATTGCTATGCATTGATGCACACAGTATCTCTGTAAGGTCATGAAACATTATTGATTATCATTCCTGTTCTCTTTTTCAGGAATTGAGAGGGAAATTAGATTATCTGAGGTCGCAGAGGCAGAACTCAGACTTGTCCCCTTGTCTTTTGTGTTTGAGCTTGTACTTTAACCACAAACTAATGCAATCTCTATTTTATTATAAACAAAGTGTAAAAAAACCAAACCAAAACAGAACATTTTTGGTATAAGGCTTATAACAGACAAAAAGCTCCTTACAGATGTGGATGTAGGTCAAACTCTGGGTCACTGCTGAGAGGGAGAGCTACAGCAAGTTTAGTGCTTTCACATAGACACATGCGCATTTGGTCTGGATGGAGTGAGCCCAAG
>NW_009649458.1:233589-245062 GCF_000708025.1 Charadrius vociferus | reverse complement strand
AGGGAAAGGTGCAGCCTGGCTTCAGCTCTTCCTTACCTCTGAGTGAGCTGCTCCAGGGTTCAATTCCAGTAATGTGGAGGGCTAAGGACTGCCCCTGACCTGACTTATTGCTTCCTGTTGCAGTCAGAAGCTGCAAAGCTTATGGGAGGGATTTGTAGCTGACTGAAGTATCAGCAACACCTGAAAGTCTTTTCCTCCAAACTTCCTCTGCTCCAGTATATCTGTTCACTCAAAGAAAATGTTTAAAATGGATGTACTTTTTCCTATGGATGCAGCTTGCTGTAAGTTTAAAAAAGAAAAGAATCTGAACATACTCAAGTTTTAATAAAAACTATACTTTCCTGAATGTAAACACTGTTATTTAATGCATTAATTACTCTCTATTGTCATCATGGCTTGTTTAGGCCCAAATATTAAAAAAAAAGGAAAACCACAATCAAAAAAACTCAACCATGTTTCAGATTACTCAGTGCACCTGTTGGTACCAATTCCTACAGTTCCTTGACAGCTTATTTGAAAACATATATATTTATTTTTACTTCAGCACATAATAACATGAAAACTGATTTTGATTTTGATTCTATTTGTGGTGATGATGATTAAAGGTAAGTAGGAAGACAGAATATATTAATGTGTAGCAGAAAAAAATACTATATAAAGGTAATAAATTGATTATATTTCTCTGAAATAAGACAGACCAATTTCCTACTCCACAAAGCTGCTGATTAGAGTCCTAAAATTCCATGTGTTATGTAAAACTTTGTGTTTGATGGTGGAAAAACCTCCATACTGTAGTCAGTAAAACAATGTTGGCCCAAATCTGTAACTACTTTTTCAGTCAAGGCATTTCTCCCTAAGTTTTTTGAATAAAGAATATAAGATTACACTAAATTCAGAATTTCATTATAATTAAAAACAGACACTGAGGTTGTTAAGTGATATTTGATGAGCTTTATATTGGGAATAAAAACAAACGCTCACAGATGTTCTCAGAAGAATATCAGGAAAACAAAGAAGTAAATGAAAGCAAAATTAAAGATGTCAAAGCTACTGTGAATCTCATAGATGGTATCAATTTTATATTTGTTAATTATGGTGTTACATTTGCTGGATATTCTGCTAAGGTATTCATTTTCTATTGAAAGCACATCAACCACTTCTTTCTCCGTGGTAATATTTTATCTTCTTAGAGAACAGTGCCTTTATCATGCAGATCTTGTCATTTGGTTTTATGATAGGACTCTCCTAAACTCAGTCAAGTTTTTGGGAAAGAAGCAAATAGCTGGTTGCAATTCTGTTCCAGATAACAGCATCACCTTAGTGTCCCAGCACCTGGAAGCACTAAGCAGTGAGCTGACCATCTGCTAGGTGTGGTCCTCTCTCCCTTTCATTTTCTGTCTGGGGAGATAGAGAGCTATTTTTACATTGCAGTGTTTTGATCCAGCTTGGACTTTTACTTTTTCAGATGTTCATTCTCTTATATGTGTAGGCCAGTGAACGTAAGGTCAGAGAAGAGTATGTTGCAGCCAGAGTGAAAAGGGAGAAATCTGGGCTTCTGTGGAAGTCATATGAACACTCCAGTTGGGGCTGATCTCCTCAAAGAAACATGAGGTCTTTAACAGGTAATTCAGTTCTGAGAGGAAGCTCCAAGAACCTGTAGTTTTCTCTAAGGATGTCTTTTAAGAAAAGCTACAGCTTTATGATACCATTAAAATATACATTTTTTTTTTAATAATGTCAAACTCTTGTGCCTTACTTTACAAAAAGGCAAACCTCAAGCACTCCAAAGGAAAGGCAGTTGAGAGAGAATTACCAGATAAACGATAGACAAGACCAAAACTAGACATGCTAAAATTTGAGGTCTTCCAAAAATGATACTCAGAAAAGTTTTGTCAAAGACACTTCCTAAATCATGCTGGGGAAAAACAATTATCTGTAGTAGTTATTAGAAGGTAGATTAATTGCCTTAGAAATGCATTTTCTTATGTTCCAGATATGAATAATTTTAGTTTTTTAATTTTCACTTAGTGCCCCCACTATGTTGTCTGATTTATATTAATCAGAAATTAAACTGAAATTTCATCTGGGGAAATTAAATTCTACTTCTTATTGTGTATTTCATGCCTCTACCAATAGCTTGAAACAGTTAGGTTGTGGTGTTGAATTCAGTCTGATGAGTAAGCCTAGCTCTTCGCCCTGCCTTATTTCTCAAAGTCCTCACCAAGGACTATTGTGATATCCACTTCTTTTTCTGATATGAAGGATAGTAGGTCAAATTGTCTTTCTAAAACTTTGTCCACACAGCCTCTAGATAGTAAATTTGATTATTTTTTATTATTTTTCTTTAAAAGGAAAGAACATTTCTGAAAGTTCTGCTTACAGCTGATAATAGCCACATTGACTTAACTCCTCTATTTACTGAGGAACAATGTGGACAGTTTTTTCTTCAAACTGTGATTACCCCTCAACTCTGAGCTTTTCATTCTTGTTTCTGCAGTGTGACGCCTGCAGGAAAACAGGCACATGAGGAAAAATACTGAGAACTTAGGCATGATGACTCCTTAAGAGTATGCTCAGAAACTTATCACATTCTTAGTTCTAGAAATGCTAGCCAGGATGTCTAATAACAGCAAACATAGCACACCGCTTGGGCATGTAAATAGGTATTCAAAATGAAAGGCATAACTGAAACTGTTCTAACTGTTTTGCAGAACAGACCACAGAGTCTGACCTAAATTTCAACTAACAATCTGGAAATCTGGTAGCATTTCCAGGCAGCTTTTTGATCAAAGATTTCAAGGATGAGAATGTACTTATATAATTTATAATAAAATAATCTATGCATTCTGGCATGGGACATGCTCTGTGTGTGCTTTCCCCACAAAACCTAATGAAATTCTGAACAAACAAGTTGGTTTTAATTTTAAACAATGGGTCTTAATTATTTTTTTTTTTCAACAGTCTGAACTGATATGTGCTTTCAGAAAGGTGCCCAGACATTGCTCAGAATTCTGCCACTTGATTCATCAATTTGAATGAAAATCAATCCACATTAAATTCTAATTTTAACTTACATTGTTTTTAGTACAGGTTATCACAAACCACTTTCTGTGACTTTGATAGTTATTGTAATAATCTGTTGCCTTATTCATAATGTCTAATTTGTGCAGAGTTATTAAAATCACAGTGCAATACACTTTCTTAATCATACTTGGAATTCTGCATTTGTTCCAAACATTCTTGACTTATAAGATTGATTTTTTTCTCTATGAAAGGTTATACTGTAATAACACTATTTTTTTTGTTATTGGACGTACAGAAGGCTCCATTCACTTGCTCATACAAAGGGATCTAGTGCCATTTAAGGTGCCCTAGACTATTCTGTCTGCCTACACAGGGTACAAATCTCCCTGTATATCTTATGTCATATCTACCACATCTGTGCATATGACTTGGTCATGCTAGGCGTGAAGAGTCAAATAGGACTAGAAAGTTGTGTGTAGAAGTCTGAATTGAGACCAGGGGCATTCCATAATGCGTAATTCATCATATCCAACTTTACCCTGCTAATCATGACCAAAATAGTGAGTTAAGAGCCTACTGTAGTCAATGAAGTGAGAACTATACCTCTACAAGGGAATTCAGTCTAATGCGACATGGGGCCCAACTCTGTTGTCTAATTTTAGGTGTTCAGTGGAACTTGTGATATCCTGTAGCAATTTAGCAGGCCTCCAGTTGCCACAAAGCCTGGGTCTGTTTTAAGTCCTCTGTCATATTTACCAGGCCCATGTGGTTACCTTGGGTACTTTAGGGCATAAACACTTGTATTCAAGTGACAGAGTCTCATTCCTAGTGGGTGATTGCTGACCCATACTCTAGTGTCAACTGCCTGTCTTGATCAATCTGACATTTATGTAAAGCTGACAAATATGACAATATGACAGAAGAACTAAAGGATATCTATACCCTTCTAGATCAGCACGCAGAAGCCAAGTGAGATACTATAGGTCTCCTCAGATGACAATAGACACTGAAAAACCGAATCAAGTTTTGTGGCTAGAATGGTAATTTAGACCCTTATGTGCCTGCTTACATCCATCCAAGTATCTAAGTATCTCAAACTGAATCCTTCCACTAGAGTCAATTTGTCTTTTTCCTCAAATAGTCAAGATTCAAAGAAATCATCTTTCATTCCCCATTAATCTCTCAGTTTTCAAACAGATCTTTTCTTTGTAATCCTAAAGTAAAATCTACAAAAGACCCCTCAGCAAAATACCTGAATGAAACCTGATCACTGGTAGTGACCATCTTACTGAAATGAAGGAAAGAACGGCAATCACTGTGCAAGGCTACAACAGAAACTAACCTGCATTAGAATTCCAGAAAGATAATCTCAAATAGCCAAGGTGAAACTAATGGCCAGTATTACATGTACAGGTGCACTCTTTTTTATGTTGTAAGACTATATAAATCAAATATAAATTAAATATCTGCATGTGGAAATAATGCAGTTCTTCACTTGAGCTCATTAGTTTTCAGACAGCAGAGAAGACAATGTGAGTTACAATGACAGAAAGATAATACAACTCCCTTTCTAATTTTTTTAGGCAACCATGATGCCAACAAAATGTTATAAACTGTGTTGTGTTCCTATTTCAGAAGATGGCTTTACTGGAAAGAAGGAAATATCCTCTATCCAAATCAACAAAATTGCATGATGGTGGCTGCTAAGATTAATAATATAGTTTAAAGATGGGAAAAGTAAAGTAGGACAGAGTATATAAAGGTAAATTGCTAACATAGGTGAAGGAAGAGCTGAAAAGATTCTGTAGTTTGAGAATAGTAGTTACTCATTTGGTAGCGCATAGTTCTTGCAAGAGGAGACTTGAAAGCTTTTCTATGGCCATAAGCAAGTTGTAATGAATTAGTGATGAAGTCTAGGTAATCCTCCCTTCCTTAGGATACATTTTTGAGTTGGTGTATCATTGGAACAGTTTTGCTGCAGGGTGTCCCTAATAATAGTATGGGTTCCCATGCATAATATATGGATGGGAAAAGTCCTTAGTGATATTGAGGGACAATTCAGCAAGAAACTCACTGTTATTTCTCATGATCATTGTGGTTTCCTCACTGCACTGATTCCACAGTATCCCTGGTTCTCCTAGATGTCTGATGTTACATCAGACTCATCCTTATGGCTGTCAATTGAAGGATAAGTCCCATTTTTATTACTGTCAGTGTTGCATTGCTCTTTCAGGGCCTATAAAAAGAAGCTGGCAGTCACCAGTATGTTTAGGTTGATCAAGGTTTCTAATTATAGGGTTTTTTTTTCAAATTTTTCTTCCTCTTTTAGTCACACTCTGAGTAATCCATCAAGCAATGGAATGCCTTTTTTTGTATCCCATAAAATACAGCCAATGGAGTGTGTAAACATTTTAATGAGCTAACTACATGTTAATGCAACAGCAGGTCCGGGCACATTCAAAGGATCTGTAGTGGGAAGATTTACTGTTGATTCCCACTCAAGAGTAGCCACTCTCCCTAAAACTTGAACTAATCCTCTCTCAACACCTGGTGAGATGAAAGCAATGAAACTCCTATTTGACATTTTTCCATGCCATGGGCAAACATTGTTATAAGAAGGTACGATTAATTTAGGATACAGAGTCCCAGCAGCCAAAGAGTAGTTTTGAAGAAATTGAAAGAGAAAGCATTTTGTGTCAACACATAGAAAAAGGAGGACTTGCAGAAAGAATGAACATCTGAATTGACAGATATGTCATTTCATTCTGCTAAATGTCTTTCAAATGACAGATATACAGCACTGCAGTCTGGATACACTGTTGTTGGAAAGAGAGAAAACTTGCTCAGGGAGAGTCCAGGACATCCATGTAAAAAGGAGCAAAAAATTATATAGAAGAAGTTGTGAAATGTGTAACTAAGCAGATTAGAATAGATGAATTAGTTGTTTTTTTTGTTTTTGGTTTTGTTTTTTTTTTTTTTCCCAGATACATATATGCATATTTCTCTTTATTCCTTTCCTTTACCATGTTTTGCATTTTTATAGATTTCTGCTCCCACTGTTCACAGATTATGGCATTAAACATCACTTTATTATTCTAAAGTCATCTATTCACTTTCATTGGAACACTGGATTGTATCAGGAGGTTCACAGGACAGAATAAAGAATATTCATTATCCCTGCATTTCTTTATTGTTTTATCTTTTAGCATGCAAAACATTTTTGCAGAAAATTCACTCCTGACACCACTTGTCTCAATAATATGACTATTGCCTCAAATTACTTATGCTTTACATCACCAAAAAGTGTAATTTATGTGAACTTCTGAGCTGTATTAAAATATATACATTTAATATTGTATGGGATGTTATTGCATTCCTGTTTCATGCAACAGTACAGCTTCTGATGGCATGAAGGAAGAGAGTACTATTCTGCTTTTTGTTTAGATGATCTTCACAGCACAGTTAAATTTATTGTGTTTACACTTAACTGCAGGATGACAAGGATCGTAAAAACACTATTATTGGTATACAGCATTTTAAAACCTTCTACTTTTGATTTCATTACGTTAATAGTAAAGAGAAACATAAACTGATTTACTGATCTAGATGGAATTTGAGACAAAGTCACTATGTCTAGTTCAGTTTGATAGAGGACACCTTAGATTTTGAGAACTGTTCTTTGTCTCTTGGAATTAATTGCTTGTTCCTCAGATAATTACTACATCAGTCTGTACCATCCTAGCAGAATACTTTGGATGGTAAGCTTAAATATGTGCTTGGACTCACCCTTGATGCTCAATAGATCCTTATGCCATCTATTTATGAACTCAGAAGAATTTAGTAGATACTGATTTTTCTCAGTGGAAAACAGATTTTCCTGTGTTATAGGGGAAAAATATATGCCTGAAGAGGAAATGTTACTCAAGTGCTGCTCTATGATTCCCACGCTTTGGTAAGAAGGAAGGGCCTGATAGTCTCCAACATTATCTCAGAACATTTTCTAATATACTTTAATAGCAAAATCTGCTTTTACAACATAAACTTTGTTTTTAAACTAATGGTTTCTCAGATTCTGAAGTGAATTGTTCATATTGATAATGTACTTTTAAGGTTTTTTCTTCTGGCTCAGGACAACTATTACTTTCACAGGCAGACCCTAGAATGGCTTGACAGTGTGGGCCAGGAACAATTGCCAGTAGTTGGCTTGGATGATGCCATCATATTTTGAAGAGTAAGAGAGTTTAATCATATGGTTGCAAGCTCTGCAGAGCCAAATTGCTTCAGGACAAGAGAACTGCTGTCTCAGGCTGAGTGTGTTTGCCATTTTCCATGAGATGGATCTTGCATAGCCCACACCTCTGTAATCAGTTTTCTAGATTCAGCAGTAATTTAAGTAGTCTTTGATATATACGTAAAAAATTAAGGGGAAAAAAGAGCAAACTCAAATCTTTATAGGTGATAGGGCTGTTTTTCATCTCAGTGCATTCTGTGATTTTCCCTGTGATCCATGGAAGAGCATGTGTTGTATTTGGCAAATAAATATATTGAGTGGTTTTTCTGCCTCTTATGGAAACCTGTAGTTTGCATTGTTTTGCAACCCTAGGGAGTATTCTTCAGTGACTGCATTGTCAGAAACAGTCTGCAACATGGATACAGTGAAGTACTACACAATCTCATAACTTATCTCTGACATAGCAAAGAGAAATTTGGAAAGGAACAAAATCACGAGACCAATAGTTTTCTAACAGACTGAAGAAATTCTTGTGACTAAAGCAGACTTAGCTGAAAACACAGTTTTGGGTTAGCAGTCTAATTTTGCATGCTTTTTTTATTTACTAGAAGCAGTAAACTTTCCATTCTCAGATTTTCCAAGAGGTTAAGAAGAATTATTATTAACCATTGAGGCATCAGAAAAAGTTCAAGAGCAAGCTGATGGACAACTCACTTCTGCTATTGATCTGCAGCACCTTTGTAGAGTATATTTGCCACTTTTCAAAACACAGGGTCTTCACATCCCCTTCCTGAAGAGCTTACATGTTAATAATCACCACAGGCTATACGTTTCTCTTTTGCTGTATATAAATGATCCTTAAATTGTTAGTTGAACTCCATAATATTCAAGGATATACTTGGTTTTAAGTATTTTCTGCAAAAATCCTCTAGGCATATAGAAAAACATTAAAAAAAGTCACAGTAATTATTTTGGTTTAAAGTTTGAATTTCATATCTGTGCTTTGATCTGGGATATTCTTAACTGTGTTTCTTTGAAGAAAAAATTATTACATGTGAAGCATATGTGAAAAACACCAGTCATTTACATTTTCTGGTATGTCAGTATTCAGACTGGTTGCCAAATCTCTGATCTTGCATGTGATAGCCAAGATCTTTGGATTACACCAGTCCTGTAACATGTCTATGTATTGAGAAGAATACAACGAGAGTGAAACACTGTTTTTATTCTTTTACAAATGTCTTTAGGATTATTTTTTTTTAAACCTTATTTGCAGATAAAAAGCATTGGCTATATTGATATTAGTAAATTAAATTTGAATTGAATGTTCTGTGGCATTAAAGTCACCTAGCATGGTCTGACTCTGTTATTGAATTCTCTTACCCCCAAAATAGGCTGAGCACTATATAAACCAAGTAATGGGAATAGTCCTGGACTGTTCTTTTCATCTTGAATTCTGCCTGGGCAATGTTTGGGAGAGTACAAGGTGGCTTAGACAGTACTTTATCCATCCTGAAAAATCAACAGTATGACACAGAATTTCCAGTCCCTGTGTACACTCCCTGGCACTGTTAAAATAGTAGTATAGACATAATCACTGATGCTAAGTGACAAGGTCTGGCTCCTCAGGCAAATCAGAAAGCTCAGGAGTTCATATAAACAGACAAATATATCTTCATAATGCTATTTTCTGTCTGGATTGCTAGCTCTGAATTGTAGCATAGAGAAAATCATATAAGATGTTCTGTTACATAAGAAGCAATTGTAGCTGTTGTCTTCAAAAAGGAGAAGAAGGAGGATCTGGGGAACTACAGGTTGGTTAGCCTCACCTCGGTCCCCAGGAAGGCGATGAAAGAACCCCTGAAAATAATTTCTGAAGAAAGACAGGAAGGTGAGTGGGAGTAGTTGGCATGGATTTACAAATGGGGAATCGCACATGACGAACCTGATAACCTTCTACAATGAGATGACTAGCTTGCTGGAGGAGGGGAAAGAAGTGGATATTGTTTACATTGGCTTTAGTGAGGCTTTTCACTGTCTCCCATAACATCCTCATAGGCAAGCTGACAAAGTATAGTTTAGATATGGAGGCAGTGAGGTATACTGAAAACTGGATGAACAGCAGGGCCTAGAGGGTTTTGATTGGTGACTGAAAGTACAGTTGGAGGCCAGTCACAAGTGGTGTACCCCAAGGGCCGGTACTGTTAAACATCCTCATTAATGCTGGGAAAGAGCATATGCTCAGCAAGTTTGCAGATCACACATAACTGGGAGGAGAGGCTGATACACCAGATGGTTGTGCTATTACTTAGAAAGTCCTGGACAGGCTGTAGAAATAGGCCGAGAAGAATCTTATGAAGTTCAGAGGGAAATGAAAAAACAGGGGGAAGTGCTAAGTGTTGCCTCTGAGGAGGACTAACCCTATCCAGGGTGGGGAGTGTGATTATGTGGAAAGCAGCTCTAGGGGTTCTGATAGACATGTGCCAATGATACATCCTCATGGCAAAGCTATCCAACAGCATTCTGGGCTGAATTAGGAGGGGTGCTGCCAGCAGGTTGAGGAAGGTGATACTACCCCTCTGCCTAGGACTGGTGAGACACATATGGAGTGTTGAGTCCAGTTCTTGGCGGCCCAGTACAAGAAAGTGCTGAAGTGAGTCCAGTGCAGGGCCACAAAGATCATGAAAGTATCGGAGCACCTTTCCCATGAGGAAAGGCTGAGAGAACTGGGATTGTTTAGTCTGGACAAGGAAAGGCTAAAGAAAATACCCAATGAGATGGAAAGAAGAGGCAGGAACCAGTCTCTTCTTGGTGGTACCCACTGACAGTACAAGGTATAATTGGCACAAATTAAAAAACAAGACATCTCATCCAATCATAAGAAAAGAACTTTTTTCTTGTGGGGGTGACTGAGCACTGGAACGGGTTGCCCAGACAGGTTGTCACCCTTAGAGATCTTCAAAATCCATTGGACACAGTTCTGTGTGACCTGCTCTAGGTGGTCCTGTTGGAGTAAAGTGGTTAGACTAGAAGGTCTCCTCAAGTCCACTTCAGCCTCAACAATTCTATGAATATCTGGATGGGCAAGTACAGCAATTACAAAATGTATTTAAATGAACACTTCTGTACTTTAACAAACCCAACAAACCAACCCAGATAGATTTAATACAACTTTCAGTGAAAGCAGTTTCATAAAACAAAACAAAGATGAAAAGAAGGGATGACCCAGCAGACTTTGCATGAGCAGGCAAACAGAAAGGGTAAACTTTTAATGTCTGATCTTTAGAAACCTTTTTCTCACACAGTCCTTGAACCTGAAACATGAGCTCAATAGCATTGTACAACACATTGCCATCCTGACCACCACAGGACTGTTTGTGGAATAAGGCACTAGCTTTGTCATGGGATCGCTGTGTCAATAAATAATAATAAAAATAAACAATAAAATGCACCCTAGCAGTAAAGCAGGGAGCCAGAACTAGAGCTGTGATCTGTCATGTCCCTGCTGAATATTTTGTTCACTAAGCTGTAGGAATCGCTCTTGTACGTCCCATGTCTCTGACCCTCTGACTCTTACATTCTTAGTTCTAAAATAATTCAGTTGTAGCTGGAGAACTGAGACACATCAGGTATCACTTTTGCTTGCCCCTTCTGTTCCTCACGCTGTAGTTTATGGGTTAGAGTATTCTTTTGACAAATGAGCTCACCACCAAGGTAAACCAGATCTTCTGTTTTCTGAGTGAAAGTCTTAACCATTGAGCTTTAATACACTGTTGTTGTTTGGAAAAGAACAAATCCACTCACCTATAACTTCTCCCTAAGGAAAGGACTGTTCCAGAGAAAGCAAAACTAGCAGTGCTTAAGGATGCTCTCTGGATTTTTTCCTCATGGAAAATTACCCTATTGCCTCTGTGAATATTTTATGATCCAAACAATTCGATTTTACCACTGAAGAAAGTCCTTTCAGTGAATAGAAATCACACTATATATTAAAAAGGAAGGCAAAATCTGCAGAGGAGTAGCTTAATTATAGTAATTTATCTTTTGTTCCAGTGTGTATAGGGAAGATTTTTGAAAGAAAAGCCTTGTGGGAAAAAGAATTGGAAATAAAAAGAAATAAAATCTTTCATCTGCCCACATCTTGAATGTGATGTAGGCAAGGGAAGAAAAGTTCAGTTAAATGACCATAAGTTCTGAGTACAAGAGGATATTCACTCT
>NW_009649458.1:195310-233486 GCF_000708025.1 Charadrius vociferus | reverse complement strand
TTTCCTACAAAATTAAGAAAGATGTATAGTAAGTAAGAACCTTGTTGCAGCAGTGCCTTGCCTAACAAAAAAAAACCCCAAAAAACTCTCTGGCTTAGAAGGCAGGAAAACTCTAGCAGCAGTGTCAGGAGCTGAACATCTAGCTCTGTTTTATTCTGTTTTCCCAAGTCCTTGGAGTAAAATAAACATCAGTGCAGGAGAGAGAGGCTGGTATTTAGTTCTGTTTGCTGCTGGCTGTGATTAGTGTTAGGGGCCACTTCCAAGACTGAACAAAGTTATCCAGTTTATTTCTTTTGTTATGAAAGAATGAATTTGCTACTTGAGCTTTTTCAGTGAACTGTACTACTTGTGTATTTTTTGGAGATTAAAAAGTTCTAAGGTAAATTTAGGACACCAGTTGTCTCCTCTATCTGCCCTGTAAGCAGAGTTTTGTTTATTTGAAAGTTCTGCAAGCTACTACTACTGGAAAGTGCCGGCCTTGGTGTATGCTTGATTCTGTGTCTGTCAGAACATTGTGTAGACAAATACTATATGCACTTTATATATAAATAATGTTAAATAAATGTTTAAAATGTTCAGCTATATTATAGACATGCTGAGAGATCAGTATTGTATTTTTTGATTATTTATATACAGAATATGTAAATAGTGCATATATGCTTATGCATATGTATGTTTGTATATCAGACTCAGAGAACAACTGAGGTCAGAAAAGACCCTGGAGATCATGTAGTCCAAACCCGCTGCTCAGAGTAGGGTCAGCTACAGCAAGTTGATCAGGGGCATGTCAACTCTGCTTTGATTATTACCAATGATAAACACTTTAAAACCTCTCTGGACAACCTCTTCCAGTGTCTGACCACTCTCATAAGGAAAAGACTTTTTTTTCTCATGTTTAAGCAGAATTTTGTGTATTCCAGTTTGTGTCTGCTGCCTTTTGTCCCGTCACTGTCTACGACTGAGAACCTGGCTCCATCTTCTTAACTTCCCCTTTGGGTATTTATACACATTGATAAGACCTCCCATGAGCTTTCTCTTCTGGTTGAACAATCCCAGCTCTATCAGCCTCTTCTCATATCTCGGGTTCTTCAATTGCTTCGTCATCATCTTGGCCCTTTGCTGGACTCACTTCAGTATGTTTGTGTCACTCCTGCACTGGAGGTCCTGAAACCGGACCCAGGACTCCACATGCATCTCACCAGCACTACATAGAGGGCAAGGATCACTTCCCTTGCACTGCTGGCAACACTCTGCCTAATGCAGACCAGGATGCTGTTTGCCTTCATGGCTGCAATGGCACATTGCTGTCTCATGGTCCCCTTGTTATCCACCAGCACTCCCAGGTCTTTCTACACAATGCTGCTTTCCAGCGTGAGCATTGGGTGAAAACAGTTGTGTATATTCATCATTCTTTATTCAGACTGTTAACATAGCTATGTGCACCTTGAGGTGAATCACAGAATCACAGAATCTTCAGAGTTGGAAGGGACCTTTAGAGATCATCTAGTCCAACTCCCCTGCTAAAGCAGGATTGCCAAGAGCACATTACTCAGGACTGCATCCAGGCGGGTCTTGAAAATCTCCAGAGAAGGGGACTCCACCCCCTCCCTGGGCAGCCTGTGCCAGTGCTCTGTCACCCGAACTGTAAAGAAGTTTTTCCGTGTATTTGAATGGAACTTTCTATGTTCCAACTTGTGCTCATTGCCCCTTTGTGGGAAACTTCTTGGAAAACAATGGACATGTACTGAAGGTCAACATGAAGGAGGAAATCATGCGCTGACACTGAAACTACTGCTACTCCCCAACAGATGCGGAATGTGTATTAATTAAAAGACTGACTTGGCAGAAATAGTAACAAAGAGTAGATAGATAATAAGTTACAGATGCATTTAACCAATAATAGTTTGTGTGTATAAGTCTAGAAACCAATGAGCACAAGCTGCAGAGCTAGCTCACGTTGTAGTAAAAAGTATATAATGGCTTAAGTATTTTAATAAAGTGGCTTCAGCATTGATCATATTGGTCTGCGTCTGGGTCCGTCCGCACCCCTTGTCCTGTCACTGGGAACCACTGGAAAAAGTCTGGCTCCATCCTCCTGCAACGTACCCTTTAGATACTTGTATGCCATAATAAAGGTCTCCCCTCAGCCTTCTCTTCACCAGGCTAAAGAGTCCCAGCTCTCTCAGCCTTTCCTCATAAGGGAGATGCTCCAATCCCTCAGTCATCTTGGTTGCCCTTTGCTGGACTCGCTCCAGCAGTTCCCTGTCCCTCTTGAACTGGGGAGCCCAAAACTGGACACAGTATTCCAGTTGTGGAAGATAGATGCAGTTATTACTGAGCAAATAGTCCTAACTGCATCTGTACTAATACATTAAATGTGCTAGTGACCATTTTTTTGATTGTGAAATCCATACAGTGAAACTCTCTTAAGCCTACAAAACAGGGTGTTGGGGTATTCACCTCTTATTGGAAAAGGCGTCTTTCATGTGGTGACTAATAAACAAGGGACCCTTCTGACTATTTAATAGCATAGACAGTGAAGTTCCCTGGCATTGCGTCATTTTATATATATATATATATATATACACACACACATATATATATATTTAAAACCGCAGTGTTTTATAGCCTTTAATGGGAATATTTTGCCTAATAAATGCTGAATCACGCTTGTAAAGCAGCAGGGAATTAGTCATCTGATGTTTCCAACTGATACAGATTTATATAAAGATGTCTTTGCTCTGGGATTAGAAACACTGTGGCCATGCCACCGAGTGATGCACATAGGTAAACGGAGTCTGTGGGCAGAGATTATATGATGAAAGAAGACAGTACTTAGTTGCCCACTATGTTGTCACCAGCCCTCTGTGCCTATACATACATATACATTTCCATCTACTGAAGGAAAATTCAGTTCCAGACTATGTCAGATATAGACTGAAAACTTACCAGAATGCAGAATGTGTTTATGGGGTTAGGATACATGCATTAGTGAAACATGCAGATTGAAATGGATGTTATATCAGACGTATATGCTGTAGAGACTTTTTTCAAGTATTATGTGTACTACATGAAAAGGAAAAAAGAAAGAACAAAAGAAAGAAAGAAAGAAGGAAGAAAAAAGGAAGGAAAGAAGGAAGGAAGGTAGGAAGGAAAAAGGAAGGAAGGAGGAAGGAAGGAAGGGAGGAAGAACGGAAGGGAGGAAGGCAAGAATGAAGGAAATAAAGAAGGAAGGAAAATCCTTTTCTTTTGGAGGAAGGTCCTCATTGCAGTATTCACCAAGCAGTAAAAAACACAGCCATTCCTCAGCAGAAATAACAGATGTATCAAAAGCCTAGACTGGGAAATAAATAAATAGAATCATGCACTAATTTAGTTACAAGGTTGCTCAGGAAGTCATCTATTCACTCCCCTGCCCAAAGGAAGTATTCTCAGCTTTGGTCAAATCTCGGTCATGTTCAAAGATCGTAACCAAATGTGAACTTGCCAGATAGTTATTGGAGAAATGAGGCAAAGTCCCATCTAATCAAGGAGAATATGTCTACATCAATAAAATCTGAATCACGTCCTTACCAGGGATTAGGAAACAACTATGATAACTTCAGGTTATCAGGTTTGTGAAGATTTCTGCTTAGTGACTATTCAACATTAAAAAAAAAAATAAATACAAAACCCCCAAGAAAAACAGACAAGAGAAGTAATAAGTTAAACCCTAATGACTGGAGATAACATAGATGACAGACAAAAAGTTTTGCATTGCTAACTTCTGGGCTATTGAGGAACAAGCTCATGCATAGGCTTGATGAGGTTCAACCCGAACTTTTGCAGCTGATAAGGCAGGGGAAAGGTCTCATGGGAAAGCATCCACTTATTGTGGGATATTTGAGAGGGCTTGTGGAGTTGTGCAAAACTTATTATGGGGTATTTAGTGGAAGGACCAAAGACAAGGAAAGCGAGGAACAAGCTTGAAAGACTAGAGAAAACGGGTATAGAGGTGGTCAGCTGGGTGTAAGCCAGCAGCTGGTCAGCATGCTTGTCTGGCAAAGCCCTGCACCTCATTACTTTACAGTCTGTCCTTTCTTCTTATTAAATCCTATTCCAAACTATTTGCTATGCAATGTTACTGTCTAATCCATATGTGAGTGTATTAGTGTGAGAGATTCATTGGAAAACTTCAGTCTAGAGTAGCCAATTACTAGGTTAAACCAGCACCTGGAAAGACCAATTTTCATGTACTCAAAATGTACTCAAACTAAGAGGCAAATACAAAGTAGTCAATGAGGCGAGTAGAAATAGCTCTTTCCTTGCGAGGGAGACATCCAGAATACCAGCTGAGGTTTCAGTGGCTGGGAAGAGTGTAAACTTTATTTCATGTGTCTTGCAGGTGACGCATCTGTTCGTCAACCCCAACATGGCATTTGGTTTTCACTACAATCTGCCACTGGTTGTAGTGAAACACAATAACTCTCAGATTCTTTCCCCTTCTGCTTTTTAGCTAGGTCTTCCCATTTCATATTGCCTAACGACAATAAATTCTTGTCAGTGATTAATTTCACCATATTTTTCCCAGGCTATTTTTCCTGCTTCTCAAGATGATTTTGAATTCTAGCTCTGTCTCACTCTTAAATTCCAATAACTATACTTACTCTTCCACCATATTGGTCATTAATGACAATATTCAATCATATTCAGTTCAGAACAGATCTCATCAAAACCATGAGCTCTGTTGGATATCTTCAACTATAACAATAAATATTGGTCGGGGTTTAACGAAGCTGGAGACTGGTAGGGACAGCTGTCCCAGTAAACACTGCAATAGGAGAAGATGTAAAGCTTAGTGATGGTATATCATGAGCTATAGAGTTTTGTGTATTATTAACTGTCCTGGCTTCTCAAATTGCTATGTTTGTGCTCTATACTTATTGTCACTACTGCAGTACAGCTTTTCAAATGTGTTTATTGCTCATGAATGAGAAAAAACAGTGGTTTGTTTTTTGTTTTTTTTTTTAATACCAGCCAGTATAATTAAGCATTACATTTCAGAGTGGGAGATTAGGACAGTAACACTGTAATGATTTTTCTAAGGAAGTTTAGAAATTTAACCTAGTAATTTTTCCTGTCAGTTGCTACTTGGCAGAAAGTTTGCAGGATAAATATATTTTGTGCTGAATGGGTATATGTTGAAAAAAACATCTGCTTGATTTTATTAGGTTGCCAGTTGTCAGGATAAAGAAATATGTGGAGAAGGCTTGATATTCAGAAACACTCAGTTTAGATATAAAAGTGCAACACCTTTTTAAAATAGTTGAGCAATTTAGATGCTGAATGAGCATGGTTGTATTCCAGCAACTTTTAAAACTCTGGTGTCTTCTCTTGGGTTTCCCAAAGGGATCTTGTTTTCTTTTGAAAAAGCCATCTTTTGTTATAGGTGTAGGAGACTTGAGTAGCATCCTGAGGCAGTTTAGAAAGCCCAGCCCAGGAAGGTGCCTTGCTCAAGGTGACCTGACAGGCCATTTGGCAGGCAAAAGTGGAATGCTGCCGCTTAGCTCTTACTAAGCACCGGTGAATTTCTTTTATCGATTCTCTGTCATACAGCCGACTTTCTGTAAGGTTCACTTTGACATCTTACAAACTAGACATCATGATGCTTTATTGCTGTACTCAACAAATCCATCTCCCTCTGAGAAGAATTATTTTTTAAACTATGATTGTAACTGCCGTATTACTCCTCATTAACAGAAGTAAATTAAATCTGTATATCACCTGCAATGTGTCAAAATTTGCAGAAATTATAGGGATTGTCAAGGTCTAACACCCTTTCAGGGGACTGTAGACTTTGGAGGCAAGGACAGCACCCCTGCAAGGTTCCTGATATCTCACCTCTCATTTTGTAGTCCTCCTTCCTGGTTTTGGGATTTTCAATAGTTTCTCCTTTTTTTTTTTTTTTTTATGTGGAAAAAGGAGACTAGATATGTTTGCTATTGCTGCTTTTCCTTTTTGGACTGACTTTGGAGTAAGTATTACCCTTTCCTTAGAAATAAGAAGGTTAGGAAGATTACAAGATTATTCTAATGCCTTAAAGTCAAACCCAAAGAGTAGAACAACCCAAATTAATCTGTATTTCTGAAGTCTGGGAGATTTCCTGCAGCAGTATGTCAAATAGAACAAATTAAAACTGCACTTCTCCCTCTGGAGAAAAAAATAATAGAGGAGTCGACCAAAGAATTCTTAAGAGCCCTCACAGAGTATGTTAACATTAGTTTAAAAGAGCTGCAAGGTACTTCTGTGTCAGTATCATACATAGTAGAAGGCTAAATAATCTAACATCCAAATAAACACTCTACACCAATGTACAGATGGGATGGAAACACAACTGATTAAACATGACAAATAAATAACTGTATGGAGGTGGAAATTAAGCTAATCAGATAAAACACAAAATGTGTTACTGAAAGATAACAAAGCACTAAATAACAAAGAGGAAAAGCTTAAAAATAAATCTAGGTTCTATAATGTGTTTGTCCTGGGGTTGCCAGGAGAAAGAACAATAACATAAGCTTCCAGAACCAGGCTCAAAGGACTTTAGGATATAAACACAAGGGAAGACTCCTATACAGAAACCCACTCCCTCAGAAACAAGTGAAAGCAGCTCAAGTGTGACAAGGGGAAAGGTTCTGGTGCGTAAAGGTATCATAAGACAGATAAGGTTAGCCTAAGGATATCATGGAAAGGGTTTTTCTCTGAAGGGAAAGCCTCCCTCTTCTTCCTAAAAAAACGTACAAAGGCAAGGACTGTGCATTTTGAGGCTCTGGAGGGATTCTGTTGATGTCACAGGAGACTTGTCACCTTTCTGCCTACTGGTGTCACACAGGCAGACCTTTATTATTCTGGTAGATAAGAACTAAAAAACCCCAAGCATATAGGATAGAATGAATCAGGTGTGAATCAGTCACTATTGTGCTGTTAATAAGAAATAGATGTGTACTCCACAATCAGCACCCAGATCTGCCATGTAATCTTGGGACTGTCCATTAATACTTGTAGGTGTTGTTAAGTTTGTTACATATATCAGGCCTAGCTGTGAGATTTAGATAAGGCTGGGTTCAAATCTCTATTTTCCCCTTGGTTTCTAGATTTTCGGGGTTGTTAGTAGAACATTACTAGTTTACATATATCTATATAGGTTAAGTTTGCACAGAATTGATTGCATGCTTTGAAAGCTGTTGACAGAATAAAGTACTGAATTTGGTTCCCCGATGTGCAGGTGGTTTTATTTATTTATTTGTTTGTTTTGCAAGCATTTGTACGGCTACTGGGAATTCATGAAAAATATAGTGAATCAAAACATTTCATAAAATTTAGCATGAAAAGTCACCCCACAGGTGCAGTATTTGGCATTTGCTTTTCATCATTCTCCTGTTTAAAAATGTTCAGTTACTCATATGCCACCTGACTTAGGTGAACAACCAAACAGCAGAAATTGCAAAGAAGAAAACAGAACAGCCAGAATAAATAATTTAGTAATAAATCATAGTCTGAAAATTATTTCTGCAACCCTTCAGCTAATACTAACAAATTACAAATGCAAAAAAAAAAAAGAAAAAAAAAAGCAGGATCTGTTTGTAAATTATTCATTATGCAAAAAACAGGCAAAACAACAAATATTACTTGTAAGGAATTTTTCTGTCAGCTATAAAAGTAATAATAAACAGTCTAGGTTGAAGAATAATGGTTACAAACCCATAATGTTTAAAGAGGGAAACTTTGGAAAGGTCAAAATTCAACGTTGGAAGTAATTGAGAAGGGGACACCAGAAATGGTGTTTATTAATCATAAATTCAGTTTCCTTGAAGACAATTCTATTTTGCAGTGGTTTCTAAGGCACAGAGTTTCTGCTCTCTTCTACAAAAAAAAAAAAAAAACAAACCCCCAAAAACCCCAGGTTCTTTTTAATGTCTTAAAAATTATTCATAGTTTGTAATGTGTATACATGTGGCCTGGTGATAAGCAATGTGCATGAGTTAAGTGTTTTGTTCTGTTTGATTCAGTGTAGCTTTGCTTCAGCGAGTTTGGCATGGGCAAAAAAAATCAACAAAGTCCCCCAGTGATTTAAGAAAAAGGCTAAAAGCTTTTGTCTTGCTGTTTGCCTTCAATTCCTTCTTGAATCTCTATAAAATCACCTCAGGAAGAAAACTCTGGTGAAATCAAGACATTTTTGTGAAATATTATAACTCCTTCCTGAAAACATGCATGACTCCTGCAAACAAAATTGCAGTTATCAGAAGCTTTTGCCATTCTGAAAGCTGCTGATTGTCAGGTAAGCTGACTTTTTGCACAAGCCCTCAGGAGAGACCTAGTAAAGTGTCTTTGTCATGAGTGCTGCATGGGAATCCTGATAATGACGAGAATGAAAAGTTTGGATGAATGGTGTTATTCACCAACCCATGTGATTCAGGGCCTCACCATAGATTTTCTCTTGTTTTCTGGGGACTCTGGGACCAGTCCAGCTTCAGTACAAAGGACAGATGATAACTGCTAATGGACCTGAGTTCTAATGATGCTTTTTATTGCCATGTCTTTTTTAAAAGATTAATCTCACAATTAAATGCTTGCCGCTTTGGGTTTTATAACTTTGGCATTCCCTCTTTCCCAACTGTTTATTTTTGTTGTTATTATTTTGGTGTTCAGTATAATGAAACTGTGTTAGTACATTCTTTAATTGTTGACTCTGTCTATAGTCTCGAGCATTATGCATGCGCTTGTGTAACAGGCTGTTAGAAAGGATATGTTCTGTCTTAATGTAATAACCAGCACAGCAGCCTATATAAATTAGTGCCTTAGGGAAGAACATTCTTGTTTCTTACCTTTTCCATGAATATGCATCACTTGTGCTGCAGCAAGAATTATAGATATCATTTATTACTATCATTTCCTTAAATTTCTTAAAAATAAGCGAATGCTTACACATTGGGTGGATAGCTGGTTTGTGAACTATTTGCTCCCATCAGTTCACATGGGTTGTGACCTCCAGCCATTGGGTAGTATCACGTAGTCCATTTGCATCTTTCTTTAACGCAGAATCAATTCTGAAAACATGTATCCATATGTTTATATTTAAGGGCCTTCACTGTCCTGTTAGAGGAAACTGTGCTATTCACATGAATAGTTAACCATATGTATGTTTTCAAGCTCTTGGCGTAACTGCTTAAGATTTGGAGGGCAATTCTTCCAGGCCCTGTTGTACTTGAAACCATACTATAATATGAAAGAAAATAAAACAAAACAAAAAACAACATAACAAATCAGGTCAAATTCTTTTAGTAGTTGTAACCCTTAGTTATGCTGTGCACTGGAGGCTCAAATATTGGTAACAAAATATCAAAACAAAAAAAGTTTACTAAGTTCAAGTTACTCTCATATCTAGTGTTCATTGCCACTGAGTTTCCAATCCCAACATCTTCAGAAGAATGTACAAGAAAACTTTATACAGGCAGTTGCATTTGAAGTAACACTTAGTGTTATTATCATCTTCATCCCTTTTATTATTATCACAGTTACTGTTGTTAATCTTACAAGCAGCATTGCCTAACCTTATTAAGTGATTGGAAAGCAAAGAGAGCTTTAAGAAAGTGTTTCCTTTTCTATAACTGAAGTTTCACATAGTGTGTCTGCATCTCGATCCTTGGGGTGGTATACCCTCCCTTTCTTCTTGGAGAGGTCTGGCATGTGTAATATTCTGATTTCCATTTAGAAACTAAATAGCAGTCAAAGCATAATACTAAATATATCCCCTCACAGTGCGATAAGAGTAAATGAATATAACTGTGACATATTAGCCATGTGTCACTGCATGAAAAGATTGAAGCATAAAACTTTATGATCATTTTCTCTTACTTTAGCAGAGCAGCTTAGCCAGGGGACAGAAGTGGGGAGAGAGTGTCACTGTGTTAGATTTAGTTTAAAAATATACTACAAAAAAATAAAACCAAACCATTAGCTATTCTGATTGCATTTTATGAATAAATTGTCTTTATTAAGTAAACATTTTGAAAAGAGTAAGACTTTTTGCTACTCACAAATATTACCAGTAGTGAAGTCTTTAGACCGTAACTTCTCCATAACATGAATAACCTACACACCAGTTAGATTTTAAAATAGTTCTTTGTCTCAGTTCAGAGAGGCCCAAATTCACTGTTTTGAGACTTACTGCAGAATACTATCAGCACTGTCTTTATTTTATAACTTGAATAATAGAACATAAGGATCTTGCATAGGTTAACCCAGAAATAATTGTATTAAGTGGTGTGGGATTTCTCAAGAGCTGATGTGCCTAATCAAGGTGTGATTTGGTATCTTAAATCTGACACAGCACTCAAGACTAGAATAAAGATTTCTGGGGCACATGCTGACATCCTCTGTAGCTGCCACTTCTCATTCTGCAAATGAGAACCTTGAGATCATAAAATGAGTAAGTGTCTGTTATTTCTGTTGCAATCATATCTGTGTGCTGCTTCTTCTCATGTTGAGGAATTGTAAACTCTGATGCTCAGAGAAGATAGCTATCATACTGACATTTAAATTATTTAACTTCTCTTCACAATAAGTGCCCTTTCTTTTTTCCTAATATGCTTCAATAAAAATTTAAAATACATCAAGGAACCACTTTATTAGCATTGCCATGCAATATCTCAGTGATAATAGTACTTAATTCTTACTTCTCTAGACTATAATTAGGACAAAATAAGAATTATTACATTCACAAAGTGATGATGGCAGTCATATTGGTTATGCGGGTCATTTTTGTCCATTACACCACCAGTGATTGATTCAGTGCTGACTGTGAAACCAGTTGAAGCAAATTACCAACCAACTTTGAAACAATATTTGGGTTTAACTGTAGAGTTAATGATTTTTTATAAATATGTATGTATGGATATCTGCAGATATACTGAAGGTCAGGGCATGCTTCTGAGGAACACCAGTTCTAGGGAAAACCTTCTGTTCTGTTTCTTCAGGATCATTCAGGCTCAGTGCTTGGGGCTTTCTAATTATAAATTTGTGAGAAACTTGTCAACATTTGTGTCAAAATGGTGAAAAAATAGTAATAAGGGCACAGTATTCAGCTTTCCTCTTCAAGTCTTCAAACATATTTAATTCTAAAGTGAAAAAGGTGGCATAGAAATCTTATATAATTGTATCTCTGTCCTTATCAAATTTAACAGCTGCAAATGATTTAACTTGTCTGACTATTAAAGAAATCAACCATTTTATAAATGTTCTAGTTTTGACATAAAAGAGCAGAGACTTCTAGGTGGCAGAATAAATAGTAATATTTCTCCCTTAGAATTATGCCAGGATTAATCATGAGGTCTACTGTCTGAAGCTGTTTAAAGAAAGCAAGTTTGCTTACCTAGCTCTCATGTTATCAGCTCAGGTCTTCAGTGAATGCATTCTTTCAGATAATGTAAGAACTGGAAATCTTAATTTCCAAATTCTTATGTGAAATTTAAGGTGAACAGGCACTGCAATAGAACATTAGCATTCCCTGCTCTTTTTTGTATCAAATAGCATGTGAAATTCAGTGTTTTAAGCGCACAGGAGCATTTTCTGTTGATTCAGTTGACAGATTTTTTTTGGTGCAAAAGGCTTCATTTGTCTAAGGGCAAACCTTACAAGAAATTTGCTGCCACGCATTTCTTGTTCTTTAAACAAATCTGAGTATAAGAGGCATAATGTGGTAGAAAAGGGACAGGTAACCATGGATAATAGAATTTATTATTCATATTTCAAAATAAAATGTTTAACTGTGGTGTGTTAGTCACATCACACCTTGTTCCATGAGCAAAAATAAAACTACAGTAAAAGTATCTGTAGAAAGTAGTTAAATTTAGCCTGTTCTGAGATATTCTTAGTCATCTCCTCAATTATTTCCATTGCTGTTAGGCAAAAATATGGTCTTATTAATCTCCTTTTGTGATTTTTGAATCACCCTTGGGTGTAGCAAAATGTAGCTGACACTCTGACTACTTCTTTGCTCTCTCAAAATTTGTTTTCAGAGCAGGAAACAGAATGAATCTTATCTAAGAGCCTATTTTCCCCCTAAGTTTCAGGAGTCTAGAGAAGCAGTCACCCTAGAATATCAGTTCGCAGGACAGCCTAGAGGGCAACTTTCTTGGGTACTTAAAGCAGTTTTATATAGATACAAAAATAGCAGTTTTGTTTCCACCAGTTCACTGGGCAGAACCACTCATAGGATGTACTCACTGATGAAGAAATGGTTGGAGAAAGAGTGGAATATGCTGATGTAGAATATTACCTCAAAAGACAGAAGGCATCTCAAGAAATCCATATAGCAGTGAAAGTTCCACATGTTTTTTAAACACCACTGTGTATAAGGGATTGTCTTTCACATTTACTTACAGGATGATAGTATATTTTATGTGCATATAACAGCTTGTATACATAAACAGTTTGAAATGCTGGTACAAGAAGTAATATATTGTGGTTTACTACTACACAGGGAACAATTAATTATGACCATGTATACCTGATTAAGTGGACCATGTCTTGTATAGCTGGATTTTTGCCTGAACTCTTCATTGCTTCACAGAGACTGAAATGTCCAAAATCTTATTGAAGAGGAATATACTACATAGATTTATTATGATCACACAGATTTTTTTTTGTTGCAGTCTGACTTAATTCCTGCCAGCAGTGTGAGTACAGGATTTTTCCTGAACTGCTCAGTGGTATCAGATGATTTATCCACATCAGAAGAAATAAATGACTTTGGTTTAAACTTTTTTGTTCTGTTCCTACATGCACACAGTTCATCTGGTGCTGCTTATTTCTTTTTATGTGACTTCTAAGATCCTCTGAAAAGTTTAATGACTCTACTGTTCAAGCTTGGTTTTGATTTTGACTAACGCCTTGTACTGGTAAATATCCAGATGTTATACAAACAGAGGTAGATGATGGGATTGCCTGCAGTAGAAGGAGACTGGATTCAGTGATTCTTGCCTTCCTATATTCCTTCAGCATTTATTCCACTCAATCACATCATTGCTGATAGCAAAGACGAAAACAGCCTGAGAAGAAGAGACCAACCTCAGATCTCCCTGTTCCTACTAAGTGATCTAATCAATAGACTTGAGAAACATGGTTTCCTATTTCTTCGATCTACTAATTTTTCTGTTATTCTAATCAGAAGGAAACAGCTTCAGTAGAAGGGAAATCTGTATCTCCTTTTCCCCTCAGTCTGTAAACTAGGGCTTGAGGCACTTTCAAAAAGTGTGAGATGGGGATTTGAAAGTCTCAGGCAGAGTTGGAAATAAAATCAGTCAGCCAGCTCCTGGTTCCAACTACCAGACTTGTATGTTATGGTGCAGCAACTCCTATTTGAGTCACTGATGCCACAGGGGTTTAGGTAAATCTTGTTTTGGCAGGCAGAGTCCAGAGTGTTGCCACTCATGTGAATCACATTGAAAACATGTATATTACAGATCCCAAATGGTCCTAAGTGTGAAAGATCAGCTGAGCTGTCAGCCCACACAGGACTGAAATGCTTCTGGGCATTTACAGAAACAGAATTTAAGTACTCAGGGGACTTGAAAAAAAAAATTATTAATTTTTTGGATTGTTTATGATCATACTAAAATCTATAATGTGGACATAGCACAAGTGATTTGCTTGTTGTGACACAAATATTATTGTATGAAGCCGATGAATTAACTGACGCAGCTTTTATGTTTCTTTAAGACCATACTTTATGACTGCCTAAAGTAACGATTTCTCCTTTTGTGCCAGGAAAACCACTTAACTATAGTACCAGGAGGATGAGATGGCATCTGCCATCAACCATCAGAGTAAGTAATTTCTAGTCAAGTTTGACAGGGAAAAAAAAATAATTCAATTTATGCCTAAAGAATGCAAAAAAGCATTGGATGTATCTCTGAGTTTGATTGTACAAACAAACAAGCAAACCTCTATATAAAAGTAAAGATTATCAGCTCTTGGATGTTTTAAGAAGTGAGTGGTAGGAAAGTGCAAGAATATTCCTGATATTGACAGTGTGTTCAGTGGTACTGAAAGATCCATGGTAGCAATTTAAGACATGCATTTTCACTTATGTTCAACTTTACACCTACACAGACTTTTCAGTCTTTTGCATCCAAAAACAAAGGGGGGGTTATTTATTTATTTATTTAATTTTTACTAAAATACAGTTGAAAAAAAATAAAGTATTTCTAGCCCTACAAGAAATCCGATTGCCTGGTGTTTAAAGAGCTGCTTTAAAAAAAAAAAAAAAAAAAATTAAATAATTTTCTCTACCTGCATGCTTGTGCTGGAGACAACAACCAGTTTACTAACACTGAAACATAAATCACCCTCAGCAGCACATGATTGTTTTTGCTTTCCAATCAACTCTACATAAATATCAAACCTATTTTTTAACAGAAGAACCTTGTGGAGGCATTATTTTCTTTTTAATGCTTATTTAGCCTATGGAAAGAAGATTTATTATATTTTACCAAGAGCCTTTGATGCTTATATTATTCTTCCTAGAAGACTGATATTTCACTGATGATATAATATTCTCTCTCAGAATGGAATCACTGCTATTCTATCCATGAACTTACTGTAAGAGTGCATGTTTATTCATTTTAACTAGAAACATGCTGAAGAATTTGCTGAAAGTTCCACACAATGAAGGCAGGTTATTCTGTTCATATGTAGATGTCTAAACAGATCTTAGTATATAAATTATGTACTAATGTATTAGTTACATTTTTTTTTCACATAATTTTCAATTAATATGTAAAGCATTGCATAAAGGAGCAAAGGTTTTATAGTCATTTCATTTTCATCTGAGTCACCAATATTGGCCTGATGCTCCAGGTGTTGATTCTCAATTTCCCTTGTGCTTTCCATAGACATTCACTTTCTGCCTTCAAGTAAACGTGGCCATTTTATGAGATGATTAGTATTTCAACCTGTGCTAGAGCAGAACTAAAATAGGCACTGGTTGCAAAGGGTACTGGCGAGTTTCTCTATAATGTATGCATCATCCAGCAAATTTTGCCCTGGGATATACCTGTACTACACCTTTCGTTTAAAGGGCAATTTCCATTCCAATGTTTTTATGTTTTAACTTTTTACAAAAACTTGGTTAAATAGAAGCATTTTATGAAGTAATGCCTGGAGGTTCCTGTCCGTCTTTATTGTGTCACTTTTAAAGCCTGAAATAATTTTCTGAGTTAAGAATTCCTGTTCTTTTTGATAAGCTTCACCTTCCTTTTTTAAAGTCAGACTGAGAATAAATAGCTGTTTACACAGCCTATGAATTTTCAGAAGACCTCTCAATTTTTTATCATGCAAAATAACAAGGAATATTCAAATTCATACCTCTGATACTTATTTATTACCTTTTCTACATTGACAAATGATTTAATTATGAAGTTTTAAAATATTTTCTGACTTCTACCTATAACAAAAGTGAGCACTGATTGCATAAGTTTTTAATACAGTGTCAAGTACTCTGTTTTCTGCCTGAAATATTCTGTGATGAGATTTGTAAAGCGATCCGTTTACTGTCATGTGTTATGTGCATTGGGATAGCAAATTTGCATTTACTTTTACTCTTACTACTAAATTGCTTTTCATTGTGTTTTTTACATGTTTTACAATGGTGTGTGACTTCTAAAAGGCGATTAACATGGCACAGTTTTATCCAGGGATTTATTGTTGACACAACTGATGGGATGTAAAAGTCTAATTACTTGATAATAAGTAATTAGAAAATAAGAGTGTGTACTGTGTTCCTTACATGCAATGCTCAACAAAGAACTTCATTTGTACAGTCATTTCTTGTGTTTAGCTCATGTCATCCCTAAAAAATGTGCTTATGGTCAGTAGTTGTTCACAGCTTTGCTTGACTAACTTTTCTTTCTGTTTTTGTCACCCTCCAAATAATTCAACAAAGGACCAATGATGAAATTATGAGACACTCCTTTTTGGATATACATGAAATGGAATTTTGACTTTTTCACTTCAGGATCCTCAAAATGAAGATATCTTTTTGTTGCATTGACTACACTTTTTGATCCTTACTGTTGACAAAGCATGTATAGCATACAACACTCATAGTATATGACTATACTGTCATACTGGCCACACACTCAATCTAAGATGGACATAAAGTGAGTCAAGTGTGAGATCCATATTGCTGTTTTTTGATCGTCATAAAAAATTATGTAGACAGTCCATAAAAACACTTAGTGCTCTTTGAAAGTAAGAGCCATACTTTTCCCCAGTCTTTCCCATTTGCTGCAGATTGCCTGTGTATAGAAATGCCTATTTTGCTTCTCTTCTGGATTTTGTTTGGAAGATCTACAGAGATGTAAGATTTGGAGATGTACAGAACAGAAATAAAGAAAAAAAAACACAATTAATGAGAAGCAGAGCGATCTAGGATGCCAAAAGTTTCAGGCTTAAAAGCGGTGCACCCTTCTGTCCCCAGAATGTAGGTAAAGGTGATTTTAGATAAAAAAAGGTGATTCTGTCCTCCTCCAGACTACAGATGCTTCTCATTGAGTTCAGTTCAAAAGTATTTGGCCTTCAAATGCAACTATTAAGTCTGAAATTTTCATAACCTACAACATCTTGTGAGCTTAGTGTAAGGCTGTAGGACAGGGTAATCATCCAGAACAGTTCAGCCCAGTGTGTGACCTGTGGCGCTGGGGCAAGAGTACCTCAACACAAGAAGATAAAGAGAATCTCTCCCCGGTATACCTTTCTAGTTTCTGGAAATATTGGCTTTGGCTCTGTGTATTTGTCTAACAAACAAATGTTTACAGTTTTTCTGGGCAGAGGAGTCTACCTGTGGTATTGATAGCAAAGTTGAACTTGTGTTGAAGTCATATGCTTTCTCCTCTGAAAGGATTTGTTTCTGAGTGTCTTTTGCAATTAGGTAGCAAGTGTAAAGTTCTAAAATGTGTATCTCCTTCTGAGTTCCTTTCCTGCAGATAGCTTTCTGTAATTAGCTTCTGTGCATTGTTTCTTCTTACAATCCTCTAAGGGTTCCTCAGCTCTACTGTCACAGAGATTACTATCTTTATAGATACATTAAGCATGCAGTAGTTGATTGACAGTGTAATCCACATTTTTATGTGATTGGGTGGCAGCTGCCTCCCAGGAGTAACGTTTTCAGAAGTACGTCTTTTATACAGAGATCAGTGATAAATCTCACATTTTCAATCTTGATATTTAGCCTGGGAAATTGACTCTGCTTTTTCTGTACTCAAGGGTACATTTTTAAACTTGGTTCAAGTTTTGAGGAAACCTTGTTAATCACTTTGGAATCCTCTGTAAGTATTGTCATAAAAGGATTTTGGATTTCAGGATTTTGCTTGATTTATTATGATTACTACAATATATAAAAAGTGAATAGTCATTTGCATTCCAATTGCTATTTAAAAGAAATCCTGCTTTATTCATTGCAGTGGGACAAATATAATCAGATTGTGAATATATCCTTGCCTGTAACTTGAGCAAGATGACTCAGTGTCCTCGTGTGTTAGTTTCATGGATGAATGCACTATGTATCCCACAGTTATCTGTGTTAAGATCCTCTTCTATGAACACCTTGGTGATAATGGATGGTATAGATGGCTTAATACACTGATTAAAACCTATGCTATTAAAAATATTACTGGGGGGGGGAAGGTTTTCCAATGAAGAATTTCAAACATTTAAATATTGTAGGAAGTTATACAAGGTACACAATAACAAATGCCAAATTCTGCTCCTAGATTGGAGTAATGCCAGGTACAAGTATAAACTGGTAGAGGAGTGGCTGGAGAGCAGCACTACGGAAAGGGATCTGGGAGTGCTGGTTGACAACAGGCTCAATGTGAGTCAGCAGTGTGCCCTGGCAGCCAAGAGGGCAACCCATGTGCTGGGGTGCATCACAGAATAACCAGATGGTCAAAAGAGGTGATTATCCCTCTGTATTCAGTGTGGTCTCACCTTGAATACTGTGTGCAGTGTGTACCCCACAATTTAAGAAGGGTGTGAAGGTCCTTGAATGCATACAGGATGCATGAATGCCAGGAGGGCAGCAAAGCGGGTGAAAGGGCTGGAAGGAATGTCCTGTGAGGAGTGGTTAAGGACTCTGGGTGTGTCTAGTTTGGAGAAAAGGAGACTGAGAGGTGACCTTATTGCTCTCTCCAGCTTCCTGAGGAGGGAAATGGTAGAAAGTAGGAACGATTTTCATGCTGCTGACCTTGCTGCTTCTGTTATACATTCAAGAGTGTCAAAACTTCAGAAGTCTTGGAAGTGTCACAACTACTGCAAGCATTCTAAGTGAGTTATTCTTATCCTAATATTCCTAGCGGTTTCTGAAAACATGTTGTTCTTCAGACAGGAGAGACATACCAGAGCTGTGTAAATTATAGCAAAGCAGAGGAACATCAGAGTCATCAGTCTCTTTCAAGCTTGGCAGGTGATATTACTGATTAGACAATCATTTTGCAATGCCTTTATACAATTTTTTGAAGCTGTGATGTATCACAGTGGCATTGATTTTCAGGTGGGTTTTTTTGGTGTTTTAAGTCAGGTGTCCCATTTCCAGCTGTGTCCAGTTCCTTATGGTTCAAAGGAAGGTGAACTACCATTTGTCTACTCTAATAATGGATTTAGACAGTTGTGCAATGCCTTTTCTGATAGCTGCAGGCAATGCCAGCAACGGTTACCACGCTGCTCAAGTAATTTCAATGGCTTTGTAGACAGATTAGTAAGTGTACCTGTCTGTCGACAAATTAAAGGTGGAAAGATAGCATACTGACGCTTTTTACTGCTTAGTTCCTGACAAAACATTTCACATTCTGTACCTTGGCTGATGTTAGCAACCTTCAACTGACCTCTGACAAAATATCGAAACCGAAACATTCAGCTCCAGCTTTCCTCATCTGCCCTTCACTTATGCTTAATTACCCTGTCTTGCTTGCTGTGTCCCAGTGGGCTGAAAGTGGAGGACCTTTTGCACACCAATGCTCAAGACTCATGATTGCTTAAATTGTGTCTCCTTTCCCCAGCCAGCAGGAAGGGGGAGTGAAACTGTGCATTGTCAAGAAGACTGAGCAGGAACAGCTGCATCAGAAATAGCAGAAAAAAAAAAGCAGGTTTTTAAAAGCAGTGTAAACTCTTAAAGGAAAGGGAATGCTTTGCTTTGAATGTTGTGCTGCTTTCCTGAAGCAGTGGTGATGTAATGCCAGTAGAATAATGTCCAGAAGACAAGTATTTCATTGCGAATTCTCTAATAAAATATAACCAGATTACATTTTATAGACAGATCTAGCAGCGTATGAGCTTTAGGAGATTAAGTGGCTGTTAATATAGCTCAGATGAAGTGAAATCTCTAGGCTTTCCATTCTGCAAACAGGGTTGTATGCCCTGACAGATATACTTACTTTCTTAAAGTATTTCTTAATATTCATAACGTCAGCTAGCCAATAATATCTTAAATATTATTTTTTTTTGTACTAGGATATTAATAGAATAGTAGGCATGCTGATCTCCGGATATATTGTATAAAACTATGTAAAAAGATGTCACCATAAACCAGTTTTAAAAATTACCATGGCAGCAATAGACTTGCTGCCTCACATGCTGCTCACATGGAGCCTCAAAAGGCAAAATTCAAATGTTGCAAATTGTATACACATGCTTAATTTTACTCAAAAAATGTCTCTTTAAATCCCGGAGTTTTGTACTTGAGTAAAATCTATATATCTTTTTGCAAAGTTCTTTTTCTACTATGCTGTGTTTTAAACCCCAGACAGCAGCTCAGCCCCAGACAGCCACTCGCTGACTCCCCACAGTGCTATGGGGGAGAGAGATAAAGTAAAGATAGGTAAAATAAAAGCCGCACATGCAAGCGAAGCGAAACAAGGAATTCATTCACCCTTCACACCTTCATCATGCAGGTGTTTAATCTTCTCCTGGAAAGCAGAGCTCCATCATGTATGATGTTTACTTGAGAAGACAAACTCTATCTGAATGTCGCCCCTGTCTTTCCTCTTCCCCCAGTTTTTAATGCTGAGCATGATGTCATATGGTATGGAATATCCCTTTGGTCAGTTAAGGTCAGATGTGCCCGCTGTGTCTCTTCCCAGCTTCTTGTGCACTCACAGCCCACTTGCTGGCGGGGGCAGTGTAAGAAGCAGAAAAGACCTTGGTGCTAAGTACTGCTCAGCAATAGTTAAAACATCCCTGTGTTCCCAAAACTTTTTTCATCACAAATCCAAAACGTAACACCATAGAAGCTGCTATGAAGAAATTTAACTCTATCCCAACCAAACTCAGTACATACTAGTAAAGTAAACAGTACCAGACAATGTTGCTGGAGGTAACATGTAGAACAGTCCTTTATATTGTTAATGTCTTCCAGTTGTCTGTACTGTTATATTGTTAGAACTATCTTTAGTACCCTTTTAGCATAAGCCAAATAAAGAATTCCCTGGCATCCAAACAATTCTTTGCAGTTAGCATGGTCCAAAGACCAATTCCCAGCTGACAGTTTGGATGCTTTTTTAGGGTCTGTGATCACTTAGTTGATGCAAACTCTTCTGCATTGGTTATCCTCCAGGCCAAAGAAAGAACCCAAGAGCTGTTCAGTGAGCCAGAACAGAAATAGGCTATGTGGTTTTGTGAATATACAAAATGAAGTCTTCTAGTGGCTGAGGAAGACTTTAATTTACAGCATGCCTTGTTGCTTGTGATTTGTTTATTCTTTGTGTTGTCAGTCACCTTCCAGAGGCTGAAGAGTTAACCATAGCTGCAGTGCAGGTTTCTGAAGTGGTTCAGTGTGAACCACCAGTTCTGGAACAGGACATATTTTTTCTTTAGTGTCAGGAATCAGGTGCTTCTTAAAGACTGTAAAATTGAATATTAAATATGACTCTGCAGTGCTAAAATTCTTCAAGCAAGATCACAAATAATGTGTAAGTTTACATGAATTCAGGCTGAAGCTAATTCAACATTCTTGGGTTCTTGACACCTGAGTTTCTCAACGGGTCATAGAAGAAGTGCATATGACAATGTACAACCATTTTATTGCTGCTAGTTGAATGTTTGGTTTACAGTTCTTCAAGCAACCTTGATTCACACGTCCCTAAATTTTGCATGTGTCCAATGCTAGCACACAATATTTACTAGACAGTCAAAGACAGTACATCATTGTCCTGGGTTATGCTAATAACTTGTTTTTATCCTCTAAGAAGTTTTTCTCAGAAAATCTTTGACTTTTTTGAGGATTACACCCAAATTCTCAGTTAAAATTAACTTGGACCAATTGACCAACAAAAAGCCAGTATCAAGGATTTCTTTGATAACTATGTAAAACTAACATACTCATAGCGTCTGTCCAATTGAAATTAAAAATGCTTTCAGAGAAACCGACCTATGTCTCAGGGGTCCATAGAAACGGGATTGGCATTGCATCCTGCACTTGAGGTGAAAACCAGTGAATATGGTTTTTTGCTGACCAAATGTCTTATTTTGGAGCGGCACATCAATCTTGTTAGAGGAAACAAAAAGTGGTATGCAGGACGAGTGCTGTATCTGTTTGTCTGGCTTCTTTAGCTCTCAGGACATCTGAAGATTTCAAGAGTAAATCCATTTTCACTATAAAAAGTGTGATGGAAACCTTTTTAATAACTGATGAAGATTTTCCTTTACATGCTACATGTTTTACTATGGGTTGGGTGGGATCAAAAGAAAGCCTGTTTGTGTCTGAGCAGTGGGAAGATAATGGTGATATGAATTAATAAGAGTAATACTTTCATAAATAAGTAAACAGTTCACACCTTCAGACTGTCAATATGACTTTACATATAGGTTACTGTATATATGGTCAGGAGAGTTGGCTGTAAGGCTTTTCAATCTTAAATTGTAATTCTGTGGCTGGTGTGATTTTATCACAGCATGCTATTTTAACAAGGCCCACTGGATTCATTGGAATGGCGCTTGCTTTGAAGGCTAGGCATATCACAATATTTTACAGCGTAAAAGTTAGTAAATTACAACACTCTCATTTAAACTCTATTCTTCTTGTAAAGCAGACGAGCATTAGTACCCTCTATATTCATTCTTTTTCTCAGCTGCACAATTTGCTAAGGGCCTTAGGGAATTATCTATAGTAACTCTCAAAGCTCTTTCTTAGTCAGTATTCAACAAACTAGTTATTCCCTATTTAAAGCTCCTCTTTCTTTATTGTTTTGTAAAGTACATGATTTCTTAGAGTCATTTGTTTGTATTTAATTGCTGATTTCTGCAAATATTCCACAAATAATTTGTCTCACCTCCTCCAGAGCTGTTAATTAGAGTTACCCTTTCATACAATTTCTAATTTAATTGCAACACACTTGCTAATTGTCTCTTTGTCGATGGTTGCATGTTTAGTTTTAGCAGTTGCCATGTCTTTCTCAAATACTTCTTAACAATAATTCAAAATACATGAGTCAAAGTATGTGTTTTCCCAAGCGTGGCATTATTATTAACTGAGTTCTTCTATGCTGATGTAACTGTACCTCAAGCATGGCATATTAGCCTAGGGGAGCAGTTCTGGTTCTCAACTGTTCATCCACAGGAATTTTGATGAGTCTGAACAGAGCAGAACTGAGATTTTCTAAGGTCAAAATATTTTAGCATCTTCCTTCTGTGGTAATGCACTGCGGCACTTTTTCCCTAGCATTATTTCCAAACACCATTTTCATTGCCTCAACACTGTTCAGTAACAATTAATTTTTGTTTTGCACTCTTTTCTGTCTGTCTGCTCTTGTGATGTCATTAACAACTGTGGAAAAAAAAAAACCCAAACTGTAAAAGGCCACCATTCCCATACAGAGATCAGGAGTAAACATCTGTTCTTGACATCTCTACAGGTGCTGAATTTTCCTGGATGGTTGTTTTCAGTATTTATTTTCTACTGCACTTTGCTTTAAACTCAGATGCTTCACCATGCTTTTATGATTGGCCACATTTTGTTTCTGGCATTCTGCTTTATTCAAAAGACCGTATTTTCTTTCAAAAGATGCACTGAGTGACACTAAATGCCTGTAGCCTCTTTTTCCTCAGTAGCTCTGTGAATAGCTTACATCTTTTAAGCCTGTCATTCTGATTACCACGTTTTTGCCACATAACATCTGAGACAAAGCTGATCAATAGAATAATGGTTACTGCACTGCAGTCTGTGAGGCGGATTTGCAGCTTGGCCTCCATAAGGTTGTCATCATCAATAGCAAGGGAATGGTTGCACAGCTGATTTTCAGCAGTTCTCAACGTGTGTTAATTAAATCTATAATATAGCTGCTAGGCAGCCAGATTTGCAGCCCTCCTGGACAGCACTCATGTAGCAGTTCAAAATATTGTAATTAAAAGCGAGATGCAATGACTAACGCATACATACAAAATAAACAGGATTCCACATTCTCTTTTTAGGTTAAGCAAGCCATCTGAATGCCAAACTAATGTTCCAAAATCCTCCCTTCTTTTCTTATTCTGTGTAGTTTTATCTAGCATTTGACAAACAGATTTAAAGGGGCAGATCCCAAAAATCTATTCCCATATCAGTCATCCTCATGTTAAAATTTTCAGGATTGACCTTCAGCAACAGTAACTTACAAAGAAAAAAATTGTAACAAGATTGTTTCACATTTATAGTTATAATAGTTTTATTTAAAAAATACCTGTGAAACACCTGATTCAGAAATAGCTATAAATCTAGTTTGGAATGAAATCAGAAGAGATTTCTATAATTGCATTTTAACATAAATCTTAAATCCCTTTGGCTACATCTAAACTGTTATTTGTGAATGTGCTTTGTTATTACTTCTCTGTGAAGGGGAATTTTTTATTTGTTCAAATACAGATATTTGACTAAGTCTGTACCCATGTGTGTTATGACCCCTTGCCAAACCATAAACATGAATCATAAGGAACAGAAAACTTCAGAAACAACAGAACTCAGTAAGTAGCAACTCTAAGAAACAGCAGTTTAATGGGATGTTTGAGACAGAATTCAGGTTACCCGGTAGCCCTTTCTCTGGAAAGTGTTTGCCCATATTCTAGTTAGTCAGTGATGCGTGTGTTTGGGTGGAAGAAGATCCAGTTCCAGGAAATGACTCAGGAACGATTGAGTTTTGTGTGTGTTGTCCTGTGGTTGGATAGATGTAACAGAGACAAGTGGTAACATTTGATTTTCCCAAGAGTTATCGCAAAAGTGGGGTACAATACCTTGAAGTCTTGTAATACCAGTCAATCTTTTGAGCGCAGGTTTGGTGATAATTGGCCACCTGTGGCTGGTATCCTTATTTCTTTTCTTAGGCTGCTTATCCTTGAATGAATAACATTACTAGGCACTAGGACCTCTCACTCTGTGTAAGTAAGTTCAATCCACTGGGAAGTGTAAATGAAATCTAATGGTGGGATCCCCTCCTCTTTTTCAGAGGAGATCATCTGGAAGAATCCCTAAAGCAACTTGAACACATTCTGGAAACGCATCACACCACTTCTCTGTCCCTTTGGTACGTTGCTGAGGCAGTAACAGTATTCTTAACCAAGGGCAATAGTCTCCCCTTGATCTGGCAGCCTGTAGTAGACACCAACCACAAGATTCCCTTTGCTGACTTGGTTTTTTATTCTTACCCATAGGCTTTCAACTTCCTCATGGCTATTCTTCAGAGACAGCTCTTCACACTCTATTCATTTCTTGATGTAGAGGGCAACACCTCCACGCATCCTTCATTACCTGTCCCTTCTGAACTGCTTCCCCACTCCAGTCATGGGATTTGTCCCACCAGGTTTCAGTAATGGCAACTAAGTCTTAGCTTTCTAGCAGCACAATAGCTTCCAGCTCCTCCTGTTTGTTGGCCATGCTGCGTGCATTGGTGTAGAGGCACTTCACCTGGGCTGTCGGCTGTGCCACCTTCTTAGAGGAACACCCCTTAATTCCTTTGGGGTACTTCACTGGTGTATCCCTCTTGGCTTGTATTACATCAGGAGTCCCTGACCCATCTCTGTAAGATTTCAAGTGTGCTGCAGCGTAGACAGCACATCTCAGAGCAACAGGCTGTAGGCCCTTGCTAGCACCCCATCCTTCTAACCATTGCCTGTCATAGAAACACAGAATCACAGAATGGTCAGGGTTGGAAAGGACCTCTGGAGATCACCTAGTCCAACCCCCCTGCCAGAGCAAGGTCACCTACAGCAGGTTGCACAGGAGGGCGTCCAGGCGGGTTTTGAATGTCTCCAGAGTGGGAGACTCCACAACCTCTCTGGGCAGCCTGTGCCAGTGCTCTACTACCCTCAAAGTAAAGAAGTTTCTCCTCATGTTAAGATGGAACTTCCTATGTTCAAGCTTGTGCCTATTACCCCTCGTCCTATCCCTGGGCACCATTGAAAAAAGACTGCTCCCATCCCCCTGGCATCCTCCCTTTAAGTATTTGTAAGTATTAATAAGATCCCCCCTCAATCTTCTTTTCTCTAGACTAAAGAGACCCAAGTCCCTCAGCCTTTCCTCATACGAGAGATGTCATCCCACAGCTTGTTACAGGCAAGCCTGATATTATCCTCCTCCCGGCTCAAGCTTAGTTTAAAGCTCTGCCAGTGAGCCCTACTAGCTCATGAGCTAAGACCCTCTTCCCCTTTTGAGAAAGGTGAACCTCATTTGATGTCAGCAAGCGTGGTGCCATGTAGGCCATCCCATTATTCCTTTAACTGCAGATGAAGTTTGGCAGAAGCAAGTCTGGAAAAGTGAGAGTTCAATATAAAACCCTTGCAACAGCTGGCCAAGGATCAGGATGAGCAGAAAGAAAATCATGTGTCTGCCACACTACTTCTTTACACAGCTTAGGGCTAAAAATTATGGAGATCCTGTTGTACATGCCTGAGTGGAAACTTTGCATACTGCCACCAAGGACCCTCAGATTCCTATTTTCTGTATTCATAAAACATTTCTGTCATCTTTCTGCAAGAAAGCCAATCAGGAAACAGATATTGCATATATTGCACTGTATAAGTAGTTTCATGAATCAGACCTCTTGATTAGAGTTATCTTTATTGAACAATTAAACTAATGCTGGCAATAATTCATGAAGAAGCAATGATTCTAAATTTGTTTACAAAAATTATCTGTTAGCAGTTGGAACAACAAACAAAATGCTGGATAGCATAAGGAGGTGAAATTTGTGTATAATCTGTTATTAATAATTTGATTTGCTCTAGTTGTTTAATTGTATTTCCTAAACTATTAAACATTATGTACATTGTTATAATGTGCTTATATCTACGCTTACAATAAAAAGGGTCCTCATTTTCAAGCTAGCCATACAAACCAAGAGGTAATTAACCTAGGTATTGCATGGTACTTCAACTTGTAGTATAATTGTGATAGTATTTATATAACATAAATAACTCTATAATTGCTGGATTTTATGGCTCACATTCTACCTTATAACAATTACACTATTACAGAGTAATTACATGATTTAAATTATTCATGCACCACAAAAAGAGACTTTCATATAGTTTGGGTTTATGTAATGCACAAAATCTAATAGAGTTGTCTTACTTTGTTAAAATGTGCTGTTTATTGGAGTGGCTCAGATCTAATCCTTATTCTTCATCACAACAGAAGAATATAGAGATAGAGATACAAATGCAGACAGAGATACAGAAATAGACATAAACATAGATAGTTTATACCTTTATATTTTATAGGCACTTGGATAAATTTATATAAATTCCAAAAATATGTCTGTCTCCTCACCAGTCTATTGCATGTGAAGCCTTAACCTCTAGAACTCTGATCTGCAGGCCCACACAGTGACAGGAATAATTTGAAAATAAAAGGGACGACTTTTGTCTATTAAGGTATAACGACTCTAGTGTTGTACATCCCTTTAAAATGGAGTTTCGCAAAAACTGTTAAAAAGGCAACTAAATATTCACAGCCTGACAATTAAGGATTATTTGCCTTTATTCCCCAGATGTTTTCTTTCACTGCTCTCCTCCCTCTACAGTATGCTAGCACAAGTATTCATATAGTTGCTCTGTGAAAGGTTGTTGAAAAACAACTCAGCAGAATTAAATTACTTATTTCTTGCGATTACTTTGTCTATTTAGTTCTTTCACACAACTAGAAAAACACCTGTGCATATTGGGGAAACAGGTGACTGGGGCAGGACAGGAGGGCTCGTCATACTTAAATCACCTCTAGTAGTTGAAGAAATGCATCTGCAGTTCTGAGCACTCTGACAAAGTCACGTATCTCTCGCTTCTCAGATTTCTGTAATTCTATTTCATCTGTAAGGCTTCCCTCCTAGGTTTTGAGCTTTGGGTTAGGATGTCAGGCGCATCATGTGCCCTGGTGGCCAAGAAGGCGAATGGCATCCTGGGGCGCATCAAGAAGAGTGTGGCCAGCAGGTCGAGGGAGGTTATTCTCCCCCTCTACTCTGCCCTAGTGAGGCCACATCTGGAGCACTGTCTCCAGGTCAGGGCTCCCCGATTCAAGAAGGACAGGGAACTGCTGAAGAGGGTCCAGCAAAGGGCTACAAAGATGATTAGGGGACTGAAGCATCTTTCTTATGAGGAAAGGCTGAGGTACTTGGGTCTTTTTAGTCTGGAGAAGAGAAGACTGAGGGGGGATCTTATCAACACTTATAAATAAAGGGAGGGTGCCAAGAGGATGAGACAGGTCTTCTTTTCAGTGGTGCCCAGTGATGGGACAGGATGGGCATGAACTTGACCATAGGAAGTTCCATCTAAACTTGAGGAGAAACTTCTTTACTTTGAGGGTGGCAGAGCCCTGGCACAGGCTGCCCAGAGAGGTTGTGGAGTCTCTGACTCTGGAGACATTCAAAACCTGCCTGGATGCCATCCTGTGCAACCTGCTGTGGGTGTACCTGCTCTGGCAGGGGGGTTGGACTAGACGATCTCCAGAGGTCCCTTCCAATTCCTATAATTCTGTGATTCTGTGATTAAGTGATCATAAAGTGCCGCTGCACCGCACTGCATCCACAGCTCCGTCCACATCATCCAGCTCCAAATACAAGGGGCTAATTGTGTGCTTGGGCATAGTCCTTCAATACTGAGGATGTTCTGAATGGATGCAGTGTTGGCATTTTGAGGATTGAGGATTGGTGCCACAGACTTTTCCCCATCCCTTCATACTGTTGAAATCCAATTCGAGGAATAATTTGCTGTTTCTGAAAAGACACAAATTAAGGAATTGGAACATTTAAGGAAAGGAAATGTCTATGAAGTTTTTCACCTCTTGAGAACCACTCTGAGACTCATCTAGGAAAGCAGTAACCAAAAGTTATTACTGTTCATGAGCTCTCTCTGGGCCTGTGTGAAATGAGTTAGTGTTCAGCCCTATTCACAGTGGGCAGCCTTAACCACTACTCCTCTGGGCTTATACACTTTTCAGCAAGACTGAAAATCTAAATAAAAATTTAGGAGATAATGGAGGGGAATTTGAACTAAAATCTCATCATGAATTCTCATACCTTTTTTGAATAGAATTTTTTTTTAAGTACACTACAAAGACGGTGACTTTTCTGTTGAGTCTTGGGTCATGAAGAGACACTTTTGCTCATTTCTCTCCAGCAGAATGGTGTATGTCTTCAATACTGATCTGAGGGAGCATTTCAAGGACTGAGAGTGGACTTGAGCTTCCAAGCCTATTCAGACCTCTGTCTTTGGGGACAGGAATAAAATTTTCTCTCCTTCTTTCTTCCCCACACCCCAGTTGCTTACAGAAGCTTATACTCACTTCTACTAATGCACTTTTTAGCCCATTCTGAACATCACTTTTGCTTTCAGAGTGCAATTGTTTCTTGAACTCCATCAGTGCTCATGGTCCTTTCAGTTTCTCAGTTTCCATTTTTATTTTGAGGGATTTTTTGCCTTTCCAATAGCTAAACTGTCTCTATGCCCTTAAAAATGTTATACAGCTTAATCATCTGATCTTAAATGTTTGTAATAACAATAAAACTGAATTTTCTAGTCTTTTTTTCAAATAGTAGTTATAACCTACAAGATAATTCATCAGCCTTTTCTCACTATCTTGAACAATTTCCAGGTGTTTGGTCTGCTTGCTTTAAGAAGGTGACCAGATTTATGTACAATACTCCAGGTAAGTTCTCATTAGTTTTGTGTATACAGTGCCAACATCTAAAATGATCTTTTCAGACATGTATTTTCCTCCTCTGTCTTTGCTGCAGTCCTTTCTAGTATTCTGTTTATTTTTTTAATTGCTGCCAAATTAGAAGCTGATGGTTTTACAAATTACATCATCAATCCTGCCAACACTGGCAGATCCAAGAATGGTACAACAAGCCAGATATTTCTCGTTCCTGACAGGCTTATCTGTCAGTCCAGATCAACTCTGCTTTGCATTGACAAGAGACTTGCTTTGCACGTGCACAGTGACCAGTGCTGTCTGGTCTTTTCAAACGTCCAGTGTCCTGTGCTGACAGGTATATGGAAACTCACTAGACAGTAGCTTAAAATAATATGGTAGTAGTCTTCTAGTAAAAGTGATCTTCATGACCAGATTTGTTAGCTCTCCATCAAATGTTCTTTTTTCTAGTAAAAATGTTAATTTTATGCAATAGTTCTGATTGTCCTCAAGACAGGTGAAAGAGGGAACCTCCTCAAACATATATGGCCTTATAAGAGCTACTGAGAATTGGATCTCATCACGGCGATTCCCTATTGTGTGTTGTTTGATTGTTTGAGAGAACCACAGCTGTGTGACACCACAGATAACACCTCTTAATGAAAATTAAGTATTTTGCTATCAAAGTTTTAGGAGGCAAGAAGTTTTTAACACCCAATCGACCCTGAGGAGTCAGACTTGCCTAGGAAGAAGGCCACCAAAAATAGCTAGGACATTTTCAAATTAGGTTCCTAAGTTACTTAGTGGGGTCTTTTGCTCTAAATCACTTAAAAGGTTACTCAAAAATTATTTTCTTTTGCCAGAGAAATATTTTGGTCTCCATTGAATTTTTCTGCATGGGCCATAATAGGTGTGACGTGGTTCCATGTTTTCTGTTTCTTTATGTAGATTTGCAAGTGGCATATACCCACGTTATGTCACATGTACCTTTCAGGATAGAGCTAGATCCATGAATACAGGATCTGTCCCCTTTTTCTTACTGCACTTCATTCATGACATATCTTTCATTTTAAGAAAATCCCTCTTTTTTTTTTTTTTGTGTTGTTTTTATCTTCAGATGCTGAGTGCACTTTTAACTTTAGATATTATATTTGCGTGTATAAACTTGGGGATTTTACCTTACTAAAATAACCAATTTACCATAACTTCCCAGTCTAAAAGCTAAATCATTCAAATAATTGCCAATAACCTAAGCTTTCAGGTCTGTTGCTGTTTGTATCCACTGAAAGTATCCTTGTTATCTATTGGTATTTTGTGCTACCCAAATGTACCAGCTAATTCTTAAGGGACATCTTAAATTTAACACAAATGGTAGTCACAAAAAATAACTTGAAATTTAAATTCTTAGAGATTATTGATTATTAACCACCTTATTTCAGGCTCTCAGATGAGCTGTTATTTATGCCTACAGATGTTTCCTCTGTGAAACCACATCAAAGAAGTTAAAGATAATATATACAAATATCTGCATTATTCCCAACTTCAAATACCTCAAAGGTGATGTTACTATCAGTGAACTGAATGAGTATGTTTCTCTGAACAAGATGCAGTAAAGCTAAAATTCCTTCATTTCAATATGTTGGAATTTATTTATCTTTTTTCTCTTTCTTTTTTTTTTTTTTTTAGTGACTATTTTAACACAATTTTACAGTTCCTATTACTTTGAAACTTTTTGTCATCTTCCAGGTGGGAAAAGGCGGCCTGTTTTGTTGAATACTACTGTGGCCTGTACTGTCCTCAGCATATTTTCACTTTAACAATAGATTGCCATATTATGTTTAAAGATTTTATCTTTTTATGTATTTTTGTATCTTTTTTATATAATTTGTGCATCCAATTTTGACTTGAGTGGGATGGATGCAATATATGGGGCTACAAGTGTTCAAAAACTTGCTTAACAATGCTGTTATAAACACCTTGGCAAAAACTCATTCATTGCAGAAGAGCTAAATGTTACAGCAATGTTTTATAAGGCTAGGGATGAGGTTTGGGTTAACTGTTTTACTCAATCAAACTCCAGACACTCATTTGAAATTGTGTTAGGGCAGGAAACAAAACCTTATAGAGTTCCAGAGCTGAAAACTCAGTATGAACCAACATTAAAAAAAAATCTTGAAATTAAAAATCCATAGGTTTACAAATATTGGAAATGTCAAAGGAATTGTTAATTTTCTTGGTAAAGGAATAAATGGAATAAACCAGCACTTGTGATTTAACCAATTTAAGGAAAGCATAGTGATGTATAGGATAAGACTGCTACAGATACTGTGGAATGACGGAGCCTTAGGAACAAGAGTCTTCTAAATCTTTGGATAATTCAAGATGCAATACCCCCCCATTATATGTGAACAGCAGAATTGCCAACTGTATGCATATGCCCACTTTCCTGTTAAATTTAAAGGGAATATAATGAATGTCTTACGTTTCAGCTTAAAAAGGAGAAAAAAAAGCATGTATACACTAACAATAGCACTAACAGTGCTGTGATGGATTTGTTTCTCAATAAACATTTAGTCTATAGTAAACTGAACATTTGCAATATGTACTGTGAAACATATGAAATAGAGACCAAAAGATGCCAGATAGCATGCAGAGATCTGCAAATTTCTTTTATTATTTCTTTCTGCTGGCAAAACTCTCAGGTACCTCAGAGATGTATCATTTTACTCCTTCCTGACTGGTGTTTCGCTTTCGTCGCATTATACAGCTGTGCAGTTGTGTCCCTACTGACACTGGGAAACTGATTAAACCAGCTGGTTTATGGTTTCTACTGGCTGTAGCTGAGTATATTCTGTTCTGTAACATATGGCACTTTAGAGCAGTGTGTTTGCACGGAGCTTGGGAAACAGAGTTGTGTTCATGTTGTGTTCATTTGCTGAAGCATGTATTTGTCCTGGCTTCTAAACTGACTGGCTGTGAAAGTCTTGTTTAAGGCTCTTATTTACAATGATTTTCTGTATTGTTTACTAAAGTTATTTTGCATCCTGTTGATAGTGCTTTGCTGACATCCTTTGACTTCCAGCTCTTCTGCTTAAGTAGACCAGTACCAGATAACCCTCAGACACTGTCTGTTCTTCTTGCATTTCATATTTTTTCCACGACAAACATAAAAGTAACCTAGATGTCTTTCTGGTCTGTGGCCCCTCAAACTTTCCTAAAGAAATACATTAAAAAGGAATATTTTAGAGTGGGTTGGTTTTGGTTTTTTTCTGAGTCTGACAGTAAAATTATGCTCATGTCTTAGACTTTCTCCCCCACTTACCTCTTCTTACCTTTTTGTTTTAAGTAGGTTTCTAAAATGTGATCGTATTTATTAGAATGCTATTATTTTTGTTGTACTTGATTTCCTTTTGTTTATGTGTTAATGAATACTGTTGCTTGATATCTTATAAGTCTATTGCTGTATTTAGTGTAGACCATTTCCTTATTCATTCAGAGTACAATTCTGGTCTGCATTTCAAGCATATACAAGAAGTTTTAGCGATTCTTTGCTTTTACATCTATGCTCTCAAATTTGGAATAATCTTTGTTCTCTTTTTTCTGCTATATGTGCAAGAAATTATAACTCATTTTGTTTCTAGGATTACAAATAGCAGTAGATCACTTATATATTTCATTGTATATGGAATTATGACTAGTTGATTAAATAGTTGTTTATCTTTTTTTTTCTTTTTTCTCCTGTAATATAAATTTTGTTATACAACCGTACTTCTCTTTTGGGTTATTTTGCCCTACAGCTAATTCCTAGCATGACAGGTTCTTCAACTTAAATAAACATACCTTCACTTACGAATATTCATCACCCTTCACTTGTGGTTTCTCTAGGGGTTTTTGTCTTACTGATTTACCTTCTTTGAAGTATAAAGCTATTACCACATACCTTTTTCTCCTAAGCAATCCTTTCTATGGGATGATATATCCTTCAACATTTGTCTGTATTGATTTTCATTTCCCCATTATATTTCAGTTAAACCCTTTTGCACTCCACTTCCATTCACAACTTTGCTTTTAACAATTACTTAGCATTGTCATGATCACTTTATCAGACTGAATGGAATTGCTTTTGTCTGGGAGTGCAAACTCAGGTCTCATCTGCAGGCTTAAATGTCCATCAGCTGGAAAATTTGTACAAGTAACAAAACTCCACTAGATGTTCCTCAGAGAATTCTCTTTGACTTGTTTCAAAATTAAGTTTGCATCATTGATTGAGTTTGGACAACTAATTTTTTGGATCTGAAATATCCTCAGATAGCAGACACTACTATGCAGAGGCCCAAAACACCTGTGCTATCTTCTATCCCCTCACAGTTATACTGGTGCCCTTCCTCACAGAAAACAGAAATTTATTCTGTGGAACTGGTAATAGCTGTTGAATTAATTCCTCTTGGAAATCTTAACAGACTCAAAAAAAGACTCGATCTCCCTGAAACTCCCCATACTTACCCTTGAAAATTGATTTGCAAAATCTTGTTAGCTTTGTATAAAGAAATCTATCCTCTTTGTATTTTTGAGATTCGACAAGTTTTCCTTCCTAAAGCTTTTCCTGTTGTACTCAAACATTTATTTGCATTTACATCTTTAATTTGGGTAGTTTGGGTAATGTGTGAGTTTTCTTCCCTACAAGAAATATATATATATGTTTTTATAAATATCTTGCTTTTGACACTAGGTATTTTCATGATCTGAGGAGGTTAGTGTTGGTTTAAAAAAGCTTAGGATTTTTTTTAGAATTAATTGGTTCACTGATGTTATTGAAAGACAAAGTCACTGCTATCTAACAAGGCTGAAAAAACTTAATCTTAGTGATTCAATAGGAGTTAATAGTTGCCCTTTCTTCACAGTTTATATCTTTGTACTGAAAAGAGGTGTTATGCTGTTCACCAGCAAAGAAGATGAAATGACTTTCCTTGAAGCCAAAAAAGATATCAGAGATATTATCACATATCTGTTAGCTTTTCTACCAGCCTCATTTTTCTTTTCAGGAATAGGATGGGAGTACTTTCTGAGAGAGAACAATAAGTGTCTATAATGGATTACAATTCTGCAGGCTGACTGTCCAGTTCTTTGAACAAAATGGTTGAAATTCTTTTCACTAATGACTGAGTCACTCTTAGTAGCTTGTAGGTAAAACTGTTATTTGAGTCATGTAACAAAGAATAGCCAACAGAAATAGTCTTTAGGAGTTGTTCCACTGCTATTACTCATTTTGGTGGTCATGCTGACTTCAAAGGGGCTACAGAGGCCTATGCATTATTCAGTAAAGTCTGCAAGGCTGAGCCTTTAAACTTTTATTGCAATACACTAAAGAGGGTTTTTTTTTCAGATATTTAAATTATAAGATTGAGCAGAAGTGTCTATGTTTGACATTTGATTCCAAAATAGCCCTATGATGTAGGCAAGAACTAAGTATTCTGCTGTTATCTCTCTCTTACAAGCAGAAAAATAAAGTGACTTGCCCAAAGCAGGGTAGCTGACCAACTTTGAAGGACAAATTAAAACAAAAGAATTGCTGATTCACTTTTCTACATTATATGCAAAAGCATATATGCCTGTTCGATATTTTTTTTGTGTTTGCTTTGATCTATATGTATTATATGAAGATTGATTTAAGCTTTTTGCAATTAATTCAGTTAAAAATTTCAATCACTATTACCTATATCTCCCATCTCAATTTTGGTTTCAGTCATTTTTCATTTTGAGAGGAAAATAATTTATATTGTGGCTATAAATTAAATTTTTAAATAGTGAATTCCTTAGAAATTTTTGTGATTAACTTTCTTGAAATTGTGCAGACGAAAATATACACTCTAATCTGGACTATTTCTCTTTAGAGAATCTGATAGAAAAGAGATTTTTGCACCACTACATTCTGAATAATATTTCTCATTCTTGTTCTGTATAAAATATTTTTGTTGAATTCTACTTACTGAATGAATATCGATGATCATTAAGTGTTAGAATAATACTAGTTTATTGTTCTCGTAGACTTTCATTAGCAACAATTTATCAACATGTTGAAGGAATTCTGCATTTTATTTTATTCATCTAAGAAAATGAGCTTGCTAAGGATCGGTTTGTTGCCTCTGGAGATATAGACAGAAGTGTATATACTGCCTTGTCACTTAGCCTTTGATAAAATACCTGTGTGTTTGAAATGTCATACTCACATGTGTACAACAGCATCTGACTTTCACACTGATCCATTGAGAGTTTTGCTTTTATCTACTTTGACTGGGACAAAAGAAGAATCTCTGCCAAGTAGAGTCATGGCACCATCCTCTGTGATCAAACCAGCTGTGCTCTGTTTCCAGCCAAAGAGCAGATAGCTTTCAGTGAATCTTAGTTCTTTCCAGCTTCTAAATTACTGAATAAATTCATACTATGAAAGCATCGTTAATGATATAGGCAACCAAAGACCTTATGCAGCCACATATTTGCTTCTTTCTAATATAACTACCCGCGACCTAGCAGCAGTACAAAATACTTACCTTCTTTCTGGATGTACTTATTAGAATTTAATGTAATTTAAAGTATTTTTTATGACTATGCTCTGTAAATAGTATGTATTTTTATTGCATAAAGGGTAAGTGTAGGAGCGTTCTTATTTCCGCCTGTTTTGTAGTGCCTTTGTGTCAAGTTCAGACCTGATGTAATGGTGTAGCACGTCTCTGACAAATATTCTCTTACGCTTATACCAATAAGTGGCTCTTTTCATAATATATCGCAGTCTCATTTTGCACTGCTTATAGTGATCTTGGGTACCAAATTGATCAAATGCCAGTTGCCCAATTGAAAGCTGTAAGACCACACAGCTTCTGCATCGGAGAAAATTCTGTTTGCTCAATTCCATCTTCATCTCTTGGAGCAATCAGCAGGAGAGCTAGCAAAATGACAGTTCTTTACAGCTGAAATGGACTCACAAACTAGTGCAAATTGAATGTTTGCTTCTAGCAGATAGTCTTGCATTGCTCTGTATTCTCTACTTTTACATGCAGGGGAACCCAAAAGCAAAGAATTTCTACTATCTTTCATCCACCACTGCATTCTAGGCTTATATGGTTTTGATTTGGTAGAATAAATTCTGAGATTGAAAAAAAATTATATTCTACCTTAGAAGAGTCCTGAGTCCAGCTTGTGCTTGGCTCTTCTGCTGTTTTCATTCCGCTATCCAAAGATTCAGTGTTTATTCAATGGTGAGGTATCTCTGTAACAATATAGTCCATAGTTCATTCTGAAGCAATGTTTTTACATTGTGTGTGCCCTTTGTTTCCCACTGAATAAGTGTATGATTCAACTGAGAATACATTAAAAAAGGAAATTCTGTTTCACCTTATGAAAGCTGAAAGGAACCATATATTGTCCTGTGACCTAGAAACTAAGGACAGTTAGAATAGCAGATCACACACTGTGTCATAGCAAATGTTAGTATGCTACAGATGTAAGCTACAGATTTTTTAACCAGATGCTGGAAGGTTTTAAAACATATGAAGATAATTCAGACCAAATACTTACATTGTTTCCTGTCTCACCAATACATTTGACCTGCACCAAATACAGTGTGGGCAATGTCACAGTAAGAAAAATTATAAGGAGTTTAACTATTGATAATTTATTATTAATAAACTAATTAGGTTTGAGGGGATAAGAGCTTTTAATAATAAATGAGGAGATTGTGGGAATATGTTTGAAGAGGAAATACAATTTTCAAATAAACAGTTTCTCATCTGTCAAACAAGTATTAGTTCTTCAAAATAGTTAGCCCTTTCTCATATCACAGAATCACAGAATCACAGAATGTTCAGGGTTGGAAGGGACCTCTGGAGATCATCTAGTCCAACCTCCATGACAGAGCAGGGTCACCTACAGCAGGTTGCACAGGATGGCATCCAGGCAGGTTTTGAATGTCTCCAGAGTCAGAGACTCCACAACCTTTCTGGGCAGCCTGTGCCAGGGCTCTGCCACCCTCAAAGTAAAGAAGTTTCTCCTCATGTTTAGATGGAACTTCCTATGGTCAAGTTTCTGCCCGTTACCTCTCATCCTATCAGTGGGCACCACTGAAAAGAAGACCAGTCCTAACCTCCTGGCACCCTCCCTTTATTTGTAAGCATTGATAAGATCCCCCCTCAGTCTTCTCTTCTCCAGACTAAAAAGACCCAAGTACCTCAGCCTTTCCTCATAAGAAAGATGCTTCAGTCCCCTAATCATCTTTGTAGCCCTTTGCTGGACTCTCTCCAGCAGATCCATGTCTTTCTTGAACTGGGGAGCCCAGAACTGGATGCAGTGCTCCAGATGTGGCCTCACCAGGGCAGAGTAGAGGAGGAGGATAACCTCCCTGGACCTGCTGGCCACACTCTTCTTGATGCACCCCAGGATGCCATTCGCCTTCTTGGCCACAAGGGCACATTGCTGGCTCATAGTCATCCTGTTGTCCACCAGGTCTCCCAGGTCCCTTTTCACACAGCTGCTCTCCAGGAGGTCAGCCCCTCACCTGTACTGATGCATGGGGTTATTCCTCCCCAGATGCAGTACCCTACACTTACCCTTGTTGAACTTCCTTAGGTTCCTCTCCGTCCAACCCTCCATCCTGTCCAGGTCACTCTGTATGGTGGCACAGCCTTCTGTCATGTCAGCCAGTCCTCCCAGTTTTGTGTCATCAGCAAACTTGCTGATGGTACACTCTATCCCTTCATCCAGGTCATTGATCAATATATTGAACAGGACTGGACCCAATACTGAGCCCTGGGGAACACCACTCATTACTGACCTCCAACTAGACTCTGCACCACTAACCACAACCCTCTGAGCTCTATCTGTCAGCCAGTTCTCAATCCACCCCACTGTCCATTTATCTAACCCACACTTCCTAAGCTTGCCTGTGAGGATGATGTGGGAGACAGTGTCAAAAACCTTGCTGAAGTCAAGGTAGACAACATC
>NW_009649458.1:147328-195230 GCF_000708025.1 Charadrius vociferus | reverse complement strand
TTTTTTTTTTTTATAAAAGCCATATTATAGGACTTTTGTGTTTAATGAAAAAATATAAAAATAAGCTATTAATTAAAAAACATCTGTAATGTGCACTCACTAACAGTTAATGTTCATTTTAGAGTGATTGTCTACATAAGTGCTTCATTTGCACAAAGGTTTCAGATTAATAATGTCTACTGATGCTGTGGAATGGAATAATCATTACCAAGGATTGGATTTGTCTCACCTAAGACAAGATTTCTGCAATGTACATCCATGCGGTCTATTCCTATCATCCTAGAATCCCTTTTTAGTCAACAGAGAGTGTCAGGCACTTTTATGGAATGCTGCATGTGACCTATTGAGTGAAACTTAGGACATGAAATTGATCTTTGGCGAGATGAGATTTATTTCATGTCCTAAGCTCCACTGTTGGTATTTACTAAAGATTCATCGTTTATAGAGCAAACTGATTCAGATGTAACCATCTGCTCTGTGAATGTCCACAGTTGATGGGAAGAATTCCACCAAAGAAATGAGCAACTTTGTCACTGTCTATCTCAATCAGGGGAGATACTCCTTTTTCTGAGGGGTACTCGATTGTTCTTTTTAGAGAATTGAATGTAGCCTACTGAGGTTGATAGGCCAACGGGCAAAGATCTGTGAAACTATTAATGTCACCCAGTAAGAGATGGAGAGGTTTGGGTTCTAAACCAGCTGTGACACGTGAAAAAATATTGTCTGGTCACAGTGTTCTGGGTTGTTGCCATATTGGCTTTATCACAGACATTAGCTGCTACATACAGAAGTGCCAAACCCAAACAGAACCTAGTCTTTGTCAGGTTGTCCTGCACTATATTTGTCTAAATGGGCAAAGAAAGAGTACCTCATCTACTTCTGTCAGATTCACTAGTCGTTCACAGAATCACAGAATCACAGAATCTTCAGAGTTGGAAGGGATCTCTAGAGATCAACTAGTCCAACTCCCCTGCTAAAACAGGATTGAATTCACATTGATGCATTCAATTGAGTTATCAGAGAAAAGAAGAACAGTTTGAATATCTTATGATAAAGATGATTAAGAACTGATCCAGTTTAATAACTCTAGCCACCTGAAAGTAAAGAGTCTGTTCTAAGTTACTTACCTAAGCTCTGTCCTTGATCATATTAATCTTAGAAAACTATCTAAAAGAGGGGAAAAAATCTTCATCTAAATATCTGTCTCTTTTTCTACTGATTAAAGATGAAATACAAACTACATGCTTAACTTTTATGGTGTGAAAAGTAAGTGAAAATATTCCAGCCAAAGAGTATTGTTCCGGGATTTGTCACACGTCAGTTGCAAACCATATGTGAATGGTCCATCCTGATCTTCAGGAAAAACAAATAAATCTATGAAAAACTGTCTTAGATAAATAGGGGGTTAATAGTTGAGTTCCAATACAAAGAAAAAAAACAAACATAGAAACAGGAACAGGCTGCAAAAGGAGGAATTTAGAAACACTGTTTGGTCCTGGGAAAGTGTTGCTGAGAAGCCTCATGTAGAATTGACACTTGCAGTTTGAGTTGCATCAAGGACAAGATGTTCTATAACTGCATTAGTAGCCAAATTCTGAACAAGCAAAATATAAGCCTGTTGCTGAATGGGACAGGTGGTATAGTGAAGATGGACACTGCCTAATACCAGTCGTTTGGAGCAAATGGTGCAGTGTGGTCTCATCAAGTTTGCAGATGACAACAAAAAAAGAATAGTCAATATGCCGGACAGTTGTGCCACTCAATCTAGACAGGCTAGAGAAATGGGCTGACAGAAATCTGATGAAATTCAACAAGGATCAATGCAAAGTCCTGCACTCGGGAAAGAGGAAACCCTTTGCAACAGCACAGGCAGGGGACTGACTGGTTGGTAAGTAGCTCTGTGGAAAAGGCCCATGGGATTCTGGTGGGCAGCAAGTAGCATGAGCCAGCAGTGCACCCTGGGCAGGAAGGCAGAGGTTCAGGAGCTCAGACTGGGTATGAGAGAAAGTTTCCCCTGTGAAGACAGTCAAGCAGTGGAAGAGGCTGACAAGAAAGGTTGTGCAGTGTCCCTCCTTGGAGATTTTCAAGACCAAGTGAAAAGCCCTGAGGAACTTAGTCTGACTTTAGCATTGGTCACGCTTTGAGCAGGAAGTTAGACTTAAGACCTGCTGAGATCCCTCCCAACCTGGAGGATCCTGTGATCCTACAATTATCTTTTTTCATAGGAAGGAAATTCTCATCATCTGTCCTTGGTGAATAGCTCTTTAAACTGTTCAATAAGATGAAAAAAAGACCATCATAAAAGGGTAAATATGAGTTAAGACTGTACTCTGCTATTCCTCTCAGCAATAAATATCCATTTATATATCCAATATTTACAGATCTGAGGATATTTACTTATCTGAGGGATAGACAGGACTCTGTCTTGACTGTCTCTCATTTTAAATGTTGGTCAAAAATGATCAATTTTGACCCCAGTGTCAAGATTTGGTTCAATTCCCAGGTGTGTTCTTCCTTACCTGTTAGCTTTCCATAATTTTTTTGCATTCACTCATCTGTTTGATGCCCCAAGCACAGAGATCCTTCATCAGTGGTCTGCTCCTCTCAGGCAAGTCTTCATATATGTCTAAATAGATGAGGGGATACAGGGGCATGGATGTTGCACTGGAAGGAAGCTTAGTGATGAGCTGATGCACTAGTGAGATTAGAAGCCAATGAAAGATAGGAATCACCTCTGTTATGCTTAGTCATGAGATAACTTTAGAAAACCACTAGCATCAACTAGGAACAAGGTGAAGGGCCTTATCCCCCCCACACTGAACCAACAGCACAATGTTTATCTTTGAAGCAAGCACCAAGATACAACACATTCTCATTTTAATAATGTATTCCATCTCCCTGTTTACTGATTTTAAAAGTAAGGTAAGTCTATTTCATTCCAGTTTCCCAAATTATAAATAAATGGTAATCAGTGAGATTATGAGTCTGAAAATTTACATATTTATAGGAAAAGTCATGGTGATTAATGTGGAGAGCCTTCTTTTATTGATCACATACTGCTGCCTTTCAATGGTGAAAGTAAATAATACAGACAGTATTTTGAAGTGAAAGCTTGGCAAAGGTAGGTGAGGGCTTGACAGGGCTTTGTGTTACAAACCACATCTAAACAGAAGTCAGACAGCAGTTAATAAGTACAGTCTGATTTTCAGAGGTAAAGCAACTGTGTCTGAAGCCAAGGAAAACTACCTGTACCTTCCATTGCTCAGAACCAGACAGTATATATTTAACAGATTGGAGAACCTCTAAGTAGTTTAAATTCACCTACTTCTTAACATCTATATAAGAGATTAACATGATCCTAATATCATATTGTCTAAGGACTTCACAGTCATTAATTGCATTTATTAATCTTTATAGCACTCCTGAGAAATATGAAAGTGCTGTTATTCCTACATTAAAGACAGTGAACTGAGGCACACACAGACTGAATTCCATTACAGTAAAAATCGGTGGTGGAGCAAGGAACTGAACCTATGCTATACAAACTTGAGATTAATGTTTTCTCCAGTATTCCTTCCCCATGTGATCAGTTATTTCCTCCATATTCTTCCAATTATGTGAAACTGTAAATATGTTAATAAATGAAAACACAGCAGAATATCACTGCAACGCTTCTTAACTTTCAGATTTTCAGGACAGATCTCAGCTAAACAATATTCTAGTATGTGCCTTGAGTCTTGTATTCTATTATAGTAAGTTTGCTTTATGTCTTGACAAATTTATTTTTATGTTAGCTAATTCATCTCTGTTTTAGTACAATAATTTTTCTTCTTATTGGTGCTTCATATGCCACTGATGTTTGAAAAATTAACATGTGTTTTAATCTTACTGCTTCTTGATTTTTCTCTGTCCTGTTCAAAGGTAGGCAAAGATAGGCAAAGCTAAGTCCTAAGACATGGATTTGGATTGTAGACTTAAGAGTCTACAATTGTCTGTTAGTCTGGATTGTAGACTAACAGTGCCTTATAAAACTAAAAAGAACCAAAACCCTCAGGAAGCGCAATTCTTTGCACTCACAGCTTCATTCTACATCTCTCATTTTTTTTCTGACAACAATTACAGTGGATGTAGTACATCCTTAGAACTAATTTAGATCTGTTTCTCTTTTCAATTTTTTTGCTTTTTCTGTGTTATCCTTTTATTACTGTGTGTCATAGGAAACAGAATTTATAAGATTTCCTGAAAATTTTAGTATTTAACTGAGGAGCAAAAGGTAGGGGAGAATATCTGTTATCCAAGATTAGTTCAGCATCCTTCTACTTCTTTTCACTTGCCCGTCTTTAAGCATTAATTTTAACTTCCACATCATTCCACCTAACATTTGAAGAAAACCGTTCTCCTTTCTGTCCTTGTTTTTCTCTCTGCCCACTTTGTTCTGTTCTTTCATTATTATTTACCCTCCATTTTCTTTATGTTCTTTGAGGTTCCATTTGTTTTTATGAATCCTGCTGCCTCTTCCTCTGAGCCATGTGCTTTATCTACATTATGTAACTCAGTAGGAGCAGTGTAGCAATTGATTGGTAGTCAGTCAATAGTTCAGCAATTGGTAGGGAACTGCTGAGCACCAAATCATTGATTTCCTCCCCACTGATGCCTTCACAGCTGGTTACCTTTTAGTGTGCCATTACAGATAAAGGGAGACAGAAAATGGAAACTAAATATATCTATATGTATATTACATATAGATAAAATATCATATATTTAGATGTTTAACAACTTTCCATTCGGAGAAAAAAGCAGATAAAAATTTGTTTTGGCAGCATGATCACAGTCAACATGGCAGAACATGAATCACTGGGAAGGGGTACATCAGATAATGGAATCCATTAACTTTAATATTGAAAAATGTTGTGATGTTTTTCTGAGCAGTTGTTCAGAAAACTCTGAAGAACTTAAATAATGGCTTTGAATCAATTCTACTAACTCTGCCATTTTTCAGTTAATTTTTAAGGTTTCAAATAGGAAAAAAAAATCAAACAAACTTTGCACTTCCATATAGATTGTTGATATAATCTGCAAGATGTGATCTACCTTCATCCTTGATTCAGAATTTTTGGAGCCATATTTTTTCAGAAGTCTAAAAGCTTCAGTTTAGCCCCAGACTTTCAGAAAAAAAAAATCAGTAATCAGTCACCTAACTATTGAAAAATATGGCCTTGTCTTGATGTATACGTCAGAGTTCTGAAACTGACTGGAAAATCTCTTGGTAGATGTGCTGGTTGTGCCTGGGGTAGAGTTAGTTTTCTTCATAGTAGCTAGTATGGGGCTATGTTTTGGAATTGTGCTGGAAACAGTGTTGATAATACAGGGATGTTTTAATTATTGCTGAGCAGTGCTTACCCAGCATCAAGGCTTTTTCTGCTCCTCACCACACCCCACCAGTGAGTAGGCCGGGGGTGCACAAGAAGCTGGGAGGGGAAACGGCTGGGACAGCTGACTCCAACTGACCAAAGGGCTGTTCCATACCGTGTGACATCATGCTCAGCATAAAAAAAAAAACAGGGGAAGGAGAAAGAAGGAAAGATGTTCAGAGTTATGGCATTTGTCTTCCCGAGCAACTGTTACGTGTGATGAAGCCCTGCTTTGCTGAAGATGGCTGAACACCTGCCTGCCAGTGGGAAACAGTAAATGAATTCCTTGCTTTGCTTTGCTTGCATGTGCAACTTTTGCTTTACCTATTAAACTGTCTTTATCTCAACACCCAAGTTTTCTCACTTTCCCTCTTCCGGTTTTCTCCCCCATTGCATCAGCAGGAGTGAGCAAGTGGCCATGTGGTGCTTAGTTGCTGGGGTTAAACCATGACAGTACAGGAAAAAAAAACATCTCCAAGAATAACATAGGATGTTATTACCTATCCTGTTTACTTGTAGATGTTAAATTTAGTCATATATTAGGCATTTAAACCTATGGTTTAAGCTTTGAACATACTTATGTCTAAATTAGGCAAGATGAGATGAGAAGAATGCCTGACGAATCTGTTGGCCCTTTACAACGGAGTGACTGAATTGATGGATAAGGGAAGATCAAGTGATGTCATCTACTTTTACTTCTAAAAGGCCTTTGACATGGTCCCCCACAACATCTTTGTCTCTATATTGGCGAGATGGATGGATTCAATGGATGGAATATTCGATGGATAAGCAACTGGCTGGATGGCTGTATCCAAAGAGTTGCTGTTAATGGCACAATGTCTAAATGGAGATCAGTAACAAGTGGTGTCCTTCAGGGATCCATTTTGGAACTGGTACTGTTTGCTATCTTTATTAATGATGTAAACAGTGGGATTGAGTACAACCTCTTCAAGTTTGCAGATGACACCAGGCTGAGAGGTGCAGTTGACGGAAGGGATGCCATCAATAGGGACTTTGGCAGGCTGGAGAAGTGGGCCTATGCAACCCTCATGAATTTCCACAACACCTAGTGCAAGTTCCTGCATCTGGATCAAGGCAATCACCAGTGACAGTACAGACTGGGTGATTAATGAATTGAGAGTAGCACTGCAGAAATGGACTGTACTGCAGAAACAGGTAGATGAAAAATTGGATATGAGCCAGCAATGTACATTCGTAGCCCAGAAAGACAAGTGTATCCTGAGTTGTATCAGAAGAACCATGGCCAGCAGGTCATTCTGCCCCTTTACTCTGTTTTCATGAGACCCTACCTGGAGTCCTGCATCCAGCTCTGGGGTTCCCAATGCAAAAAAGACACCGACCTGTTGGAGCAGGTCCAGAGGAGGGCTTTGAAACTGATCAGAGGGATATGTAGAAAAACTGACAGAGGGGATTGTTCAGCCTGGAAAAGAGAAGGCTCTGGGGAGAACTTATTGTGGCCTTTCAATATATAAAGGGGGCTTATAAAAAAGATGGAGAGAGGCTCTTTACTAAGGCCTGTAGTGACAGGATAAGGGTCAAAGGTTTTAAACTGAAAGAGGGTAGTTTTAGACTAGATATAAGGAAGACATTTTTTAAAATGAGGGTGGTGAGACACTGGAAGAGGTTGTCCAGAGAAGTGATAGATGCCCCATCCCTGGAAACTTTCAAGGTTAGGTTGGATGCGACTCTGAGCAACCTGATCTAGTTGAAGATATCCTTGTTCATGGCAGGGAGGTGGAACTAGATGACCTTTAAAGGTCCCTTCCAACCCAAATTGTTATGTGATTCTACAAATATTACCCAGTCAGATTATTGTTACTCTGCACTCACAGTGAGGATCTTTATTTGGTCTCATATTTGAAATGTTTATTGATCTATTCTATATGCGTTAAAATATTCCATAATATTCCATATGTGTCTTATGAAAACAGGCTGAGAGAGTTGGGGTTGTTCAGCCTGGAGAAGAGAAGGCTCCTGGGAGACCTTATAGCGGCCTTCTAGTACCTAAGGGGACCTAGAGGAAAGATGGGGACAAACTGATCAGGGAATGTAGTGATAGGACTGTCATACCTCCCATCACCAGAAGAAAATGACTTCAAGACCCAGAGGAGCAGTGGAAGGGTGAGCACAACATTAGGAAGAGAGGCAGAAAATAAGTGTGTGTATAAGAAAAAAAAAAACTTCTTTGTAGAAGTTCCTGTGATAATTAGATCTGGACTGATAAAGATGCTTGGATTTGATTATTAAGATTTCAATTATGCTAGCAATAAATTCATGTCTTAACATATAAGATGTGTTTCCTTTTTTTCCCACAAACAAGATTTTGAGCACAATATTTTTGTTCTATGATTGTTATCGCTATCTAACAAAGCTCTTTTTTCAGTTTCACCAAAGCAAAACTAAAATGACTAAGGCTACATTTGGCTTCAAATCTTTCTGCCTGTCCAAAAAAAAACCTCCATTACATTGTTGGCATGGTAAAAATAGCTAACAAATAGTGATTAAAATTATTTCTAGGAACTTGTGGAAAACTGTTTCATTGCAGGCCACCATATTTATCTATACACACATATAGACCTACCTACTTACGTATGTGTGTATGTATATCTTTAATTTCTCTTTGTATCACTTAAAAAAATATAATTAGAGGGAAAATAAAAAAAACAACAACAAAACACCTAAACACAAAGCCTTCTAAATTTAAGTTGCGTACTATAGTTAATTTCACTGATCCTATTTTCAGTGAAAACAAAAGAGCAACATCTTTTGCCATGAGGTATTTGATCAGTTCATTAAATGATTCTTTAGAACATCTAATTGTGTCTTCTTATTGGTGTCAGACAACAAAATCTCATGAGTGTCTGACTTCAGCAGAACTTTTCTGTGAATCTGAAAATATTTTTGACCACTGATGTGCTCATCTTTCAAACCTGACATCCCTACAGGGAGGGGTACAAATAGGTTTTGTATTTATGATAGCCGCTCAGGAGGTAGGAACTAATATTCACCTTGTTCATGAACCTGCAGCTGAATGCTCCTGCAAAAGGCTGGGGATGCTAAACATGATGCTGGGAATAGCTGTTATATCATAAGGTGCAATTATTATTCATAATAGCCATAATAGTCATAATATCCGTCACGTCCTATTGAGATTCATCTAGAGTGTACCAGGAAGACTTCACTGGTGAAGCACTGTCCCAACAGGTTTTAGCGATTGAGATTAAAAGTAACATTTCTTAGCAGGTAATAGAGTCCTGTGTGTTTAATAATGCTGAAGATATGCCTTTTTCCATAAATATATCTCTGACTTTTCAGTCAGTGTGTATTCTGTAAAGTGTGTGATATGTCTTTAATGCAGACAGTCCATTTCCATTTGAGAACCACTGTGTTTTTATTGGTTTATCATTTAGATTACACTTACGTTTCACTGTTCCTCTATTTTTATATATATTACTGAAAAATAATTGTGATGATTCTGGTTAATTTTTTTCATATAACTTACACTTGAGTGCCCATGATTAAAATTATTTGACAGTTGTAATACTGGTGACACATTATTGAAGAATTAGTTTCAAGGGATATTTTGTTCTCAATACAATAATAGTTCATAAGACTTTGATCTGTAATATTGAGAAAATAAAACTGATTTCTGTTTCCTCATCCTGAATGTGAAAACACTTTTGGGAATACTTCCTTTGTGGTGTTTATATTGCTTTCTTTTTTTCTTGTTTTCCCCCTTTCTTCTTAATGTGGATGCTTCAATTTTAGCTCTTTGAAGTGAGCAGTAAGCAAGATTTAATGATGTATTGAAGCCGAAGAAACTCACTGATAAAAGACTGGCAGTTCTGCATCTAAGTATTTTTTTTAGTTGAATGATGGAAGTCTATTTAGCAATAGTGATTCTAAGTTAAAGTTTAGATAGAAGCTATAATTTTTTTTAAAATTTATTTTTATTTTTATTATCTTTGTCTTTATTTTTCTTTTTATTTTTCCAACTTTCCTCAACATCTTCTACTTACTGCTTCAGGAACAGTATGGTGGACTTGATGAACTTTAGTCTTATCTACCCCTGCCATTCTTACATTTTCAAATTACGTATTTTCATATTACATACAGACATATTTGCACATATGTAAACTTCACTCAGGCCTCTGCTGAGATCCTTTGCATTTTGATTTTTTTTTTTTTTTCAGGCTGTCTACTTTTATGCCTGTATGATGCTGTTTTGAAGATCAATATATAGTCTGTTTCTGATACTCCCCTTCTTTTGTAGCAATCATGGAGGTTTTGAGGAATGTGGAGATAGCGAGGGAGGCATCTCAAGACATCTAAATCAATAGAAGTATTTCAGATTACCTATTGTTTTATTTTACTAACATTTCTACTTTTTTGTGTGTGGTTCTATAAAGGCCCTATTGCTTTTGAGGTAGGCAAATGATATTTCTGTCTGTTGTTTTTATCAACATAATTACTATAGAAGCAAGAAGTGTGAGATGGGGTGCTTTCAGTAGACACATCACTGGTGTAATCCATGTTGACTTTATTCTGTACAGGTTGGGTCACTCATAGTCAAGAAAGACTAAATCAACACGGAATTTATAAATACAGAAAAGAGCTTTAAGGATGGTCTATATATACAGAAAACATCTTAAAATGATGCACTAGATAGATCTGAGCTGCCTAACAGCCATCTAACTTGCAACTAGGCTACAGATACCTAATGCAGTACAAAGTGCGCCAAGACAGTGAGCATACGTGTGTGAAGAATAGTTTTGCTCTTCAAACTACACCACAAGGTCACTTTGGTTTCTGTAGTTACATAAAATTTTGGAGAACTCTTGGTCAGAACCTTGGCAAAATTATGCAAATACAGCATAAAAATACCTCTGTGTGCAAAATTATTGATCCTAGAAATTCTTCAGAAGACATCATGCTCGTGCTCCTGAATTGAAGCATGACATACTTTGTGACAGAAGTTCGTTTAGCCTCTTATCAGAAGCTTGTGATTAAATGGTTAAAGTAGTCTTTTTCAGTACATCAGTATTCTTCCTATTAGAAAGGTTTTCATATTGAAACTGTCTTGCTCAAAATGAATCCTTTTATTCATCATGTCAGTCATAGATGTCAACACTGGGAGTTTTTCTTTCTTTTTGCAACTGCCTTTTCTGAATTAAAGGAGTTATCCTAAAAGTGCAGTCTTTACTTGTTTAGACTACAATACTAGGCTGAATTTCAACACATTGAAATGTTTTTTCGAAGGGCAAGTTTTCCAAACTTTTGATAATTTTGGTTGTTTTCTTAAGTCTCTTCAATCTCTCTGTATCTTTTTTGGTGGCTATCCAAATTCAGATGCAGGCCGGTGATGCCTTATTAACACTGAATAAGTCACTGTATAGCCTTGTAGGCTGCATTCTTCTTTAAATACGCACAGTACAATATTTTCTGTGATGATAGTGCTGACTTACACTAAGCTTCAAGTCTCTTTTCAGTGACCTTGGGAACTGCAATTTTGCATAAATTGCATGTTCTTACAACTGTTAAGCTTTTCAGTAATAATTAATATTACTTTTTCTCTTGCTCGAGTGCTTCCTAGTTGTTTGATAGCCTTTCAAAATATTTTAGTTTTACTTTTTAATCATGAAAATAATATTTTTTTCTATTTTCCCAAGTGTTTCTTTTTTTTTTTTTCTGAAATGAAAAATGTGATTTGTACTTTTGCAATACCTTTATAACCATTATCTGAACCTTTTTAACTTTTCTTTTGACCTAAGAGTACCTATCAGCAGTTTACCTCTATTTTGAACATCCTGAGGGAGAACTGCCATTAAAGCTAAACCAACATAAAACTCAATGGGATAATTTTATGATTTCTCTTGCACTGTTACTTTCATTAATAGTGCTTAATAAAGTATTATAACCTTTTGAAATAACCTTATATTAACTCAGAGTTATTTTTTTCATGATTAGAATTCCCAGATTATTCCTACCGGTAGTATTATCTACCAAGATTTTCTCTGTGGTATATTTCTTTATATGATTATGCTTCACAAACTACTTTTATCTGTCTGATGCTTATTTCGTTTATTTGGGGACTATTTCTGTAGTTTAAGAAGGTTTTGCTTAATACTTTTGCAAAAAAAGTATCAAAGACACCTCTCAAATTTGTACCCTGCACATTTATGGTTTGATTAGTTGACTTTTCACTTCAACTTTTAGCTCATAAATGAAAGTGTTGAATAGCATTCAATATCACATGTATTCAATCTGAACTATCCTTCATCCCATTGTAAAACGCACATGACCAATAAAAAAAGAAAATCATCGGGCTGTAAATTTAAAATTGATTGTAATTCTTCCTAGAATATTTTCTGTGAGAATGTAGTGATTTTTATCATTTCACTGACATAAAACTAAACTAACACCAACAAATTCAGTGGAACTATCAGATTTCCAGTGCTGTCATCTGTTCGTGACTTAACACAAACAGTACGTCCTATGACTGTGACATCTGTATTCCATAGACATTTTTTAATTCATGGTGGAAACTCTAACTGAGGAACAGATTTTATTTTGTCCTTTCCCTGTGTCAATCCTCTATGACTTCCTCTGTTCTCCAGGCATTATCAGATGGCCACTGGACTCCATAAACTCCGCTAGACTTCTGCAAATTCATTTCACAACCTTCCAGGTTACCCTTAATTCTCTTTATTCCCTACCTTGCTTTTTCCCATCCCCATTTCTTTATTTTAATTCATTAAACATTCCTTTACTATTTTCTTTTTGGTCAAAATAGAACCAAAGTGTCAACTGCCCTGATCTACAGTGATTTTGTCATCTCCTGCTTCTTAGATACTTAAAAAAATTTGTTCTCCTTTTCAGTCCACTAATACTATCTCATTTTGAGGCTTCACCTTTCTAACTGACTCTGAAAACTTTCCCTATCCCTATCCTACTAGTCACCTGTATTTTTTTTTCATATCCTTGTCCTTTGATGTAGAGTCAATTGTTTTTTTTCAAATACTTTTTTGAAATACATTGAGATTGTTTTCTTTAATATCTGGACTCTTATAAAATCAGAATTTCCCTTCTGTTCTGTTTCTTTCTTCAACTTCTCCCATTTCTAGGATATCACACACTTACACTGTTCCATACTTACAGTGCTGCTTTTTTCAAGTTTGTTATAATCGAATGACTTCTCTCATCTTTTTGTACTAAAGTATTTTAATGCCCTCCAGATTTCAAAATTATTGTTACGTATAGCTCTGAGGTCCCAAATGAATCATTTCGATTAGTACTAAGCTGTTATCCCAGCTGCTGTTTCAACTTTCTGGAAGAAAATCTTTCCTACAAAAACAAATCATTTATTTGCTAAAGCTCTCCACCTACCTATGTTGGTTTTCCAAGAGATATATGAGCAATTAGAAGTGATTGCACTTATTGACCACAACAGCCTTTCCACATAGCAAAGAAACTTATCCTTTGCTAATACTAATATACTGTAGTGTCTGTCTAGACACATGGTAGACTCTAATATTAATAAAGAATAAATTATTCTGAACTTCTTTTTTTTTTTTTTAAGACCTCTTTAATACATGTCAGTGTTTCATGTAATGTTCTACATCTGCAGAGTCTACTATCTGGCATAAAACAGCATTAAGGGTCTTAATTAAAAGCAAAGCAAAACCAAACAAAAAGTTGTCTGGTCATTCAAACTCAAAGTTATTTTGTGTCTACATTTTGCAAATACAAGATATTCAATCTAGTGACCAATGCATTCAAAGAAGAAACATGTTCTAGCTACCAAAGCCTTTTACTGAATCCAATATAAGGAAAAAAAGTGCCTAAGCCCCACATAAAAACTGTAATACAAAAATCATGTTTCAAGACATCTAAATATCAATTTATAGTCTTCTCTGTGGCTAACACCTTTTCTTCCTTTATTCTCTTGTCAGTCTCCTCCCCTAATGAGCCACTATTTCCTATATTGTACTTCTCCCTTTATTGTGCTTCTAAGTCTTTTCTGATTTGACTTTTAGTGTTAGACTTTAATTATTCCTACTCTTAACTGAAGGTTCCTTTAATCAGTATCATTTGTACAATTTCCAAGTTGCTCTATCTTTTCAACAGACCAGTATACCAAATTGGAACAGAAAATTATCTTGAGCAAACATATTACATGAGATAATGATTAGACTTTGCAATAATTCGATGGAAAATGTTTCTATTTGTCTTAGCAAACTTGTCTTTTTAAAACCTAGCTATGGACATTTGAAAAGCAAAATTACTCAGACTCATAATTTGTCTCTGCTCAGTCTTTGTCAGTTACATATACTATAGGGTTTTAGTATAAAGAGAAGGATGCAGAAGAACAACACTTTTTGGACATGAATTCATTCAATAATAATAATAAAAAAACCAACAAAAACAACAATAATAATAATCCTTTTTAGACTTTCTATGTGATTGTCTTTGCTAACAGTGCTAACCCATACCCACTTCAGTCTACTGCTCTCAGAGGTTCACCTGCATATGAGATAGCAGGGCAAGAGGGGGCTCTTGATCCTCTACGGCATCTCTAGAGGTGCATGACTGAATCATAGACCAAATCAGATGCTCAGCCAGAGCTGTTGTGTTAATAGCTTAATAATAGTTCTTTTTTGGACAGTGCTTATATATTTTCTGCGGCATACAATAAGTTGTAGGAAGTATGAAAAAAGAAAAAAAAAAAAAAAGCAAGTTGTTAATTTACAGAACAGGGGACTGGATTTTAGACTTTCACTGTCTTTCAGGTTCACCACCCAATTATTAATTAAAACTCAGAGACTTTTTGGCTGGGTTTTCACTGTAACTGCTGCCAGAAAAGTAGTCCTTGGTGAACAGTAATAAAGACAGATTACTTTGAACTTCATTGCTGCATGATGAGATTTCTGTTAGTTTTGATAATGGATTACCACTTTGTTTACAAATGGACATTCACAATCCCAGAACAGCCCCGATGATGCTCTATAGAAACAAAACAGGATATCAGGATATAGAAAGTTTATGGTAAAGCAAGGAGAATGAACTCACAAGAAGTCGATGAACACTGGACCACAGTCAGGTCCTGCTCTTACATCATTTGTCCATGAGCAATCCAGGCAAAAATAAAATGAGACTCAGACAGCTCAATTCAAATAAGCTTTAAAATGCAAATTTCCATATAGGGTGAAAAAAAAACAAACACAGACCCTTGTGATGACATATGTCCTTAAAATATCCTAGACTGAAATGTTCTTTTGAAGGAAACTTGTGATCATAAATGAGACATATTTTTTAAAGAAATGGGATAATTAAAAAAAACCTGAAATGAACTAACAATTGGATTATTTAATATTAAATCATATATATATACACACATATATATTTAAAACACGACAATGATAAAATTGGTGAAAGAAAATAATAAAGCAACATATTAAGCTTAGATCTTGAGGCTCTTTTGGAAGTGTCTTTGTAGGACTGAAAAGATGAAAAATATTTCAGAGAAGAATAAGTGAGAGGTAAATCTGTTTGGTAGGTAAGGATGTCATAAAAAGGATAAAAGTGATTAGTTACTACAAATAGGAACATAATGTAGTTTACAAAGCCTTGGGTAATTCTTTTTTTTTTGTCAACTAAAATAGTATGTTTTGTTGTGGTGGTTTTGGTTTGTTTGTTTTGTTGTTGTTTTTTTTTTTTTTTTTTTTTTAAATTGAGGAGCAGTATCATTTTATGACTCCGTCCCTCAAGCTCTTCCTTGAAAAAAAGTCACTTGTATCCATAATTAGAACTGACTGACAAATTTTTGGAAGAAAAAAGTTCTATCCTTGAAGAACACTAGTTTTATAATCAGCCTTGTCATCCCAATTATTTTGAATATTTTTTTTTTTTTTCAGTTTGAAAGTTCTGACTAGAGAAAGAGAGAAATCCATTCAGTGTTTAACTCACTCCCTTAAACACTCATTTTTTTCCAGAAAATTTGTCATATCTGGTTCAGGTAAAGGATTAAAACAAGGTTTTCACATGTCATAGCTGAAAGCCCTGAATAATAAATAATGAAGTTGCATCATAGCCAAAAGAATGTCACTACCAGGAAGTAAAAGAGATCAAATAGAAATTATGTAGCTTGGAGTGTACAGACCACTGATATGGAGTTTTTGAAGGCCAGAAGCAAATTACTGTGCAAAAGTGAACCTTGATTTTGGTGCTTCTGCACCACAGATGAATGCTCAAGTGAATGTTCTGGGCCATTCTGTGCATCTGTCAATTTATTTGGGGTATTTTTCATTATTTTTAAAGGTCTAGTTTTAATTCTGCAGAGAAATACATTTCAAGACTTGAACATGTATCCTAAAATTGAGTTCTCACCTATTTGAGCTTGTTACAATACCTGTAGCGTTTAGACTGCATAATCCCCAACTACAATTCTACATCGGCTAAAAGTAACCTATAAACATCTTGCTAAAAATGGCACAGAGCTTATAGATGAATTCACTGACTGCTTTTTTTGCTAAAAGTCATCCTGGGTATCAAGATGAAAACAATTACCAGAAGATATAAACCACTTTTGGCCTCCCTAAGACAAATTTAAAATTATTGACTGGGAGAATGCCTTTTTGCTGCCAGAATGCTTTATGACAGCTGTACCATGCTGTTCATGTTTTCAATATTTTAGGACTATTCTTTATACATATTTATGTATCTGAAGTGAAACATATGATGGAAATGGAAAAGTAATTTTGCTTTAAGCTGAAAGCCAATACTGGCACAACAACAAGTGGGCAACTTTAACTCAGGAAAACCGAACATTTCTATGCTTACCTTGGAATTTGGAAGGAGAAGAAAAGAAAAGTAGTCAGGGCAAACACTAAAACTAACGTTATAAGTGTCTTGATAACAGTTAATAACATCACACAATGTGCTTCCTTATGCAGAGGGGAAACAACTTTCCAGATATATGTTTTATAAGTCACGACTGATTTGTCTTTCTGTGGTACTCCTTGTATTCCCATCCTTCCCATACTCTTTTGTAAGTCGAGGTGGTGTATAGAAGAGATTTGGGCTATAGTTTTAAATGGAAGATCAATGATATAGAACTGAACTATAATCCATACGAGTTTTTGGTTTTTCAAATTTTTAGGGGGAAGGTATTAACATCCTTTCATTTTTCTAAGGGTTTCTTACATTTTTCGTGGCAAGCAAGAATCTGTAATTTAACAGTTTTGTCTAGTAAAAAGATGGCTTTTTTGTTCAGCCTTCACTCGTTTAATAACCAGGTCTGGCCAACACACAAGCTGTCTTAGCAACACAGTTTGAGGACAAGTTTTATAAGTTAAACATAAACTTATTGTCCTGAAGAAAGTTTGCATAAGAATAAGATTATGAACATAGTTTTCCCAAGGACTATTTTGTTGCTTTAAAAGTAAATATAAAGAAAACCCAACCCCTCACACATTTTTCTTTTTTCAATGGTTAGAAAATATTCAAAGCAAAGATCATGGTCTCTAAGTCTTTGTTCACAACTATTATTCTTTATAAAGTAAAACTATCCATACTTAGCACAAAATTTAAGATCAACTTCATGCCAACTTTTTTGTTTAGAAATAAATGAAACGTAAAATTGCTGAACTAAGAAACCCTCACAAAATGAACAAATGAACAGAAGTGAAAAAAATTTGGAGGTATTTTTTAAATGACATGCTGCGCCCAATTAAAAGGAAAGCAACAAATGATAAATATAATAATGATGCAATCTGAAATTGTATATTTCTTTGGAAAGCAAAGAGTGATCTCAGGAACCTTGAAATAACAGTTAAAAGCACAGCAGATCTTTCAGGTCCCAGAGATGCTCTGTGTGTTGTGCTAATGTCTGTTTAAAGTGACTTTTGTCCCTGCAAGAAATGCTGGATTATGAGATTTGTGTTCTAACCAGAATGCAAGCGTGATACACTTGTTCTGCTATATACGTGGGTTGTTCTGGTTTATAATGGCATATTTAACTTCTGGATAGCACTAAAAATAACAACCACCTGATTTCCTGAGGTGGTAGAAAGAATGTGCTAGAAACATACAAGATATATGGCTAAAAAGAGGCAAACAAAAGTGAAAATAGTCTTAAAGCTGTAGACCGCTGATTGATGGAAGTAATGCCCTGGAGACAAATGCAAAAATATTTGCCCCTAAGGCTCAGTGAGAAGTCATGAATGGAAATGAGATGTGAGATTAGATCAATCTTTTCAGAATTGCAATCCACATAAGAGGAAGTTGAACAGGGAATTTACTGTTGAAAATGGTCTTGAAGTGAAATAGAAGATCCAAAATTCTTCCATCTACTAAAGGGAGATTTCTATGTTTAACCTCAAAAATTTAGTTTCTTACTGTAGTGGAGGAAAAAAAAATAATACTCAAGATTACTTGTATCCTAAATTCAGGAGTCTAATTATCCAGTTCCCTGAGGAAAAAAAAGGCTTAGGTGGCATGAGTCTGGATACATTGGTTGCTAAAACTCCAACCTGTTTGTGAAGCTACCTAATTCCGTAGTTATCTATCTCAAGTCTTTTTTTTTAAAGATCCCCAGGCACCTGAGCTGCAGCATTAACTATTAAATTATAACATAGGGCATATATGTGTCAATGTGCCCATAATTGGACGTAGGAACTAAATGGCCTAAATCCATGCTATTAAAGTCTCTCAGCCTTTGAAAGAGGGTAACTATTCAAAAAATGGTTATTAGAAATAGGAATTGGCCCAAGCCTCAACTGTATCAGGGACGATTCTAACAACTGAACACTTCAGTAGATTGAATCACAGTGCTGGGAATGGTCCCTACCACTTTGTAATTTACTAGTATAGATATAGCCTAAATTTATGCCTCTGGGTAGAATCCTAATGGCAGCAATGTGCTCAGTGTCATAAGGCTGATACTACCTGTGGAACAGCAGTTCTCAGAGCACAGGTATCATTTAAACCTCATCAAAATACAGAAATAGCTCATTGGTGAGAGATTTAACTTAGGTTTTGGGAAATATAGCTTCCCACACCTATTTTAATTCATCTGGGCTGAGATAAGAGCCGATATTTCTTACCAGTGTGGCTTGATCTGCAGAGTGCTTAAAGTGTGGGAGTTATCAGCATCTCTTTTTGGAGTATGCAACCCTATGAATTTAAAAAAAAAAAAAAAAAGTTTGTTAATATTTTTTCATTATTAATAAGTTTTCAGTCCCAATCTTTGAAATACATGCTGTATTTGTTAGGATTCTTATTCATTTCAGTTTCTAATGGACATATTTTGACTCCAGCAGAGACTGGATTACTTTAGAATATGTATTATTTAACATCTTTCTGGTGGACATGGACAGTGGGGTCAAGTACACCCTCAGCAAGTTTGCCGATGATACCAAGCTGTTTGGCGAGGTATACACGCTGGAGGGGAGGGATGCCATCCAGAGGGACCTGGACCGGCTGGAGGGGTGGGCCCAAGCCAACCTCATGCAGTTCAACAAGGCCAAGTGCAAGGTCCTACATCTGGGTCGGGGCACTCCCAAGCACAAATACAGGCTCGGTGGGGTATGGCTGGAGAGCAGCCCTGAGGAGAAGGACCTGGGTGGGCTGATTGACCAGAAGCTCAGCATGAGCCAACAATGTGCAACTGCAGCCCAGAAGTGTAACCAGCAGGTCAAAGGAGGTGCCCCTCTACTCCACTCTCGTGAGACCCCACCTGGAGTACTGATCTGGAGTCCTCAACGTAAGAAAGACATGGACCTGCTGGAGCGTGTCCAGAGGAGCGCCACGAGGATGATCCGAGGGCTGGAGCACCTCTCCTATGAGGAGAGGCTGAGAGAGCTGAGGCTGTTCAGCTTGGAGAAGAGAAGGCTCCAGGCAGACCTTATAGCCTTCCAGTGCCTAAAGGGGGCCTACAGGAGAGCTGGGGAAGGACTTTTTACTAGGGCATGTAGTGACAGGATGAGGGGGAATGGCTTTAAACTGGAAGAGGGCAGGTTTAGTTTAAACATTAGGAAGAAGTTTTTTACTTTGAGGGTGGTAAGGCACTGGCACAGGTTGCCCAGTGAGGTTGTTGAGGCCCCATCCCTGGAGGTGTTGAAGGCCAGGCTGGACGTGGCCTTGGGCAACCTGGTCTAGTGGGAGGTGTCCCTGTCCATGGCAGGGGGGTTGGAAATCGAAGAACTTCAAGGTCCTTTCCAACCTAAACCGTTCTGTGATTCTATGATTGTATGAAACAAAAAAGACTGTGAAAGCTATACCCCTTAATAAATTATAGCTCACTGCTCAAAGGTGACGCAGAGGGTGAAAAACGGATGTTGATATGAGAGGTAGCAATGAACAGAATGTAGGTCACCCAGCTGATTATCTCTAAGTGGGAGAAGTACTGCTAATAATGGTGGAAGCCCTCCTACCTCCCCCCAGGTTTTGACCAATCTGGTTGAAGTATTTTAAAACCAGAAACAGGTTTACGTTTAGATTTCTCTAGTGAAATGAAACATCTAATTGTCCTCCAGAAACTGTGATTTACATTTGTTCTCTCAGTGGCATCTTCCACTTTCCAGTGTTGGTGGCTTCCCACTTAGTCTTTGAGATACTGAACTTTCCTTATACGTCATATAAAGAATGTGCAATGATTAGGATTTTCAATGCTGATCAATCTCATTTGGACCTAGGCAGTCTTTTTTAAGCCTGATGACGTAGGAAAGACTATACCTTTTATTACTGTGGTTATAAACTAAAAAAGTAAATGAATCATCCATCAGGACATTTATTTCTCTGCAAAAAAAGAAAAAAAAAAGTTTTGATGCCAATAACAGCAAAAATTAAAAAGTGTCAGTATGAAAAACATTGTTAAAATACTCTATAAATTCCAGAAGCAAATACATTTTACGAGCTTACTAAAGACAACCTTTACACTATATATATACTTTGTGTTTGCACAAAGCTGGTAAAAATGGGCCCTGCTCCATGACTCTGACTCCTCATTACTATAATAATATTAAAAAAAAAAAAAAATTCCATTCTTTAATTTCTTATTGTTGCTTTAGTAAATACAAAAAAATGTGGCCATCTCTCAGAGTTATTAATCATATTGATTGCTTATTTTGATGATTTTTTTTCCTGACAAATTAACCTCAAATGCAGAATCTTAATTATTTACCTAATGAGATAACTTTCTTCAGTAAATCAGGTCGTGAAGAAGGCTGGAAGAGCTAGACTATAAAGAAGCTTTCCTTGATTTTAGTCTAGAGTGTTTCAAGTTATGTCTGCTGGAGTTGTATGAAAAAGGGCAGTTTAAATACTTTTATTAATACATCTTTGTTACTAATTTTGGGGCAGGGAAGAGTACCTGTTTGTTTTGGTTTTGGTTTTTTTTGGGTTTTTTTGTTGTTTTTTTTTTTTCCAGAAGATGTAAGATTCACATCTGCACACATTAAAAAAAATATGTCTGAAGTTACGTTAACTTGGCTGCACTTGTTGTTGCTGTGATGGGCTATGCGAAACAAGCATATGACTGAGTCTGGATATACTTACAGGAACTGCAGAGAGAGCTTACAACTTTTAACAGACTAGCTCATACAGTTAGAAAAAATAGACAATTGTTCAGGCATACAGACCATCTTCTTGGAACAAATAATTATTAAAATGAGAAGAATTCACTCTTAAAGCCCACAGGTATGTAAATGCAATTTCCAGATGAATATTCGATATTACCTTAAATCCCCTTTACTTGTTTTACAGTCTAATTATCCATTGTACTAAAAAGTTTGGTCTCTCAAGCTCTACAGATAGTTGTGCTTTTGTTGTTCACCTACACCTGTGGTCTGAACAAACAAAACATCCACTAGGCTGATTGGTGGACTAAATAAATTCAAAACTGTTTATAGAGCCCGAGAATAGTGAAAGAGTGGGTGTTATGATGTGTAATTAAAGACAAAGGCAGTATCAACTACATCATATGCAACTGAATATAGTAGTTGGTTTAGGGTTTTTTTAATTTTCTGTCAGGGAAGTTGTTTTAAATGCTGATGTCTTTAATTTTCTGCAAATTAATATTGGGCAGAAATATATTAAATCATCCTCTGAATCACTGGTATATTTATGCATATTTAGAATTTGCTGATCCAATTATACATTTTAGTGATTTTGGAGGGAGTTTACTTATCCCATTTCATAGTACGCTGATTCTTTTTTGACAGACTTTACTAAATGAGTGCTAAACTTCATTTTACAACATGGGCATTTAACCTGTTTTGTCTTTCTGTTTGCACCAATCAGTGACTGAAGACCATACTTTTATGGTTTTGCTATAAATTAATCTCCCTATAGGTAGGTTTCTGTAGTCAAGACCATTGCAGTATGTTTAAAGTTATTCATGTTTTCTAATAGTTCCTAAAATGCTATCCAGAACGCAATGAAGAACAGACATGAACTGAAAACAGAAGTATTTTATGCAATTATGTAACCAATAAAAAGCAAACTAAAAAAAATGTGTTTAGTCTGGGGTAAAGCTAAAGGATATACTGAAGCAATCCATGATAGAGTCTGTACAACATAAATTACTGAAAGTCTGCCTGATGTAAGTTTTTACTGGGTCAACTGTTAAGTAAAATATTAATTTGTTCTTCATAACTAGTATTTCACTCATCCCAGCAGAAATAACCATCTGAAAACATTCTGAACAGTTATATTGTTCTGTGAATATATAAAGACAGAAAACTCCTATATTCTGTTGTAAGTACTTGAGGCATAAAATTTGCTATTCTCAACCACCTGTGAGTTAGAAGCCTACAGCTGCATACAGTGAATGATGTGAATATCCCTTTGAGTGGATTGTAAAAGACTTTTAGTTTTGCAGTCAAATACCAATATGGATACTAACTCTAAATAAGCTTGCTAAACATCACACTACATTTTCAAAGACTGTATGACAATAAAATGTGTTTTCAGAATATCTCCGTATAAGAAAAGGATTAGAATGGGCCTGGTTTTCAGAAAGTGCAACATATCCATCCTTTGAAAATGAAGTTCCCCTAAAGGATGAGCAGGATGAGCACCTGGAAAATTAAACTTCTAGAATCATGAATCCTCTTAAAAAAGAGGAGGGGCGTTTAATTCTTTGAACATCATATAAAATAAGTAAGAAGAAACCATACTATAAAAGACAGAAGTAAATGAAAAACAGCATAAATGGGAATAGTGCTAATTTCTAATTCTTCTAAATATTGTTGGCTATTGCAGATTCTGGTACTGTATTTCAAGAAGATTTGTGTTTAAATCATAAACTATTGGAAGAGTAGTTTTGTACAGAATTTCTATTTGGCAAAATCTCCAAAGGTATTGCAATAGAGGACATCATAATTGCAAACTGATGTGGAGTCAGTCTCTATGAAATCCTAGCTGATCAGGAAGTTGGGAATGTAAATACACCAATTAAATACATACAAAAATACAACAATTAGCTATTATGTATTTTCTTGCTGTGTATAAAAGTACAAAAAGTTGTATGAAAAGCATGTTTATATATATATACACACACACACATCCCCCATATGTGCATAACCTGTTATATAAAGTGTTTGCCCCTAAGTAGTCGTGTGTTTCCAGGAGATAAAAATTAACTCAATTCCTAGTGCATTATCTCAGTGTTTGCAGGTATTCCCAGTAGAAAGAAGAGGGAGGCTTAGATAAAACAGCAAAAGCTGATAAACTTATCTAATAGAAGTATATTTTAAGGCTGACTTCTTAATGTATGCAGATGCTTCCCAAAGCCATTTTTTTACTATCGTATTTATTATATTTTCAACATTTAAGGTTGCAATATTACTTTTAAAACGTGTTGGTTTAGTCATAGTTGATAGAAAAGCTCGCTTGCTGTTTATTTATGTTTTTTTGTTAATATTTGTGTCATCAAATCAGGGATCAACGAGCTGCAATTTATTTCCTCTCACTTCACAGCTAAGGACACCTGGAAGGGTACCTACCTTCAGACTAAGTCATCAGGATCTTTTCAGTGATTCACTGTTCTACCCCTCCTCGGATAGCCAAGAAAAGAAAAGGATGGCTTATTCAACCTGACCTAAATGTCACTAATGAGAAGTATTTACATAGCCAGACGGAGGCATCCCAGAGGAGGAGGCAATGGAGGTTGTAACACTCCCTGCAGTGTGTTCTGTTCAATGTGTGCACTCCTGGCCAACAGGAATGTGAGATGTTGTTTTTCATGTGCACTGTGGCTGTGGCTGTCCCGGAGACAGAAGTGCTGGTTGAAGCTGAGGGATTTAGTAACACTCTGTCCCTTTCTGTAGGCATTATTATGCAGAGATGCTGTAAGTAGCTTGCTGAGACAAATTTTCCTGGTGTGGGCATTAATATTCACTTCCCCTTTCATGCATTTTCTCTGTCCTGTCACAATCAGGTTTTCTGTTCTGCTGATCATCATGATAATACTTTTCTCTTCCTCTTCCAGTGCAGATTCTTTGGTTTTGATCATAAATGATGAAAAATGTATAGCAATTCAGATGAGCTCTCACCAGCAACTTCCACAGCTGCATTACTACTTACATACTGTCCCTGGAGATATCTTTTACAATATGTATGTCATGTGATACATGATTAAGCTTGCCTTTTTTACTTTGGTATCATTCTGGAGATGACATCATGCTATGTCTCGAAAGTTAATTAATGTTCAAAGAAAGATAGAGTGGCAAATACAAGAAATAATTCAACAAAGGAATTAGTTGTTACTATCTTGTGATAGCATTTCTGCCATTTTCAATGCAAAAAGTATTTGGCTATATTTGATAAAGCTGTGAGGATAGGTTTTATTTCAGCTAAATTTAGATGTCTGGATGTAATTTGTGGGGCAAACTGTCTCTCCTGTTGTTGATCTTGTTTCCTTATTTCTAAAGGTGTATCTCACTGCTTCTCAAGGGAACCCAGGGTAATGTGTGAATATATTAGATACAGCAGATGTTACATGCAATAAGATGATTCCACTACAAAACAACTTTTTCAAAAGAACTTCAAAGACTTGACAAGCTAAATCCTAGTTGTTTTCAGTGACACTGTACTGGGTCTGGCTGAGATGGAGTTAATTTTCCCCACAGCAGCCCTCACAGTGCTGTGTTTTGCATTGGGAGCTAGAAAGGTGTTGATAACACACCAGTGTTTGCCTACTGCTGAGCAGCGCTGGCACAGCACCAAGGCTGTCTCTCCAACATTTTCCCCCTCATCAGTAGGCTGGGGGTGGGCAAGATGTTGGGAGGGGACATAGCCAGGACAGCTGACCCAAACTGACTAAAAGGATATTCCATACCATATGGTGTCTGCTCAGCAATAAAAGCTAAGAGAAAGGAGGAAGTGGGGGGCTTTTATTACTACGATGTTTGTCTTCTGAAACAACTGCTATAGGTACTGAAGCCTTTCTTCCCACGAAGTGACTTGACAATGCCTGCTAATGGGAAGCAGAAAATAAATCTTTTGTTTTCCTTTGCTTCTGCACGCAGCCTTTGCTTTTTCTTTATTAAACTCCCTTTGTCTTGAACCATGAGGATTTTTCCAACTTATTTTCTCCCCCTGCCACACATCGTGCTGAGAAGGGGACTGATAGAGCAGCTTGGTGGGCACCTGGTGTCCAAGTCCACCACAGTCCTTTTTGAAGACCCTCAGGAACAGACTGCTTCCTCATGGGTCCCCCATGGGGTCACAAGTCCTGCCAGCAAACCTGCTCCAGCATGGGCTCCTCTCTCCATGGGGCCACAGGTCCTGCCAGGAGCTTGTTCCAGTGCAGGCTTCCCACAGGGTCACAGCCTCCTTTGGACAAATCCACCTGCTCCGGTGTGGGGTTCTTCATGGGCTGCAGGTGGATATCTGCTCCACTATTAACCTCCATGGGCTGCAGGGGGACAGCCTGCCTCACCATGGTCTTCACCACGGGCTGCAGGGTAATCTCTGCTCTGGTGCCTGGAGCACCTCCTCCTCCCCCACCCCCACTTCTTCACTGATCTCGGAGTCTGCAGAGTTGTTTCTCTCACATATTCTCACTCCTCTTTTGCTGCAGTTACATAAGTGTTGGGGTTTTTTCCCCTTCTTTAATGTGTTATCTCAGAGGTACTACCACTGTTGCTGATAGGCTCGGCCTTGACCAATGACGGGTCCGTCTTGGAGCTGGTTGGCATTGGCTCTTTCAGACACAGGGGAAGCTTCTCACAGAAGCTATGGCTGTAGCCACCCCACCTCCGCTGCCAAAACCATGCTACACAGACCCAATACATTCCACCCCTCACCTCTGTGAATCACATATTTAAGAATTTCAGTTAAAATACACATTCATCAATCTTCACAAACTTCACTTACATCACCAGAAAAGCATTACCCACACCAAAATCAAAAAGACATCATCACAACACCAAATCAAAGTGGACAATTTGCGCACAATCTACCCCTCCCCTCATCCACCATTTACACCACAATTACAACAGAAGTTCCCCATGATCATTCCATTCTTTGCTCTTTATTTGTGTTCAGTCCATGTTTTGCCCACTACTCTCCCAAATACTATTCTTATCTTGAATTTCTCATGGGCCATATTGGGCTCCAAAAAGGACTGTGGTGGGTTGACCTTGGCTGGACACCAGGTGCCCATCAAGCCACTCTGTCACTTGCCTCCTCAGCAGGATAGGGGACAAGAGGAGAAAATGAGATGGAAAAATATTCACAGGTGAAGATAAAGGCAGTTTGGCAGTTTAATAAAGCAGGAGCAAAGGCCACGCATGGAAGCAAAGGAACACGAGAGATTTATTCTCTACCTACCATCAGCAGGTGGTGTCCAGCCACTTCTCAGGAAGAAGGGCTTCAGTACACATAAAAGTTGCTCCGGAAGACAAATGTCATAATAATGAATGCCCCCACCTCTTCATTTCTTAGCTTGTATTGCTGAACAGATGTCATATGTAATAATAAGTAAATTTTGTGGGCTACTCTAAGAATTCCAAGCAATGGGAGGTGTGAAGTAAAGTTCCCTAAACTATGGTCCAGCTGACAAGAGTTAATACAACAGAGCAATGACATATTATAGAAATGTGGTATTGTACATCAAGTAGTATTGTTATGTTTGACCAACAATTTGCACAGGTTGCATATTTTGTGTCCTGCAGTGTTTGATCTCAATGGAAGAACACTACATAATATGGTATTTCCACCTCAGGAAGGCATGCTTTGTTAAACTATGTTGCATTTTATGGTATAGCCATATGATTATATCAGGCACAATTTCAACAAAAGATTCGGAGTTAGAATTAAGAACATAAATAGAAGGTAGATCCAGTGAAGAGTTAAGCAACTTCAGAAGGTTTTTCATCCTGTCCAAATATAGGTTTTTAAGATAGGTGCGATGAATTACCATCTGTCTCTTTCTATTCAGAGCAGATGACTAGTTCAAAGTACGTGCCAGACTGTTACATAAACAAAGATACATTAAATCGGTTTCAAGAAGAGCTTAAGCTTTTGGTATCAAAATTCTCCGTACATCTAAGCTTCAGCTTCTAGATTTGTTGAGAAGGGACTCAGTCCTGACTGCACCTAACTTACATATTATCAGAATCTGCAAACTAGGCAATTCTTTTCTCATTCTACTGACGGGCTCGTGAGGGCAGGATTGGAGAGAAAGTGCTATGCAAAAGGTACTGAAAGACTCATTTGGGATGCTGTACATAACTGCTATTGAAACACTATCTGAAACACTTGTTATTTACTTGATATCTTTTCTAAATAGGCATCTCATTTCAATAGGCAGCTCTTTGGAAATCAAACTAAGCTTTCTTTCTCTTTCAAGAGTTTAGATGGCCTGGTAAGATAGATGTGGAAAAATAGAATTGCACCATTTTTCTGTTCAAAAACATCCCCAGACCAGAAAAAAGATGCCTAGGGAAATTCCTACCATTTATTAACTCTCACCATCAGCTAAAGAACACCTCATACATCATGGATTAGGAAACCCAGGAGCACCAGTGAGTAACAAAAATCCTCTGTGAAACTTGTCTATTACCTCTCAGGCTTCAAAAGAGTGAAGGAAAAAAATGCCTGGAAGGTTTTTTTCACCTGCTCAGTTCTTAAGAGGACAGGATTGTGAAACCCATCAAAAGATTCATCTTATTGTAGACACCATGCTACAATTTCATCTACCTTGTAAGGCTTCAAAGACTACATTTTACATCTGCATACAAAGATACCTACAATATAGGCAAATGCATCTAAGCTACCTACTGTAAAGTCCATCCATGGGAACTGAAAAGAATGGATACAATTCCTTTCTCTCATTGTAAGTATAAACTTTAGGTAGAGGTAAACACCACCTTCACAGTGCCTGTGTCTATTTTCTGTAAAGGGAGCTTGTTTGACTACACACATATGCATTTTATCTGATGAATCCCATAAGCAGTGTAGGAATTTAAATATTGTTTTTTTTATTTTAGTACCCAAAGACTCTAAACTGCCATTTTGTCCTTGCACTGCTTTGAACTGCCATGGACATCTCTTGCACAAACACATTTGTTAGAAGTGCTATTACAAGCATCATTTCAGTACTAATGACTTGGTTTGTTACACGGCATGGGTGGCTCACTATATAAGCTGTTCCCTTTGATAATAGCATCCTAAGGAAAACTTGGCATTGCTGATCCAGATATAACAGCTGTGAAGTAGTATCACACCATTTTTTCAGTGCTGTGAAAGGTGTCATCTTCAAGATGAAAGAGAAAAGTCTAGCATTGATCACACGTGAGTACTAAAAATCTAGTCACACTCATATTAGCTACCTAGCTAAGTCACACCAGTCTATGTCGGTCCTGCTAACGAACTGTTGCAGGGCAACCTGACCTAAACAGTGTCATTCAAAGCAGCTGCTGCAGAGGTCACAGAAACACAGAAATACTGGTTGTAAGGGATTGCTGCAGGTCACACAGTTCAGCTCCTACTTAATTCAGGACTGTTGCCAATAATAGATCAGTTCACCTGTAGCTTTATCCTACTGAGCCTTAAATACCACTAAAGATAAGGGGTTTACTTCAGTTCTTCTAGCAAACCTGCTGCAGTGTTGCATTACCCTCCTAATGATGAATATTTTCCTAAATGTCTAAGCTGAACCTTCCAACCCACAATTTGTTTTCATTCACCTTGTTTTTACCATCATTTATTTACTAAGCAGAGATTGACTCTTTCTTCTGTAACTGCCCTTGAGGTAACTGCAGCTCACCCTTTGAGCCTCCCCCAGGCTGCCAGCTCACCCTTTGGTCTCGCTGTGAGACAGAACAAGCCCAGCTCTGTCAATGGCTGTTTTTATTTCCAAGACTGTGAATAATGGTCCAGATGATGGAGATTAATGAAATCATAAGGCTGGAAGTGACCTCATTTAGCTTGTCCATTCTGCCCCAAGTAAGATCAATTACATCTATACCATTCTTGACAGATTCTTTCTCTAATCTAAACATTTCCAATGATGGAGGCTCTCTAGCTTCTCTGGCTTGGAGACAAACTGAGCTTTCTATTTGAAATTATTAAAGAGAGCCAAATTTGGTAGGTTTCTGGGCCCAAGGGATTTTCTTCTGTCACGGTCCCATAGTTGCAAGGCAGCTGCGTTTTCATGTCGTCATAGACATGCACCCTACAAATATCACACACAGCAGTCTGCAAGGGCAGCACACAGAGCCGTGCCCATGCTGCCACCCACGTTAAATATGAACGCACACACATACATACACACATGGGATCTCTCCTGCAGGTGGTCTCACATATTCAGTCCACCAGGCTCTCAGACCCTGGTCTCCTCTAACTGCTGTGACCCGTAGTTGGGGCCCCTCAGGCAACAACCTCCTGCTCCAGGAGGTTGTTGTATAGATTTCTTCTCCTCAGCTTGTTTGGCTTTAAGTTTTCTAGCATGTATACACAGAGCCTTAGATAGGAAATGCATTCACCTCAAAGGTAGTTAGAAAAAGGATTTAATAATAATCTAGGATAGATTGCAGTGATCAGGTGCAGGGCTTTCCTAGAGGATCATTCTGACCAGCCACCTGTTTACAGGCAATTAAGCCCTCTTATCACATTTTTCCTCATTTTTCCCATACCAGTGCCTCACTGATCCACCCTGAGACCCCACTTTCCCCCTTTTGGTCCTTCCTCTAAACATGCTTCACATGTTCCAAAATTCCCTTAAAACAGCCCATAATAAGTTTTACATAATCTGCATATTCTCTTCCCTCTGCATTCCAAGAGAAGTCCTACATGTCTTTAGGCAGTAACTCCTTTAGTTTTGATGGCCTTCTGGAAAGATTTTTCCCTTGATGCATCTTGGTGGGTTTCACAGCAGAGGCAGTGATCTAATTATTCTCTTCTGATGGTTTTTGAAGCAGCTTATCCAGTGTGCTCCTGATTAGGCTACTGTAGTTTCTCCACCTGTCACTGTCCTTTGATCCTTTCTAGGTCTTTGCGTTCACTGTGCTTAGCCTTTACTCAAATAACCTGAGAGAATTCAAAAAACATGGAGAAGCATACAAACAACGTCGTGAGATACATCACAGTGAACGGCTGTCAGTAAAAAAATGATGATGAATGATGCACTGAAGAGTTTCACAGGCTTGTTTTAGATAGCTTGCCTAGAAAAGATTTTAATCCAAAGTTATTGTTCATGAATTGGAAAACAAGTGAAATAACATTTTGGTGAAAAAAGGGAACATAAGTGAATTGAGCAAAACCCAAATCCAATGGGCATTTCAGCCAATGTATGATACCTAAAGAAGCATCACATATTTTTAGAGAAATATTTCCAAAATTAGTGCTGAAATTATTTCAAAACTTTGTCCTAAAATACACATTATACAGAAAAAGGAGTGTAAGAATGTACTCAACTGAATTTACAGATAGATGAATAATAAGATCATAAAAAGTGTTGTATCTTCACACTTAGATAGCTTTCACTCCTATGCAAACATAAACTAGCTTACCAAATAATTTAATTGCTCTAATCCTTAGTCTTGCCTTCATTCTACTTTTTTTAATGTGCTTTGTTGTTGTTTTTGTGGTGATCATTTAGACTGCTTGCATTCCATGCAAAATGATTATATTGGAACCTCTCCAGGGCATAGAAACTTGCATTTATACATTTTCTACAGAGCATTCACCACATATTTGAGTGCATTTTGGCATTGTTTTAAGTAAAATTAAATGTAAATACCCAGGCATAAATTTACTAGGTTCTTTTCTAAATTAATATTAGAAATAACCCTTTTTTTTTAAAAACTGGCATCCTGTTCCTATTGTTCAAAATTAATTTTCAATCAGAGCACAGAAAGTGCAGAGGAAAATGAGTCAGGGGAGAATATTCTGAAATGGAGCTCCATTTAGAGGATTCAGCAATAAACACAAGGGTTTTTTTTATTTAGATATGGCAGACTCAATTAGCATCTCATTAGCAATAAGCTGTATAAATAGGCATGTTCAGCAAAGAGGGAAAAAAAGTCAATAGTCTGCTGGCAGCCACTCAGTATCCCAGCACCAAGCTTTCAACACATACAGAAGCTCTAATTAGAAGCTTGTCCATGTGCATGCATCACTCATTAACTGCCTCTTTACTGAAAGGGAATAATGAATTGAGCCCTTTAATCTGACATTAATAAATTGCCACCATTTTGGGAGGTATTTGAATGTAAAATGGTGATGTTCATTATCAAGATTATGTTTGATGAGTTGGGTTTGTTCTGGCTCATTGAGAGGGATAATTTTCATACTGTTAGGGCTCCTTCCAAAACAGGAGTTTGGATGCTTATGGCTTCCCCCACAGAACTTTGAGTGAGAGTCTGGATCTGTGAAGACCAACCCTATAAACTACAGATGCATATACTATGATATAATAACATGTTTCCTGTATCGACTGGTTACACATGCAAAAGTAATTGAACATGACTTGAAGGTATGCCTTAGGGAGAAAACCACTCATCTCCCATTTATAACATTTCTCCTGTACAAACTGAGTCCATGAGAAGGAATTCAGCTCCCTATACATGGAAACCATATGACAAATACTTTGAGCCTTGGTGAACCATCTGTCCCTTGTTCTAAGTCAGTTCCCTCTCTGCTAGATTTTACTCCAGCTGTGTTTCATCTTTTGTATGAACCAAATAGACAAACTGGACTATAATGTTTCATATGTATGGCAGAAGACACCAGTCTCTGGATCTTGAGCCACATGTTGGTCACTGAACAATGGTCAAAACTGGGCTTCTCAGAGTTGCATCATGCCACTAGCAAGGCTGTGCAAAGACTGATAGGTGATCTGGTCGCCTCTCTGGTACAAAGGTAGTCTAACTCCATATTGCAGTGGAAGATGCAGAAACCTTTACAATTTTCCATCGTTAGAAACAAGTGAACTGTACTCATGTGTGACTGTGTCCTGATCCAATATCGGGAAGGCTTCGTTATAGTCCCAAGGACGAGATTAAGATGCTGAAAGCGGTCAGATGTCGTACAACCTTTTACTTTATTTTCTGAACAAACCAGGGAGAGAACATAAAAAGGGAGGCAGAGGGAAGGCAAAAGGGGAAAGGAACAGGGATAAGGAAAGGAAGAAGGAAAAGAGAGAGAGAGATTGAAGGAGAGAGGTATCGCTGTTACCACTCTGAGTCTGATGGTTCTTTGCTGATTCTGTCAGTTGTGACACGCTCTGTCAAAGCTGGGATCTGGGAAGGCACGAGGCAGTGAGGAGCTGGGGAAGACAAGGAAAAGAGAGAGCACGAGGAAAAAGAGTGAGCCCCGCCAAAGGGGGCGTGCTCCTTATATAGGGCCTTGCTCATGCGCAGATCACAAATGTGTATGTGTGATTCATGCAGAACTCACTGTTCCACTAGAAGCCTTCTCCTGCGCTTTTCACGCCCCTGGTCCCCGCGCAGGCACATGAGGCTGTCCATATTCCACAACTGTGAAGGGGATGATCTTCTTGGAGCACAATGCTCGATTTCGGGAGATGGCGGTACAGAGGCAGTGTTGAGACAAAACCACATCTGATCCTGGTTCTCTACAAACTGTTACACAGCTGTGAAAATGTACTTACCAAAGTTGTGCAATAGCAAATATTGCTTTTTGCCAAAGTAGATCTACCCTTACCAAAGTTGTGCAATAGCAAATATGGCTTTTTGCCAAAGTAGATCTACCCTCTACTTAGGGGTAGAGGTGTTGATCTACTTAGTAGATCAACAGGCAAAGTCAACTGCAAACAGGCAAAGTCAACTGCATTATGGAGAAATATCATGATGTTATCTTTCAATATTCAAAAGTCATATAAATAAACCCCATACTGTGATATCACAACTATGTAGCAAAATAGATTTAACAAAGTCTTGGAGAAATATTGTGAGAATAAAATGGGACAAAACTGCTTATCTATGTTTTCTCACATTTCTTCAGTGGACCACCAATTCATTAGAATGGATTAAACAGCACATTCAAGTACGATTATTAGAAATGATGTTTCTAATACTGTGGACATTACAGGTTTTTACCAATTTGTCTTATACAATTCTTTCCTGGTTTTGAACATCTTTTCCAAAGAAATAACATTATAGTCTTTGTCTATATTTTTCTTAATAACATTTCCAGTTTCTGTGACAAACTGGATAACTGCATATAATATGGTATTCTGTACAAAGATTCTATACAAAAATTCGATACCTGTTTTCCTCTTTTTCCTCCATGTGACAGAGTTTATTATATATCAGGGATATTAAAGAGCTTTTTCCCTATATCAGTTTATGTCGTATTAAGTATACTCTTATCTCCATAACACTAAAGTGGATGTTTTTTCTAGGTCAAACATTTCTCACATAAATTCATTTTGTATACCATGTCTGTAGATGACTTTTACAGAAATGATACCTCTGTAGAAGTAAGGACAGTTTTTTTTAGGAATCAAGCATATCTGGATTGGATAGGAAAGAAATGGTATATACCCTTCAGAATATTTTTTTCCAGCTATCGTAAGGCTATTGGATGGTAAATGGATATCTAATTATATAAAACTGAATTTATTGAATTGGGTGATAGAGAAGACAAACTTTGAACTGTGGACTGGCGAAGAAGTGAATCTGCCACATTTTTCCTGCCAGCTCATATCACCTCTATTTTTTTCTCAGCCTGACTTTGATATATAGACTAGAAGATTCTTGCAGCAAGGCAGTCTGTAAAACAATGAACCTCACAGTCTGTGGAGTTTCAATTGCACTAATCTCACTGCAAACATTAAATGTGTTTGGCTTATAAGACTGATTGATTAACTTAGAGAAGATATTCAGGGAAGTTACCTAATATCTTTTAATTCATCAAGTGAATTAGTGTAATTTAAGATAAGGTACTGGGTAGAAACTAGTAGTAACTTTATGTGGAAGTTAAACAACAATCATTCTTGGCTTTTATTTTACCTAAGTCAGCTAACATCCTCTCTCAGAAATATTTTGTCCTTGGTTTTTCAAGGTGGAACAGGAGAAAAGGCTATAGACCTAAATTCCCAATAAGTCAATATTTTTAATTAAAAACTATTTCACTAATCGTCTTTCTAATCCTTGGCAGTGCTTTATCTCACTAAAGACTCCAGCAGACATGTGACAGAGGATTAAAATCAGACAGCTGAAGCAGCTACAGCCACCAGTTGGTCTCCCACATTGCCCTTCTCATAGATGCTGCCACTGTGAGAGGAATGCCCGATGTCTTGGGAAGAAAGTTTCTAACACAGCAGGTTAAAGAAGAAATAAGTTTCTAACATAACATACTAAATTGAACTAATTCTACTTGCTGCTTATGAGAGTGAAAACTTTAGCAATGCTGCACATATAAGTCAAACAACTGTATCTTCGGGTAATAACATCTGTGAGTGAATGACAGAGATGCCTCGGTTGTTAACAAATTTAGCTATGTGATTTCTATCTGCTGCCATATGCTTTTAGAGTTCTGAATGAAACAATGCTGGTGAAGCATTCTTCTTGTAGAGGCCCACTCAGAAAAGTATCTTTTTTGTTGTATGTAGTCTGGCGTTAAACATCATCTGGTTGAGGAATCCTATATTGCCAGTTCTGACTGCTTAATCCTAACTACATATATTTCAGAAATGTACTCCCTAATTTTGTACCCAACATCCTGTGAAAATGTAGAGAGACTCTACACAGACATTGGTATACTTTCAGTTATAAACCACAACGGCTTCATAAAGGCTTAATCTTGTCATGAGCTGACATCTGTCTTTTCTTCACCTGATGCCAGCAAATTTTCCTTCTGTATCAGAAAGAAGTTAGATTAGACAAATATGGATATCTCCCTTGTGAGTGACTAGATTATTTTTTTTTTAGATGAATCATAGTAATGTTTCTGTTTATTGCATATAAATTTCTAACATAGCCCATCAAAATGAAATTGTTTCTGCTGGAGGACCTTTAGAGGAAATCATCAGGCAAAATTTAGCTTTCTACAGTGTGGATGTCTATATTTAAGCTTGTCATTTAACTTCCTTTGTGGAAAATGAAGAGAAATAAGCTTTTCTAAGAGTGCTTACTATTTATTACATAGGGACCTTATTATTTATTTACGACCTAAGGTAGACAACTAAGATAGATTAAATGAAAGAACTCCAGAAGTGCTTATTTGTCTTCATGAGCAATATAAAAGTCTAGGAGGTCTAGTTGAGATATAGGCATTTATATTATAAAGTTAGTACAAGTATCCTGCCGTATTGATAAAAATATGTCAGTTTTAATGTCACCTAGCAGTCAAAGATTCCTGTACAGTCCGTGGAGGGAAGTCAGCACCTCCTTAAGTAACTTCGTCTCAGAGATCATTATCACTTCATTTAAGGCAGGATAAATTGTTAAAATGGCATCTGAAAGCCACTATTTATTGCCATTATCTTGAGGGAATCTAGACAAACAGCTGAGCACAGCGTTTCAGTTTCAGGTGGTTGTTAAGGGAGATGAATCTTATTCATTCAAACTTTAACGTTTACTTTTACATTTTTCTTAATCTCTGTCTATTTGATATCCATTTCCATGATTCTTCAATAGTACTTCAAGACTTTACACAAATTATCATAAACAGACCTATTATATCAAGGTTGTTTCTGGCTTTTCTGCACTCTTATTAGTTTGTTTCTAAACATACTATTTTCAACCATTGTTTCTATGAAGGTCATCAGAATTTGTTCTGTGGCTTTCCTACATTTGATGAATAATGAAGACCAATATCTTCCAGTATTTCCAAAACTAAAATTAATTTTATTTAGTTTTTCAAATATAAATTAGATGGCAACTGCAAAATATAAAATATCCAGTTCTACGTATGTAACAGAATTTATAGCATTCTTCACATTGGAAAACATCAAAGAATCATGCCAAACCCATGTTCAATTAGAAAAAAAAAAAAAAAGAAATCAAAATGCAGCAAGACTTAATTTGCTCTTTAAGTGGTGAAAACTGTAAGAAAAAAAAATGCACTTTACAAGGAATAAAAGTATAAGATCTGAGTTAAACCTCTAAAAAATGTTTCTGAATTATAAATGTAATTATGCTGAGCTTAGGGCACAGTTGTTCTTTTTTTTAAAATATATCTGTAGTTCAATATTGTAAGTTTAGAAAACCAGCTGGCTTTGTCATAGCTTTTGCTTCAGAAGAGAAAAAATGTATTTAGCCTGTTACCTGAGATGATGTTGGCCGTGTTACAAAGCTCAGTAAATCTTTTTACTTTATACAAATTGTCACCTTTATGATGAAAGACTTCTCTCAAAGAAAAAATTCTTATGCCAGTTATATAATTTAAAATTATAAATATCTCTTGAGGTCTGTAGTATTCTATTCATACACGTTTTATATATGATAGAGAGATATGCCAACAGCATTAAAATAATTATTCCAACAAAAATTTACTCTTTCAGTTCCGTCATAGTTTTAAGAGGCAAGATTTTAGTCTTCTCCAAAAGTTTGTCAAAAAAATATTAGCTACATTATGACTGGTAAGTCAACAATTTTAGGTTACTTTTGGACACAAGTGGAGAATTAGTCTCATGGCTCTGAATAATGTGTTTTAAACCATGCTTTTTTGAGGAATATCCAATGTGGTGTATCAGTCCTAATGATTAATGATTAATTAGAATGAGTTTGAAAAGCTTTTTAGGCAACATGTAACTACAATACAGAGATCCATCAAACATCCACTACAGGTGATGTCATATGCCCCTCATATCATCTATCTCCATGCAATATTAAGACAGTGTGCTTTGTAATAGTTAAAGCTTAAGGTAACAGGTTTATGGAAAGCAATGGCAAAATACACGTCTGAAAAGAAGCATCCTCCAGATGTCTTCTCAAACCAGTTAACATTTTGGTGTTTGTTCAAACTGAGCTTCATTCAGCACATTTGTGCTTTTTTGATTCTCTGCTAGATATTGGCTAAGCTACTGAACTCTACAATCATACAAACTAGGGATAAATGTGATATACCTGCAACAGTAAGTTACACAGAATGAGAAATTGAATTACCTATACTGTTACTTGTTCCTGGCATGGGGTTGGCTGTGGTGAAGTAGGACTATACAAACAGTTGCCAAGCCCAATTTGAGAATTAATACGGATGATTAGGCAGAGACTATTCCATAAAAGTGTCTTGGATGCACCACCTTGTTTTGCCTAGTAAGAGTGTTTAATACTGTGAGTGTTGCCAAATCACACCACTTGGGCTGCACAGACCCTGGCCTGATAAAAAAGCTTTTAATGGCTTTAAACTGGAAGAGGGCAGGTTTAGATTAAACATTAGGAAGAAGTTTTTCACTTTAAGGGTGGTAAGGCACTGGAACAGGTTGCCGAGAGAGGTTGTTGAGGCCCCATCCCTGGAGGTGTTGAAGGCCAGGCTGGACGGGGCCTTGGGCAACCTGGTCTAGTGGGAGGTGTCCCTGCCCATGGCAGGGGATTGGAACTCGATGATCTTCAGGGGCGTTTCCAACCTAAGCCATTCTGTGATTCTATGATTCTATGATACTGTTTATCAATATATATAGCCTCTATGAAAGATGTGGGTTGAGCGATTAGTGTCTTTAATCACCTGAGTCAGTCCAAAGAAGAATCAGAAAAATGCTTCTGTGAGCGGGGAGACAGAAGGAAGAACAGAATAAGAGGAAGATCGGAGGAAGATGGGGAGGAGCAGAGAATGAGTTACATGCCTTCTTTTGCAATAATGAACTCTTAAAATGGCTCAGCTAGTCATGAAACCTCAGCTCAGCACAGGAGATCTTTACAGTGAAAGTTGAGGTTATTGAATTTTGTGCATTTTACATTTAACTTTTAAAATGCATACTTATTTAAGAACAAGATACATCCAGGAAAGTGGAGAGAAGTGAAGATATAATTATAGTCTCTAAAAAATATTTAAGGAACAAGGAGCTTTGCTTACTAACAGTGGCTCTTGGACTATTTCTTTAAAATAAGGGTAAACAATGGGGTTGAAAATTTTGATGTAATAAAAAGGAGTCTCCCAACCACCCAATAACCAGCAATCCCTTTCTAAGATGTCTGCTCTGTGATTCTACTCTGCAATCATCTGATGCACATATCAGTATCCTAGTCCTAAGGTTGTTTAAGATCCCTGGTTCTTCCTTGGAAACTGAATTTGCACAGACACAGACAAATGAAACTCAGGCTGAGGTGGAGATAAGTCAGCCTATAATAGATATCAGCTTAGTCTGAAAGAGAAGAGGACAAAGCTTGGTTAGGAAAGCATGTAAATGTGCTGTACCATCTGACTCCAGGACCAGTTTTACTGTCCTGGGACAACCCAGACTTGTCGTAATTGTCTTTTTGAAAAGTTGAAAAAGGGCTAACAAGCTCCTGGAGCAGGAGAGAGACAGAGCCGTGTATGGACGATCCTCTTCCCCTCGTGCTGGGTACCGGCATTGCAGTTCAGGACCAAGCGAAAAGGTAGGGTAGAGAAAGGAAGAACTGTCTGAGGCTTAGAAAAGATGGATGCTCTGAGAACTTAAGATCCACATTGCCAAAATCAAATATGTATATGCTGCCAGTGGGCCTCACATACAGAAGATGCTCAGCCTGGTATGCTGCAAATTTCCACTGTCTGGATTACTACTGTACCACACAAATGGTAAAAATGTTTTCTGTCTGATTCCTGAACCTGGCTAAATAAGGAAGGATCAGACACAGCTCTTGCAATTCTGAAATATTTTACTTGATACTGTAAATTTAGTCTATTCTTTAAAAAATTAATGAAGGGGGCAGTGTTTAGTCAGTCCTTCTAATACCCAGTATTTTTTTCTTTTCATATTTTACCATTCAGACTTGTTCAATCAAACAGGAAGAATAGTGAAATCTTATTTCTTATTGTGCCTTTGTAATCAGGACTTTCATGCTGACAATGTCAAAACATGAAGAGAAGACCGTTCATCTCCCTAGACAGATTAGACTCTGTACTCAATTTGAAAGTTAGTGACTGAATTAAAAATAAATTCGGAAAAATAGATTTCACTTAGAGGAAATGATATTGTAATACAAGTCTAGAAATAGCTAAACTCACTAGATAAATTGTCTTTACATCAGTAAACCAGAGGCAATTTTATTGCAGCTGTGACAGTGGCAAGTATTAAAGAGAAAGGACTATTTAGTTTGAGCATTTTCAAACTGTGAAGAAAACACTTTGAAAAAGGACAATCAGGCAAAGCTCAAACAATTTTCAGTATCATAGAAAAGATGTCTTTAATGCATTATTTAAGTACTAGCTAGGCAACAACCTTTTTATGAGCTGTCAGTTGAAACGTTCAATTGTAGGAATGATAATGTTTTAGGAAAACTTAGAAAGACTTTAAAAAGTGAAGAAAAGGAGATTTCATGTGTGAACTTACCACAGTCAAGTAATATACTCCTCAGTCTCATTTCTAATGACAATTATCTTAGAAGTTGTCTGTTGTCCTTCAGGTCCAGAATTCAAAGTTATTTTTAGGCGAGAACAAATGGGGGAATGTTTTTGTAAAAAAAAAAAAAAAAAAAAAAAAAAAGGCTGCTACAGAGCTACAGATTGCAAGGAGTGACACTTTAGAATGCTTTTTAAACTTAGTTCTTGAACTCCTGAAAAAAAACGTTATATTTTCTACCCAGAGGCTAGGAGTTATTACACTAACTTTAGCAAATTAAAGGTTAGAACACTGCTCTATGTTAGTGGTCTTGGATCTCTAATAAAGCTAATAAAGAAAGACAAAAAGCTGGAGAACTACCCATCTCACTTATCTTAAACACCTGGATATGATGGAATAGATTTCCTTTTCAGTGTCAGTATTTCTCTTTTGGATGTTTCCTTCTACTATACCTTTGCAGCTGTAGTCATTCCAGTGCAATCTGTTTCTACTTACTGGTATTAAAGAGTTCAGCATAATGGGAAGTACACTTATAAACCATTTACATAATTAATAACTCTGCAAAGTAAAATTTTCTATAACACATATTAAAAAGGTATATCACATATATATGTATGTACCATTTAATTGGAAAATATATTTTATACTGTCTTTGGCATTTACTTATCTGGCTTTGTGCACACTAATTGTTTTTGGGGTTGCTCACATAAAAAATGACTATGTGTTTAGAAGAAGGATTAACAGCATCTTCGTGTACTTTTCACACTGTAATTGATAGCTAATCTTGTTTTAAAAAGAACGGTCATAAAACATTAACTTTAAGTCCAATATATTTTCTCTTTTTCTGAATATAAGCAGTTGCAATCAAGCCAAATTGGGAGGGAGGGAAAGGTATATACAATATAAACATGGTATATGGCTATGCAAACTTCTTAAGCCAAACTAATTTATAGGTAATATGATATGAACCTTAAAATCATCTTTCTGCATGTCAAGAAGCTCAATCAATCCCATAAAAAAGAATTGTTATGTGATTTATAGAAAGAAAATAGACTGCAGACTCAATGCTTTTGTCTCTTCATACTAATTATTGGGAGCTTAATTCATATTGCTTAGGTTATTTCAAAGAAACTTCTAAACCATATGGTGCAGCAAACAACCTTTCCATGGCAAAAAAAGATGCTGCTTTGTGGCTTGGTTGGTATGGGCAGGCATTGTTCCCAAACTTCTCTCTAAAAAATTGTTGTATTTTGCACAGTTGAAATGCACTTATTTTGCCTGAACTAATTTCTTCATTAAAAAAAAAAACAAAAACAAACACACCAACAAAAAACCACAAAACACCACACCACAATAATAAAGGTACCTATTTATTTCAGGTGTTATTGTATCCATATCTTACAATTATTTCCTCACATTCTTTCCTTATAATTTCCCTCACATTTATACTGAAGTTTTTTTTGTTCCCACAATTTTTGACAGTTATCCTCAGAAAGCCTTGATAAAGCAATGAAATACAAATGCACTTGTTTTACCAAGATGTAAAAAAAAAAAAGTTACTTTCTCAAGCTATATGGGAAGTTTTTGATAGAAAACAACTTAAGTATAAACTCTTTGCCAGTGCCATAACCATAGTGTCATAACATGTTTAAAACTTTATCTTCATTTTTTCTTGTAATATTTTTGTGTCTTTTCAGACTGTTCCTACATGCATGCTATTAAAAATATAATCCTTAGAGATTAAGAATTTATATTTTATTGCAGATGTCTACCATGTGGTTCTGGTTATAAACTCAAGAATGAGGACCATGAGTAAAAGTAAGATTTTAGAAGTAGTCATAATTTTCAGAGAACTTACAAGAGTTCTTAGTGACACAAACATGTAACTACTACTAGAAAAGGGACAGCCCAGGCCTCTGTATACCACAGATACAGTTCACTAAAGAGGAGATGGATGAAAAGCAGTTTCAGGAATGACATGTGTGTAATTTCGCGGAGGGGAAAAAAAAAATTTGACAAAAGTTTTTTTTTTTGAGCAACAGACTGCCTGAAAAGCACAGAAACTGATATCGGGGCCCATGCTGAACCATCAGGAATTAGAAAGTGAAAGAGAAAATCTAAACTACCTCCAAACACTTAGCCCTTTGTTTCCAAAATTCCCAAATTACAATTCAACCCAGAAGGCCAACCGTATCCTGCATCAGAAGAAGTGTAACCAGCAGGCCAAAGGAGGTGATTCTGCCACTCTACTCCACTCTTGTGAGACCCGACCTGGAGTACTGCATCCAGCTCTGGAGTCCTCAACATAAGAAGGACATGGACCTGTTGGAGTGTGTCCAGAGGAGAGCCATGAGGATGATCCGAGGGCTGGAGCACCTCTCCTATGACGAGAGGCTGAGAGAGCTGGGACTGTTCAGCCTGGAGAAGAGAAGGCTCCGGGGAGATCTTATTGCGGCCTTCCAGTACCTAAAGGGGCCTACAGGAGAGCTGGGGAAGGACTTTTTACTAGGGCATGTAGTGAGAGGACGAGGGGGAATGGCTATAAACTGGAAGAGGGCAGGGTTAGATTAAACATTAGGAAGAAGTTTTTTACTTTGAGGGTGGTAAGGCACTGGCACAGGTTGCCCAGAGAGGTTGTTGAGGCCCCATCCCTGGAGGTGTTCAAGGCCAGGCTGGACGTGGCCTTGGGCAACCTGGTCTAGTGGGAGGTGTCCCTGCCTATGGCAGGGGGGTTGGAACTCGGTGATCTTCAAGGTCCCTTCCAACCTAAACCATTCTATGATTCTACGATTCTATGAATTATAGGCTTCAAATACAATACAGAAACAGTGATCACACTGAAAAATAAATGGGTGAAAAAATGTGGTAACTTTGATGCAAAGAAAATGCAAAGAGCAAAAGAACAATAAAAAGTATGAACAAATAAGGATATTTAAATGTCTGCATCTAAGTAGCTTGCACAGGTTCCCTTCATGGTCAAAAAAAAAAAAAAAAAAAAAAAAAGAAGGCACTTTTAGGGAACGTACATCTCATCCTAAAATAAATGTGAAAAAAAAATATACCAGGTAAACTATTGTTCAGATGCTCCATTTAATATATGTTTCTATAAAGAGTGCCTAAGAGCTATAACGTGCACTGGAAAGTGAGACTCAGATGCAGGTTAAGAAGCTCAGCTTTATACACCTGCACAGAGGTATGCTCTGTGCCTCCCACTCTCAGTGATGAATATCTTATTAGTACAGTGAATGAAGCTTGGAAAATAATGCATCTTATTATGAAGCAGACTATGACTGAGTTATTAATTTGTTCAAAAGGAATTATTTAGGGCTTCTTGGGATGCTGTGAGTTTTCCAGAATATTCACCTAGGGCTCGCAGATGTAACAAAGAAATCATAGGAGACCAAAAGCCTGTAGGAACGTCAATTACAGATAACATTGGATGTCCAAGACCAATTAAAATTACACTAAATGCTTATGTTTAGGAAACTGAATTGTATCTCTAATGAAGAACAGCTGAATATCCATTCTAGGACATGACTGACTTTTGATTCAAAGTTCAATTCACTTGTCAATCCAAAGGCATAAAATGCCATTTGAAATGTTCCACTGCTCCTGGCTTCCATCTGGCTCTCCAGAAAGGCATCCACACCCCATAGACCTTGGACTGTATCTGCCAGTCCTGTGTAGATTCACGTGCACTTTGCCCAGGTATAGAAAGGCATAAAATGCCATTTGAAATGTTCTACTGCTTACATATAAACATCTCTATTTGGGTGCCTTTATCTTGGACAGAATCCCACCACAGACGACTAAAATTTGGTGAGATGATCTACACTGTCCTGTATCTGTCCTTCCTTCTTTGTTCCCCTCAGATCTGAAGTATCAAATTGTCTTAACAAATCTACATGAAACATCTGATCTATTTGAATGTAATTAACTGTAAAGAGTACACAGATCAATGTCTTGCTTTCAGACGAGAGTACATAAGGAGACAGAATAAAAGGGAGTTTTTCAACTTTGTTTGAATAGACTTAATTTCAGCAATCTCTCATTTGCCTCTCCCCTAACTCCTCTTTTGAATGGGTTTGTCAGGATGAATTTGCTTATTTATTTTTTCTTAGAAAAATTTTCAAGACTCAATATGCATTACAGTTTATGAAACTAACCTATGCTCACTTTTTTTAATGTCCTGTAACACATTTTAAAGATACCCCTTAAATATTAAGGGGTACATTTTTAGACTTTCATTTAGGGTCCAGCTGAAGGAAGATTAATTCCATTTCAGCTCATGAAAATTTGCAATGTCTAATTTGAATCATGCCTTTAAATCTCATTATTTTTAATAGCATTTATGCATACTTGTGTGCTTCTGGATGTAATTTCAAAGTGTAATTTCTACTGAATACACACAAAAAAATATCTCCTAATGTCTTTCCTCTTTCAAGTTTATATTCTCTTGTGTGAGCATTTTCATTAAAAAAAAAATGTATGTAGATGAATAATGTTATCGGTTTGGTATGAATGATCTCAGGCTTAAGGTCTCAGACTAAATTGCAGGTGCAGATTCAAAGAAGTGATTGGTACAGATTTGAAGCCACAACTGGAAACTATTGAATAAATATGAGTTCTGAATTGTACCAAGAATTCAGGATGCGGAACGTGCAGACCATGGGTGAACTGCGTTCTCACACTGCTCGTGCTCCCTGTGCTGTTGTAGGGAGGCATCTGATGCACACTGTTGTATTCCATTGTTCCATCCTCTGGCTAGCCAAAACAGTATTAAATTAGGTTTATTCTGTAAGAGCTGTGGAAATGTGCCACAGCACAATCCAAAAACCTGTTGTAAAACTTAGATTTTTTTTAAATAAAAAAAGGGAATGTAAATACCTATGCGGTCTAAATTGTGTCATGGTGCATAAAATATGATGTCGGAATTTATTTTTTTTTAGAGTTCATGTAATACTTACTTAAAAATAGTTTCATGATTCATTCAAAACATCTCTGATGTCATACTTATTAACCCAGAAAATAGTGGACATCATAGAATCATTGAATGGTCTGGATTGGGAGGGACCTTAAAGATCATCAAGTTCCAACCCCCCTGCCATGGGCAGGGACACCTCCCACTAGACCAGGTTGCTCAAAGCCCCATCCAGCCTGGCCTTGAACATTTCCAGGGATGGGGTATCCACAACTTCCCTGGGCAACCTGTTCCAGTGTCTCACCTCCCCCACAGTAAAGAATTTCTTCATAGTATCTAATAAGAATCTACCCTCTTCCAGTTTGAAGCCATTACCCCCTCATCCTATCACTACATGCCCTGGGAAAAAGCCCCTCTCCAGCTTTCTTGTAGCCCCCCTTCAGATACTGGAAGGCTGCTATAAGATCCCCCTCGAGCTTTCTCTTCTCCAGACTGAACAACCCCAACTCTCTTAGCCTGTCTTCATAGCAGAGGTGCTCCCGCCCTCTGATCGTCTTATCTGGACCTGCTCCAACAGGTCCTTGTCCTTCTTATGTTGGCAGCCCCAGAGTTTGACACAGTACTCCAGGTGGGGTCTCACAAGAACAAATATATATCAAAAGATTTCCTAAGTTCACCCTCAGGAGAATCTGTAAAGGTAAAGCTGATCCCAAATCCCCTGTGCACTGATTGTGAAACAAAATTTGTCCTTTGTCTTGTGGGTCTGGCAATTTTTGTTCACTGCTTATTAAGATTTTAGGTTGCCTTTGTGATCTATTCAGAATTAATTTTACTTCATTTCCCCAGAGAAGAAATCACAACAAATATTTAACATATTGTGAATTTTTTTTTAAAGTCTTCAGTACAGAATGGCTACTTTCTCTGAAATAATTGTGAAAACATGAACTTTTTCTCTTTTATTGTTGGATGTTTACATTTTAATCATCCCAGTCTACACATAATCACCTTATACTCCCTTTAAAATCAATGGGGAAATAAAGGCAGTTCAAAAGGTGGTTCATTTGACCTTGTCCAAATCCTTATTTGAGGAAGATATAAATCTTCTTTTGAAAGTGCCAATTTCTCTCAATTAACCATAGAAAGAATTAGTGTAATTAGCTCACAAGCATATGTCTACTTTCAGTCATGCCAAACCCAGCCTAGCTGTCTAGTGCAATTTATTTTTTTATTCATTCTTTTCCCTTTAGTATTCAATGGTTCACACTTTTTTGCTGCAACTTAAAATTAAATAAAAAAAACCCTTCAAAAATAATTCCACAAACACAGGGAATAATATGTTAAAGAATGGCAAAGTACCCTACCTGTCTTATCAGACAGATCACTTAACCTGAATGCACTTAATTTTGCAGTGTGTGGAAAGGAATGACATATTTGCACAGTAAACAAACATTCTTAATCTTTTAGTAGGTATCATGGTTTCAGCTGGTATGGAGTTAATTTTCTTGCTAGCAGCTGGTGTGGGGCTGTGTTTTGGATTTGGAATGAGAAATCTTGTTGATAGCACACTGGTGGTTTTGGTTGTTGCTAAGCAATCAAGGGCTTTTCTGATCCTCATACTGCCCCACTGGCGAGTAAACTGTGAGCGCACAAAAAGCTGGGAGGAGACACAACTGGGATAGCTGACCCCAACTGACCAAAAGGATATTCCATGTCATGTGACATCATGCTCAGTATACAAAGCTGGGGGAAGAAGAACGAAGGGGGAGACATTCAGAGCAATGGTGTTTGTCCTCACAGGTAACCATTACACGTGATGGAGCCCTGTTTTTCTGGAGATGGCTGAACACCTGCCTGCCGATGGGAAGTGGTGAATGAGTTCCTTGTTTTGTTTTGCTTCTGTGTGTGGCTTTTGTTTTACCTATTAAACTGTCTTTGTCTCAACCCATGAGTTTTTCCTCACTTTTACTCTTCTGATTGTCTCCCCCATCACAACCAGGGGGAATGAGCAACTGGCTGCATGGTCCTAGCTGCCAGCTGGGGTTAAACCATGACAGTAGGTTTACACTAAAATAGTGAATTTTAAAATGAATAATGTATATTCATTCCTTTTACTGAGTAAGAAGAACCATGCACTCTTTCTCAATTCTTCTATTGGTCTTTAGGCTGCCTGTTACATTACTGCATGCTGCTTCTTATAGAGCTTATATATTCCATATATTCCAGTTTTCCCTTTTTTTTTTTTTTTTTTTCTTATGGTAGTTGATGAAGACAGTGTGTTCTGTATATTCCACATTCCTTTTACACACTTACACATTCTGTATGGTTTTGAAATGCTGGTAGTACGTTAACATCTGCCTTCAATAGGAATGGCATAACACATACAAGGTAGGATGGTACCTGTATATTAAATATATCCCAGCTTCACATTAAGGAAGACAAAGCTTTAATTGTAGTTGTATACGTCCTAGACTTCCAGGTGAGCCAAGTTCCGTTGGCCAAGCTGTCACTCCAGAAAGATGAAGAGGCTCATGGGGGACAGTAAACAACATGCAGATATTCCAAACTGCAGAGAAACACTACACAGGGTGTTGTGGGAAAGAGCCCAAAATGGGAGACTCCAGACCGAAGACAAGACATGCAGGTTTGTATACCATGCCCGAGAGTGTAGAGAATTCAGCAGGCGGTTTTTTTTAGGAGGACTTCCTCCAGACAGAGACAACCAGCACATAACAAGGTAGCCTCCACATCCCATTGCTGTTTCTCTGAGCCATTCATCCCTCCAGTAATTTAATAAGTGTTCCATTAAGAAAAAGTGGATGCCCATGATTCTCTGCTGTGAGGTATAGCACACAAAGCTTCAAACAAGGCTCATAATGATTTTTTGGTCTCTGTGCAATACTATAATCTCTCATACATGTTTTTTTTATATATGAGAAAAGCCAAGGAGGGAAAAAGTGCTTGTTATAAGAATGGTGCAGTAGATACTTTTTATGAAACTTGTATTTTATCTGACATAGATTGCATCTTTAAAACAAAAGTGTCACAGGCACCAATCATTCTGAAATGTTATTAAAAATCTCTGGGTTTGTTCTCAGTTGTGCCTCTGAGGTTTCATTTGAGCTTTGAAACTATCTGCTCAGTGATACCTTTTTCAGGACATTGTGATTGTCAAAGTAATACATGGAAGATTTGATTTGATTTCATTTCATTTATCATTTCTTTTTATAAGTGTTCATTTTGTATGGTTTTATTAGTAAATCACCTCCAAGAATAATGCATAGACAAACTGAAATTGAAATTATTCAAGCTTTTATCCATTTAAAATCATACTCCAGGTTGTCTAAGAACAGTTGTCAGCTTTGCTGAGGAGACAGTGCAAAATATTTATCTTCTGTCATCATGATGAACAAAGGAACCCCCCAATTCTTTCTTCATTTATTTCTTGAGCTGGGTAACCTCAGCATTACAAATGTACATTAGTACCATCTTGAAACATGGCAGAACCTACAGATAGGAAAAGAACTGATCAAGAATTATTAAAAAAAAAAAAAGTTTAAACTTGATTTTCAAGTAAGAAAACAGGAGAAATAA
>NW_009649458.1:142427-147318 GCF_000708025.1 Charadrius vociferus | reverse complement strand
CCTACACCAGGAAGACTTTGCGTAGTGTAATAAAGATGAACAACCTAAAAACTGTCAAGTCTTGCCCTTTTAAAAAGGGTGGTTGCATCCAGTCTGACTACTAATGTAAAGCCACTGAATGGGGGAGTGCTACTTGGCCCAATGCCACCCAGGGACCAGTCTCACAATTTAATTCTCCAGCTGATGCAACTCCAGTGCTTGGAGACCTGCCCTGGAACTGTGTAGTTTCCTAATATATGAGTAGCCAAAACATCTCTCTGCACTTCCACAAGAGGAGCAATGCTTTGTATTTGTCAGAGAAATTCCTTTCCAAAACCCAGCCACCAAGTCTCTTGTGACAAATTGCAGGTTGGCAGGAAAAATTATAGAGACTGTATTTCAGAAACATGTCTCAAAATATGTGATTCAGAGGTGCCACCACATACTACTTGATCCAGTCTAACTCAGCCCAATTATGCCTCTTTCAGCCATATTTGTCTGTTCCCCAAAATGACTAGACAGGCTTAATCATAACTCATGATATTTAGGGTTGGAGGTGGGGTGTTTGTTCTGGTTTTTGTTGTTTTTGTTTCCCTTTGTTTTATGAATATAAACACCTTGTGTCTTCCTTGACACCTAAAACCAAATCTAAATATATATATATATATATTATTTTTTTTTTTGTAAATGCCACTAATCTTGGGATTTATAGAGGGTACTAGACAGTTCTGCTGCATATTGTCACTCTTGGATATGTGTAGACCCCCTCTACCCAGACCCCACTTTCTGTACCTCTACTGCAGGGACAATTCTGTTGCTTCATTAGTAGCTGTTAAACTACCACACATTACAAGCCTGGCACGATATGCTAAGGGAAGTTGGTGCCAGCTATGTTCTTACCCTGGGTTTGGAATTGCAGTAATTTGGGCACTACCTAGTGAGCAGTGGCGTTCATCATGCAGTGGAGCAGGTCAGATAGATGTGGGCAAGGTCAGTCATCCCTCCCCGTGCATCTAAGCCTTGTAACCTCATCATATAGTAAATCTTAACTTCAAGGTGGAAATAAGGAATAAATCACTTGTAAGCAGCAATGCTTACATGTGGTGTATCATAGAATGTGAAAATGTCAATGTGAAACCCTGGAGATTGATAATAACATGATGTTTATAGTGTGGGCCATTAAACCCATCACAGAAATCCAACTAGAGTAATAATAATGTTGTATTTGTTTCATCATTGTGGCAGACAGACAAAATATTTCTTAACTATAGCTCTATAGTAAGTCCCTACTTTTTCCTTTTGAATTTAAACCAGTAAAAAAAAATATCTTTAATATGAAAAAGCATATTAAATGCTAAAAAAATGGTAAAATTAGAGGTTGTTCATTACAGGTTTTTTTTAAATATATTTAGTTTGTAAAAATGTAATAAATGTTTGGATTGTTTCCCCAAATCTTATTTTGAGATCTTTTCCAAGTTCTCTCTCCTGTAGTTTTCACATCCATTGTATTGTTTTTGAAGATTGTTTGTGAAATTGATTGGGAAAAGCTTTCAAAAGCTGTTTGCTTTGGCTTTGAGATGACACACGCCTATACTGAATTGTGTAGTACAGTGTACTCTTCAGTAGCTCACATAAGCATTTAGCACTGGACTACACAGACTCGTAGAAAAACTACGATAAGAGAACAACATATTTCTTTTCCTTTTCCATCTTCTAGTTGGAAACACCACTCAGGTTGTGTATCTCAAACACATAGATCCATAATTAAGGTTTACAAAGTGTAAACTACTGGATGCATGTTCAGTGCTTAAAGGGCCCTGAGAGCTACGAATTTCTTAAATAAGCTCTTTCTTAGACAAATCTTACTGACACAAGCTTCAAAATGGTCAGAAATATGGCTATGAACATACTATGTACAATTTCTCTAAAAAAAACAGAGCTTACTGAGAATTGTAAGAAAATAAGAACTTTCACACAATTAATTTTCTGGTATGTGATTAGTAAATTAAGATATGCCTAAAATGCTTAACTAAGCTTAAAAGTTTTCATAATGGCAGATCTCTTGTCCAGGAAGGGAGGAGTTAGATGAAGTGTTACTTAAGTTGATTTACTGAGAGAGCAGTAGACTATACTGACACGTCTTTAAACCTGACATATTTACATAGCATTTCATTTGCATTCTCATAAAGAACCAGTGCCAGTCAAAACTAGAATATAGTCAGTATCCTTAAATTAAAAGGAAAAAGATGGATTTGAGGAAAAAGTCCTGGAAAATGTTTATACATTTCATTTGTACTCAATAATGACTTGTTAACCTCCAGGTGTATTTGGGGACTTCCTGAAAGACAGTAGTCTGGAAATGAAAAACTGTTGAGCTGGCATCTTGGTTTTGCTCGGATAAAACTTGTTGTTTTCATTGTAAGCCTGTCTCAGGTTTAGAGTAGATTCAAAAGTTCATAACAAAAATCTTCATAATAAAAGTTCATAATAAAAAAAGCTAGTTCTTTTATTTCCACAGAAATAACAAGTCCAAATAATGGTGTGCACTTATAAACTCTTTGGATGACAACAAAATTTGATATAATAGAAGCGAGGTATCCTTTCTACCTACTAGAGTCAGTCTAAAGGAGTAGTACTGTCAAGTGTTGGAAAAAGAGGTTTGCTAGCCTTATAAAGTGTCAGTGGAAACTAGCCAGGTAGTGGAAGGAAAACCAACAGTTAAAAGAATGGTATATTATTACTGTTTACTCAGTATTCATACATTAAAAAAAAAGACAGTGTGTATTTATACACAGATATTTATGTGAGATACTTCTGTGTGAATGCTGCAGAAAGTATTTAAATATTTATTTCTTTAAATTTATTTAAAATATTATTTATTTAACTATTAAAAAAGTTAAATTTCAATATTTAAAAAATCTTGATCAGGGGATATATAAGGTTGAATTCATGGTGTGTGTTGGTCAACAGCTGGCTAATATGAGCTGGCAGTGTGCCCAGGTGCCAAGAATGCCAATAGCATCCCGGCTACTATCAGAAATAGTGTGACCAACAAGTCAAAGGAAGTAATCATCCCCCTGTACTGGTGAGACTGCACCTCAAAAACCGTGTTCAGTTTTGGGCTTCTTACTACACAAAAGACATTGAGGTATTGGAGCTCCTCTAAGAAGAGCAATGAAGCTGATGATGGGTCTGGAAAACAAGTCTTATGAGGAGTGGCTGAGGGAACTAGGGTTGTTTACTCTGGAGAAAAGGACCATCAGGGGAGACCTTATCTCAACTACCTGAAAGGAGGTTGTAGAGAGGTGGGGGTCGGTATCTTATCCCAAGTAACAGGTGATAAGACAAGAGTAAATGGCCTCAAGTTGCACCAGGGGAGGCTTTGATTGGATATTAGGGAAAAGTTCTTCACCAAAAGGGTTGTCAAGCATTGGAACAGGCTGCCCAGGGGAGTGATGGAATCACCATCCTTAGAGGTATTTAAGAGGTGTAGATGTGGTGCTTGGAAACATGGTATAGTGGTGGTTTGGGCAGTTTTAGGTTAACGATTGGACTCAATGATCATGAAGGTCTTTTTTCCAACCTAAATGATTCTATGATTCCATGACTTTGTTGGAGAGACTGAGTTGTTGTGGGGACCTTGGCTGGGATCCTAAGCTTTTACTAATTCATTGCATGTTGCTTAGCCCCCAGGAGCAGGTATGCAGTCTGACTTCCATAGTGGAATGATATTTCCTACATGAAAATAAATGTTCTGTGGTTCAAGTGATAGGTTATAGCTATAAGTTTATAGTTAAATGATGCAAACGGTACTGCCTGGTGTGTATTATAGCTGTGCAGAGTGAAGGGTTGATAAGCAGCCCTCTGTATGCTGGAGAAACAGAGTGACTCCACAAACAAATATTACTCATGAGCCAATTTCTCCCTCTGATCTCTCTTGTTTCATTTATTTTAAATTTGACCATTATGAATGCATCTGTACTATCATGTCATATAGTTCAGCAGCCCATACCGGCATTCTACAATATTTGTTTGTTGCTGACCTGACTGTTTGTATTCATGGAGAAACTTAGATGCGAAGGAGGGTAGAGGAGGGGACAGTATTGGCAGTACACTAAGTTTTGTCCCTGTTTGTAGTAGCGATAAGGACTAACACAAGAAATTTATGATGTCTCTCTCACGCACAGTCTTATTAAGGTACCTCAGCAAACCTTGCAGCCACCAGACAGGCACTGACCTAATCAATAGGAAAGTGATTTTCAGGACACACACTTGGCCAGGGTCAGCAGTCATCATGTCCATGAAAAAGTCTGTGTGATAATGACTCTCTTTTATTGATCTTTTTTTTTCCTTTCCTTCTTCAACACTGGATACTTCTTAATAGTTACTTTTATTTTCAGGGTGCTGTTAATTCTGTTATATTCTTTACCATAACATCCACCAGAAAAAGAAAAAGAAAAAAAAAAGATCTGAAAAGTGCCTAGTTGCCAAGGAAATGGACTGTTGTACCTAGCCAAATCGGTTGTTCTCACAAAGCGTGCCATAAACATACCAGGGAGACTACCTGAACAATGAAAAAGCTTCTGTGAAAGAAGAGGTGAATGAGGAGGGCATGTGGCAAAAGGAGATCAAAATCGGGTTACTTGGAGAAATTGAGTGACTAATGCTTGTCCGCTACTTCACCTAAAACACTGCCATAAACATCAGAAGAAACAATCAAGCAGTTTTACAAAAAACCACAAAGGTTTTATTACCAAATACATAATTAGATTGCAGAAATCACTGCCACAGGATGCTGTGAATTCCACAAGTTTAAACAGCCTGTATTTAAAAAATAAGTAGGAAAGGAGAAACATGTAAAAGTCTGTTCAAATTTCAGTGCAAGCTCTGTTTCAGGACGTCCTTTTAAGAT
>NW_009649458.1:123923-142374 GCF_000708025.1 Charadrius vociferus | reverse complement strand
ACTTGCCATATGCTTTTTTACCTAAATACTTCCTATTAGTCCTGGCTAAAGGCAAGATATTGGTCTCATCTTTTGCTGTATCTCAGCATATACATTCTTACTTTCTCTCAGTACCCAGGAAGTATCTGCCTCCCACATGTAAGTGAAGCTCAGTGTTCTGTAGCCTCAGCTCACTGAATATCCATTCCAAGATCCTACTGAAATCTATTTGAATATTCTCAATATCTAGATATTTCTAGATATTAGATGAACACATATACTGGAGAGTGTTTTAGGAGGAGTAAACTCTTGATGTGACTGTTTCCCAGTGAACAAACTGCTACAGATCTCATTGGAGGAAAGTTGGGCTTCAGCTGGTTTTTATTACACTTCCCCTCCACAACTTCTCACTAAGGATGAGGTTGAAGGTAAGTTCTCTTGCATGCTGACAGTCTAAGCCACTTGAAGGAGGTGAAAGTTCATTAGCAAGTGAACACAATGAAAAGGGCAAGGGGGATGGAAATCATGAAAAAATTGAAGTCACAACATTGCTCCTATACCTTGTACCACATTGCAGTCTTGTCTGGTATCTCTATACGGGCATCACATTGGAGCAAAACCAATTCCAAGTGTTTAAAAAGAAGCCAATAAAACTTCCCATTTGATTTACTTTGATACATTTTGAGTGTAGATTTTACTTTTAATCTCTCTCTTCCTCAAAACTAGATTCCCTAATTTGGAAGAAAAAAAGAGACTACTCTTCTGGCTCACTCAGAAAGTCTGTACATTCTTTTAAACAAGTTTGCAGTAGAATGAACTTGCCATTAAATGAGTTTCAGGATTTATAATTCTAGTATAGGAAGTGCTTTGCACACTGTTGGATATGGTTTTGAACATTAAGTTGAAGCCTGGATAAAATGGTTATTAGACTGCAGTAAGTAAGAGAAGTTCGAAATATAGGAAATCTAGGACTTGATACAATACTTACTAAGTCTGATTCAGTTCCCAGACAAGATTCTGTCAACAGTTATACATGCACGTAGATTATGTCTACTTGTTGGGAAATATAGACTCTATTTTTTCCTTTATCTGTTCAATTGGAAAATATGTGGTATACAGTAGATGCAGATTTTCATCATGATGTAGGAACCATGTAGCTCAATTCCTTCCTTTCCTTTGATAATAATAACAATTTAAACATTAATATCTGATGAAGAATACCGAACTATAAATCTTAAACCAGAAACTACGGTGTGTGTCCTACTAAACCAGTTTTGGTTGGCTTGCTTTTTCCCTCTTTAAGGTATATTAAAAGTTTAGTATTAAGATATAAATAGCAGCTCTGTATATATGTGATTGAAATGCTAAAATCTATATGCATTTTTTAAAAAATGGTATCTGAATGTACTTTCCATTCACCAAATGAACAATGTTTGAAAAGAAATTATTGTAATCAAGTTATTTTTATGGACCTGAAGATGTTACATAGAATTTACCTTTTTACATCAGTATAACAGATTCTCATGCTATATTTATTTAACTGAAATCAGTAAATTAGAGCTCTGATGAAACTCCCAGACCTGTAAAGGGGAATGTCAGAACTATCCACTTTCCAGATTAGCAAGATAAGCCCTGTAGGTGTTAGTCATTTGCTGTGTTAGTCATTTGGTCTCCTTTTTTTTAACTATCAAGATAATATTCCTTCTTGTACTTTTTGTACTTAACCAATAACTTTTTTTTTTTTTTTCCACTAGAAACTGTCCTAATTACATATATGTTGCCTAACTGATTGTGTTCTACTCTCTTGTCCCTACCTGCATGTCTGGGCCAGCTTGAGTTATTTGAATACTTTCCTGTGTTTTACTGAATGGAATTTTAATTAATAAAGCAATTTGTCTAGTGTCACTGTTGAATGGACAGGATGGAAGTCAGAAGGCCATTAAAAGAAGCTACATCAGAACTGTTATACACAAATCACTAACTTTGGATATTTCTCCCTCTCTGGGAATCTACCAAGGCAGATATACCTTGCAGCTTGTGGTTTTTAATGACATTTGTTGACAACAACTCTCAACTTTAGGGTGAAATACAGTCAAATAATTCCAGAGGCTAGTGAGTAAAACTTCAAGGGTAGTTTATGAAACACATATTGGAATTATAACCCAAATTTTGGTACATTATGGCATTAAAATGGAACCTCAATAAGAAAATATAAAAATCCAGTTAGGAAATCAGTATGTCCTGAAACTAATATTAGAAAACTGATGATAAGTGCCTCTGATTTTTGGTGTCATTGGCATGGTGTATATAAATATACCTCGATTAACAGAGTGAGACAAATTGCTTTGTTATTTACCTACTAAAGTAAGTCAAACCTTCTCGGTTAGCTGTTTTCTATGCCAAATACAGAAATGCAAGCCATTCAGTAATTCAGTTCATTCAACTGATTTAAAAGAAACAAGATTTTAGATCTAATGTCATCAAATATCTCTAAAATTATGATAATGTTATAGTATGGAATTTATAGGGCTGTAAATACACTTGAATGAGACTGGTCTTGCAGGTCATAACTTTCACAGGATAACCAGAAGAAACAAGTTTATAATTTCCATTACAAGGATTCATAATGACTGCAGACAACCCCAGACCAGTAGCTTTATGGAGTGACTGAATACATTTCAGGAAATCAATACACCATTGTCTTTCCATATAGCCATAAATTATCTTGGAAGATTTTCAGAAGTGTGACAGAATGGACTTTTGAACTCTGAACAGGAAAACATATTTCTTTCATACAGTTGCTCTAAAGCAGATTATAAGGTGGTTGGAGTTGTTATTGGAGTTATTGCATTACTTGAAGAAAAATCATGGTTTAAAACAAGTTAAATGTGATTCTTTGCTAAACAATTTGATAGCAGGAGGTTTTAAATTGATAGACTCAAAAATGGCTAATGAAAATCTACCAAAGATCATAGAATGATAGAATTGTTTAGGTTGGAAGGGACTTTTATGATTATCCAGTCCAACCATCAACCTAACACTGCCAATACCACCACTAAACGATGTTTCCAAGCACCATATCTACCTGTCTTTTAAATACCTCCTGTTTTGATGAACATTTTTTTTTTCTAATATCCATTCTAAACCACCCCTGTCTCAACTTGAGGCCATTTCCTCTTGTCCTATTGCTTGTTACTTGGGAGAAGAGACCGACCCCCACCTCTCTACAACCTCCTTTCAGGTCATCTTAGAGAGCGATGAAGTCTCCCCTGAGGGTCCTTTTCTCCAGACTAAACAACCCCAGTTCCCTCAGCCACTCCTCAGAAGACTTGTTTTCTAAACCCTTCACCAGTTTCATTGGTCTTCACAGAATCACAGAATCACAGAATGGTTAGGGTTGGAAGGGACCTCTGGAGATCATCTAGTCCAACCCCCCTGCCAGAGCAGGGTCACCTACAGCACGTTGCACAGGACAGCGTCCAGGCGGGTTTGGAATGTCTCCAGAGTGGGACACTCCACAACCTCTCTGGGCAGCCTGTTCCAGTGCTCCACTACCCTCAAAGTAAAGAAGTTCCTTCTCATGTTAAGATGGAACTTCCTATGTTCAAGTTTATGCCCATTACCCCTCGTCCTATCACTGGGTGCCACTGAAAAAAGACTACTCCCATCCCCCTGGCATCCTCCCATTAAGTATTTGTATGTATTAATAAGATCCCCCCTCAATCTTCTTTTCTCTAGACTAAAGAGACCCAAGTCCCTCAGCCTTTCCTCATAAGAAAGGTGCTCCAGTCCCCTAATCATCTTTGTTGCCCTTTGCTGGACCCTCTCCAGCAGTTCCCTGTCTTTCTTGAACTGGGGAGCCCAGAACTGGACACAGTACTCCAGATGCGGTCTCACCAGGGCAGAGTAGAGGGGGAGGATGACCTCCCTCGACCTGCTGGCCACACTCTTCTTGATGCACCCCAGGATGCCATTCGCCTTCTTGGCCGCCAGGGCACATTGCTGGCTCATGGTCATCCTGTTGTCCACCAGGACTCCCAGGTCCCTCTCCACAGAGCTGCTCTCCAGGAGGTCAGCCCCCAACCTGTACTGGTGCATGGGGTTATTCCTCCCCAGGTGCAGTACCCTACACTTACCCTTGTTGAACTTCATAAGGTTTCTTTCTGCCCAACTCTCCAGCCTGGCGAGGTCACGCTGTAAGGCAGCACAGCCTTCTGGCGTGTCAGCCACTCCTCCCAGTTTTGTGTCATCAGCAAACTTGCTGATGGTACACTCTATCCCTTCATCCAGATCATTGATGAATATGTTGAACAAAACTGGGCCCAGTACTGACCCCTGAGGGACACCACTTGTTACTAACCTCCAACTAGACTCTGCGCCACTAACCACAACCCTCTGAGCTCTATCTGTGAGCCAGTTCTCAATCCACCTCACCGTCCATTCATCTAAGCCACACTTCCTAAGCTTTCCTGTGAGGATGATGTGGGAGACAGTGTCGAAAGCCTTGCCAAAGTCAAGGTAGACAACATCCACTGCCCTCCCCTCATCCACCCATCTAGTTACTTTGTCATAGAAGGCTATCAGATTAGTCAGACATGACTTCCCCTTGGTGAATCCATGTTGACTACTTCTGATAATCTTCTTTTCATCCAGGTGCTTTGAGATGACTCCCAGAACAAGCTGCTCCATCATCTTCCCAGGGATGGAGGTGAGGCTGACCGGCCTGTAGTTTCCCGGGTCATCCTTCCTGCCCTTTTTGAAGACTGGAGTGACATTGGCTATCCTCCAGTCCTCAGGCACCTCACCTGTCCTCCAGGACCTTTCAAAGATAATGGAGAGAGGCCCAGCAATGACTTCCCCCAGCTCCCTCAGCACACGAGGGTGCATCCCATCAGGCCCCATGGATTTATGTATATCCAATTTATCTAACTGATCTTTAACGTGCTCCTTGTCAACCAAGGGATAGTCTTGTTTCCCCCAGACTTTCTCTGTTACCTGCAAAGTCGGGGTCTCACAAGGACTGGCCCGAACAGTGAAGACAGAAGCAAAGAAGGCATTTAGCAACTCCGCCTTCTCTGCATCATCCGTCACCACAGCACCTGTCTCATTCAACAACGGGCCCACATTTTCCCTAGTTTTCCTTTTGTCTCCTATATACTTAAAGAAACCCTTCCTGTTGGCCTTGACATCCATCGCCAGGTTCAATTCCAAGGCTGCCTTGGCTTTCCTTGTTTCCTCCCTGCATACCCTGACAGCATTCTTGTATTCCTCCCAAGCAGTCAGCCCCTTCTTCCACCTATTGTAAACTCCCTTCTTCCACCTGAGCTTTTTCCGAAGGTGAGCCTTTTCAGAAGGTCCCTGCTCAGCCATGCAGGTCTCCTTCTCCCCTTGCCTGATTTCTTTCTCTTTGGGATGCACTGATCCTGAGCTTGGAGGAGGTGACGCTTAAATAGCAGCCAGCTCTCTAGAGCCCCCTTACCCTCTAGAGCCCTTTCCCATGGGATTTGCCCAAGCAATTCTTTGAAACGATCAAATTTAGCCCTCCTGAAGTTTAGGGTTTCAACTCTACTTGTCATTTTGTCTATTCTACACTTAATCCTGAACTCTATCTTCTCATGATCGCTGCAGCCCAGTCTGCCCCCAACCTTTACATCCTCCACCAGTCCCTCTTTGTTTGTCAGTATCAGGTCCAGTAAAGCACCTCTCCTTGTAGGCTCCTCCACCACCTGAGTCAAAAAGTTGTCATCATTGCACTGGAGGAACCTCCTGGACTGGACATGCCTGGCTGTGTGGCCTTCCCAGCAGATATCAGGGTAGTTGAAGTCCCCCATGAGAATCAAGTTCCTTCTTTGGAGGAACTCTAGTACTTCAATGTCTTTCTTGTAGTGAACTGAACATAGTGAAAAACTGAACGCAATCTTTGAGGTGGGGGCTTAGAGATGCCGAGTACAGGGGCAGTAGTCCTGCTCCCTAGTTCTGCTCACCACACTGTTCTTGAGAGAAGCCAGGATGGTGTTGGCCGCCTTGGCCACCTGGGCACACTACTGGCTTGTATTCAGCCAGCTGTCAACCAACACCCCCAGGTCCTTTCCTGCTGGCCAACTTTCCAGCCACTCTTCCCCAAGCCTCTAAAAAGTCTGGTGTTGCTCATGATAGAGTGACTGGAGTAAAAAGGGGTATGACACAGGTTTATGAACTAACAAATGGTTTAGAGTCTATAAACTGGTGTTCTTATATACCTTTTCATACAGCAAGAACAAAGAACTGTCCAGTAAAATTGATACACAACATATACAACAGTGCTAAAAGGCAATAGATTACATAAAATGCACAGCAATCTTGTAGAAGATAATGCCACAATTACAGTTCAGGCCAAGACTTTAATGATGTTTAAAAAAAGACTAGACGTTTACAGGGGTAATGAAAACTGCTACCTAAAATAGAATTGAAAGATGCTACAACTCTGATGCTTCATGACAGAAATGAGCTGATTCAGGACTCTTTTTGACTAAAACTCCAGTACTCTTCAGCCACAGAAATGCTTCCACTGATTCTAAAGAGGCAAAGATTTTACGTGTATATGTGCAATAACTGGGATCATGATATCTGCTACTAAAAATCCATTAATGAGCAATTTAAAAAATGGTAAAATACAGATCAAATTACACAAAGCATTAATATGATCTTTTCTCATTCTCCACACATTTAAGATATTCATTCTTTAGACAATATTCTACTTTTACTTTGCTTTGTGAAGAGCGCTAACCGGCAATATTTGAATAAGAATTTCTTGGCAATATAAACATATGTTATTGTGAACCAATTTGTGCCTTTTAAAAAAAGTAAATCTAAGCATGAAATAAAAGAATTAGTGAGATGAAGCTAAACAAAGTGAGATGAAGCTAAACAAACAGACATATGAATGAAGAAACCCCAGAGAACATCAACTATTTCATTGTAAGGAGCAGCTAGTTAATCCAGAGTCAGTTCTTTGCTATCAGCAAAACCTTACCACCTGGGCATTGCAAGCATTAATAAAATGGCAATAAATACATATTTCTGAATCAGAACAGATAGGTAATCATCCTCAATGAGGCAACATGGAAAATAGGAACACCATTTTCTGATAACTTTGATACTTGTCTTCTCCTCTCATCCCTGCTAATATGACAAAGGTGAAATATTTCCAAAGGTTTTAGAGAGGCCTGTATAGAACAAAGGTTGGAAAAGAAAAAACTCTTCCCTTCCCCAAATGACCAATCTGATGCTAAAAACATATGCAGAGTAAGGGGCTTAAATATAAATCCTGCATGTCCTGTTATTTGTTTTTCTCCCTTAAAGATAAATTCTATTTTGGATTTAAAGAACCTTCCTGGTGAAATTTTCACTGAATCCAATCCACTTTCATAAAATACATTGGTAAAAGATAACTGAGAATTTTATGAGTAAAAGCTGCGTAGTCCTCTTTTTCTCTTATTTTATTTCTTTTTTAATCATCTCTGATCTTAATGATCCTTTGCCACAAATGAAGCTTGAAATAAATATGAACATAAAATATCCAGTTCATGATCTTTGCAAATTGTCAAATTGTCGCAAGAATATGCATTAACCATAATCACTGAAGCATAAGTTTTGCATGGATTATAAAGTTTGTATATTTCACAGGAGACACTGCTGTTACTCATCGCAGTTTTATATCAAGGTTTTATACAAGTTCAAGTCCATTGACTTTACTGGAGCTTCTCCAAGTTTACACCAGTACAAATGAGAGCAAGCAAGACGGACAAACAATAATAATTACTCTTTTGTAGTTGGGCAAAATATTTTTCTGTCAAGAATGTTTTTCAAGTAAGATTTTTTCTGAGAATTTCTCCACATTAAGGGAATTTCACAATAGAGAGCAATATCATCATACTGGTTCTGTGCTTAAATTATTTTCAAATAGTTTAACATTTATCAAAAATACTTTACTGTGTTGAGTTTTTGACTTCTCACTACAAGAAAGACATTGAGGTGCTGGACCGTGTCCAAAACAAAGCAACAAATCTGGTGAGGAGTCTAGAAAACAAGTATTATGAGGAGTGGCTGAGGGAACTGGGGTTGGTTAGTCTGGAGAAAAGGACCCTCAGGGGAGACCTTATCGCTCTCTAAGATGACCTGAAAGGAGGTTGTAGAGAGGTGGGGGTCGGTCTCTTCTCCCAAGTAACAAGTGATAGGACAAGAGTAAATGCCCTCAAGTTGTGCCAGGGGAGGTTTAGATTGGATATTAGGAAAAATTTCTTCACCAAAAGGGTTATCAAACATTGGAACAGGCTGCCCAGGGGAGTGGTTGAGTCACCTTTCCTCAAAGCATTTAAAAGACAGGTAGATGTGGTGCTTAGGGACATGGTATAGTGGTGGACTTGACAGTGTTAGGGCAACGGTTGGACTTGGTGATTTTAATGGTCTTTTCCAACATAAACTATTCTATGATGCTATGAAAGAACTATTATTTAGACCATGTATTATTGTGAAGAATTTTATGTAATCCTATTGTAAAAATTTTAAAACCAAATCCTAGGTACCAGATTATATTTCTAATTTAGGAATATATTCTATAAATAATTGAAATGTGAGACATTTCTATATAAGGTAGGCAGTTAACTGCATCTTGCACCACATGTCTATGTAAATTTTTAAAGTTATTCCTAGTTGATTACACAAAAGAGAGACAAAAAAGGAGGTGGAGCATTTTTAATAAGCATTCCCAACCACTGGGATTTACAGGTACTGGTTATTCCTTTTAAAGTGTTTGGATATATTACATGTGAGTGAGTGTGATTTCTCTTTATAAGTATTAGATTGATTAGCGTCAAGGACATAACTTTTATTTTGAAAATGTGTGATAATCTTGATGTACCAATTAAAGTCTTGAATAAAGGTACTTAATAAAGGAGTAATATTTTTGATGTTTAGTATGATGTATATCAATGTCTTCTAAATTATTCTAGGGACTCTAAATATGCCTTCTACCTCCACCGGTTCTTTCTTGTTCTTGCAGATTTCCCATGTATAAATCAGATGTGGTTTTATGTTTGTTTTAGAGTAGAGATACTGTAGATTATGTAACCTGTAATAGGACCTAGATAATGTCTGAATAAGGATATTTCAGATATCTGTCATTTCTTGTGAAAGAGCCAACTGAACACTTGAGCAGTTATTTCACTGTTTTTCTTTGCCATAATGTCTTAGGCTATGCTAGCTGTAGTAAGTTACATGGTTCTAGGTCAATGACCCTGGCTATGAGTGATGTTCCTTATTCTGTGAAATTGTTAAAATGGTGCCTGGTTCGGTTTTGGCTTGAGGCCTCCAACATTCATTCAAAAAATTCCCACACACATCTTTGGAGTTAGCACTTGCCAGCTGCCATGCCTCATAGGCAGCGTGGATGCAGTTTCCCTGTATTGAAGGATTAGGGGATGTTCTGGGCTGGAGATTTGGACAGACCATGTAGGTGACCTCAGGAGCAGAGAACAAAAGCTTTTGCTAGTTTACAAGCAGCTATTTAGCTGCAAGGCCCACACTTTTCTGGAGAGAGATCATAATCCAAATCCCCACCTCAGTAGTACCATAGGCTTCCCTGAGGAAATGTGATCTCCTGCACATTGTATGTTGATTCCTTCTGGTGGGAAAGCTGATCAAAATTTCTGTGTCCTAGGAATAAAATGGAAAAGTCATGTAAATAACACCAAAATTGCAAAAGCATGGATTTATGATTCAAGTTCAGTACAATTACTAAATGACCATTATCAATTTCCAGACATCTTTCTGTTAGAATTTTAAAGACAATTAATTTCTTAATAGAATTATAGTCATTATTTTGGTAAGGGTATTGCATTGGCATGTACTCTTAGCTTATGTGTGATCGTTTCGGATTCCCTCATAACTACCTCTGTTGGCACCTTTGCTGCCTTTCTCAATGAGGCTGTAGCCTGAATGACTATGAAGACTAAACTGCCTGCTTTATCCTCTTACAGGACAAATGTAGGTAGGCGGAATACAATTATGCTAATCTGAATTTGGCCCAGACAGCAGAGCTAACATTAGTTTTCCTGCTGGGATTTTTTCCTCTTTAACAGTGCAGTAATTTTTCATTAGATAGTCTAGCAATATCTATATCGTCAGCATGGAGCATGGAGATGTACTGAAGCATAGTACAACTGTTTCAAAAGGAAAAATAAATAAATTAGAAACAACCTTAATAATCTCAGTGGAACAGATTCCCAAGAGAGCTTCATTAAAATTGCCCCATCTAAAAATAGGTGTTAAAAAATGCAACCACTCAAAACACTCGGATACATTATTAAACACTATCACACAAATGAGTAATTTACAATTAATAACCAAATAGTATAATTAAAGAGCTTTAATGGTTCAATTTGCTTTATCCTTCTTTTCCTTCCTCAATCCTTTAAGAAGGATTGACTAATGACTTTTTCATCCTGCAAAATTTCTGGCCGCTAGTAGGAGATTACAAGCATGAATATTTCCATACCTTCTTCAAGTTTTTCCTTATTTCCAAGATAGGTTGTTCCATGCCATGGGCTGCTACATTCTTCATATTTAGATTCAAATATAGCTTTGGCATTTCAGATGTGGTACAATGATGTTTTTGAAGTAGTCTGTTTTTTAATGGGTTTCAATTAGACCATGATGTCCACTCTTAAAATGAAGCTACTTACAAAAAAGTTATACATAAAAAATGTTATTGTATTGGTTCTTCCACACACAGATTTTTTTTTTTCCTTGCATTTCACTGCTATCATAAGGTGTGAATACATAAACTGCAACATCAGGTAACTTGTCCCATTTCCTCCCGAGTTTTGGTCACTTGATCCTCCCTGTTACAGCATGTTAAGCCTGGGGCATTATTTTCAAGTGAACTACCTATTTCCCATGGAACAGGTGTTATTTTGGTGATAGTTCACTCCTGACACTGCTCCTAAGGGTAACATGGAAGTTCTCACACCCAGTTTGATGCCATTCACCTATATATTTTATCACACTATTCCAGCATGTCCTTTTGCAGCGTTTCCATCCACATACCTTCATGACACATATAACTCATACCATTTTTACTATAGTATAAAAATGTCATTATGGTAGTTTGACAGCTCACACATGATTTCAAGCCTTGGGTCTGAAAAATCACAGAAAACCCAATCATTATTTCTTTTGGTCTCAAGAGTGTCATGTATTATATATAAAAAATACATTATGAAAAAAAAATACAATTACACTGGCTGTATTGTACCTTACAGGAAGCTGCTCAAGTGATGCAGAATGATCACTCACATACTGCTCAAGGCAAGCACCCTTTAAACCAGACAGTCTGAACTCATGCATCAGCATGCTTGACCTGACTCAGCTGTACTGTGATTGGTATTTCAAAACATAGAGGTTCTTCCTTTTTTCTGTCTTTTAGTTTTAGTATGATGATCACCTTATCTGTGACTGAATAGTCATTCTCTACTTACTGACACTTAGTAGGAGAGCTTGGCAAAGGTGAACTCTGCGTTTTCTTCTAGCTTTTTCCTTGTAGGATGTCCATTCTGGAGAGCAAACGAGAGGAAGGGCTCTGGGCAACTCTTGTGAATTTATCTCTTTGCACTGTCTGAACTTCAACAGTATAGCTGAAGTCACCCATAGAATCTGACTTGGGTACAACCTTGAGTGTCGTTTGCAGCTTTAAAGGCACAGTTTTAAGTATGTGTTGAATAAAATGAAGATAACAGGAGAAGGATTTTTGACAGAGCATAAATAATATTCCATTTGAGATACACAGATACTAATGTTTGTAGATAGTACTGGTTTTCAGTGCCTTCATATAATAAAGAAAAAAGATATAGCACTGCAGGGTTACAATGCTACTTATCTCCTATCAGGTCTGCATCCATAAATATGCATTCTATAATTAATTTTCAAATTAGTTCTGTCAGAAATGCTATGAAAAACATATTTTTGGATTTCCAAGAAGTGCCTGTACATCTGACTAGAGGTTACCTTTAAAGCTTTTAGTAAATTGCTGTTAGCAGCAGAAAACAGAACTATCTCTGAGTACTACAGCATTTTCTTTGTCAGAAGTTGTTATAGTGTTAATAGTTAAATCATTGGATATGATAAAAAATAGCTTCTTGGCCAAGCCAAAAGTATTTCCTACAGGATATTGTCTGTTCTAGAATATATTTTTGACAAGTTGCCCTGTCTATATCTTGTGAGGAAAATTTGTTATTATAATGATAGCCAGAAAGGTAAAAACATATTTTAATATAATTACATCAAATAATTTTTAAACTGTATGAAAACACCTTTTTAAGCATTCTAATACAGAAATCATTAAATTAGTTACATCTGACACAGTAATTACCCTTGCTAATCAGTAACTGCTGATTAACTTACTCAAATTGACATGAACAGGTGAAATATTGCTAGGATGTTAGAACAAGTTTGAGTCTAACGCAAGAATTTTTGTGTTGTCGAGGTTTTGCTGTGCTTGCAAAGTGTGTGACTTGCCCAGCAGTAACTATGTTGGGATTGCAGTGTACAGTGAAAAGTGTCTGCATAACAATAATACAAACCCAAGCACTTACATTTACAAACACTGTTTGCTCTGCTTTTCAAACTCAAAGAAATTGGAAAACTTCTATGGTAACCTTGATTAGGAAGCTTGTCAGGAGACAGCAGAAAAAGAAACATAAAACAACCTCTAACCTTGGACCTGAAGCAATGGGGAAGTGTATTACTCATTTCATCTGCACAGGGCCAAGATACAGGTTTGGCCTCTGTGTGGTGTAAATATCCTGCAGATATTAGTGTGCGGGCTTTGGCCAGATCAGTTGGCACTCCCCAGGCTAGTTCAGGGAACAGCATGTGCTAGGGACCATTCCTGCTAGACAGTTTGGAGAAGGTCATTCTATCCTGGAGACAAACGATGATTTTGCCACTATGGGGGCAAGCCATGACACTCCACCCCACTTGTCTCCTGGGCCAGTGATGTTAGGCTGTTTTAGACCAGGCTACATACATTTTAGAGAAGAAGGTGCAAAGACTGCTTCTCTAAGGCAGTCAACTGAAGACTCACTAGAACCATTCTGTAGTAAAGATCAACAAGCTCATTAAGTTACAGAAGATGCTTTTGAGTAAGAGAATCCAGCAGTCAGATCCTTCTTACCCTCTGGCTTCCTTGTCATACAAGATGTATCTATCTCTGTCTTGGTCCCTTTCTGGCACAATATACCCACTGAATCACCCTTGCTCCTTGAGAAAATCCTGACTGCATCTCCTGGCAGTAAAGTAACTCCTAAGAGAAGGAACGGCTGCATGGTTATCTTTTTATAAAGCCCTGATGTTAGCTTGAAGTATGTTTGGTCTATACATAGCCTTCCTCATTGAATTTCCTCTTTTGTGTGTTCATCAACAGTTTCTGTTTATTCTTTTACTCTTTGTTGTTGGGTTTGGGTGTTGTTTTTTTTTTTTTTTTTTTTTTTTTCCCCCCAGGTGCATATCAGCCTGTTCAAAAGGTATCTACCCCAAAACAGAGGAAACTGCTATCAAATGTTATCTGCCTACCTCAAGATTTTTTTCAATTACAAGTCTGAAAACCATTTTTTTACATAAGTAAAACTATTGTACATGTGCCTTTATGTGACAGTTCACGAAAGCACTTCACCAGCCCCAGCATAGTTTAGAGTGGCCAGAAAAGAAACAGTGACCAGCGTCTTCAAAACAGCAGTTGTAAAGAACTGACATCCACAAAACGATTTAGGAGACTAACGTGAGTATTGGGCAGATATAGATGTCAAAGCTAAAGTGTAAAGAGTTCAGAAGGACTGCATCATCCCACAGTTGTCCACATTTCCACAAAGAAAGTTTTGTTACCACCACAGTTCTATTTGTACCAGAACCAACACCATCTAGACCAAACATCTTGAAACTTACTGGTAAATCCAATGAAGAACTTGAAGTTAAATGTTTCTTTGTCTTTGTTGACTTAAGTATCCAATATTTTATGTGCAAGCAGACAACACTTAAAACATGAGCAGCACTGCATTCTGTAGAAACCTAAGTCAGCCTGTACCTTCTATCTTTACATTAAAAACTGGTGAGAATAATATTCACCCAAGATGTGGAAAACCTCAGTTCAGTTTTCCCTCATTAGCTCTCCATTTTCCAGTAAAAAATGCTTTAAGATGGAAGTTTCTAGTAGAAGCTGTGCTCGAGGTTCACTGAGGCAGAAAGAAGAAACTCTAAGCAATCAGTTAACTCACCTGAAAGAGGGATACCTGAATTTCCGTTTTTGTTCTCAAGACTGTTAATTTATTTTATACTTTGACTACTAATTGCACATATTTAGATTGTTCCTTGCTGTTCAGGTCAGGGGGGGAAGAAAAAAAAAGAAAAAGAATGAGTGTCTGATATTCATCTCCTTTCAGTCAAGGATTAGGCATCTGAGCTGTAAGGGCAACAGAGGTGTGTAATTATAGTCACTACTTTCTTTCCCCTAATGATTTCATAGTCATGATGGATGTTGTGAGTTTTAATTTTTGTTTCATGCCTAATAGAGGTAGTTTAGGTATACATTTCAGAAATGAGGAGCTTGAAAGGTTATATTGCTAAATTTGTGCATACATAAATTGCTTTTTTCAGTTTAGCTCTGAAAGACCTTTCATCTTCAGATATCCTAAGAAAGGGAACAAAAAATTCATCATCACTTCTGTTGTTGACTAGAGGTTAAAGTTCAACCATCCTAAAATCTGTATTGCTCCTTAGAGATATCTACCTAGACAGAAAATTTGAAAGATAAACTAAGACTATATGCTTAATCTTCAGTTAATTAAAATTCGATGAGTCACATACATTGCATCCGAACAGGATAGTACCGACAAATAAATCATAAATTTACTGGTTTATGTTTCCCCTGTGGCTGAACCCGTCAACAACATCTAGGACTTACATTAGTGCAAAATGTGAGAGCCTCTTTTCAAATATACAATATTTTGTAGTGAAAAAAATTCCTTTGGAATGTGCACTGCAACTTTCCTATCTAAAATATATCTTGAATCTCACAGAAGCTGCTGTGTTTTCCTTTTAAAGCCCTAGATCTCAAGTTATCTGGGTTCATGAACAACCATGGTTCCTCAGAAGGAAGTAATAGCTCTCAGGAGTTCAGTGAAAAAATTGAATTTGACATAATGTAATTCTATAAATATGTAATCCAAAACCTTCTTCTTTTTTTTTTTTTTTTTTAATTTAGCTTCCCATTATTTTGTGTATCTGATGCTTTATTTTTGAATATTAAGGATTAGGAATACTTATATCATTTTATTGTACTTTTCTAATGTTTCTGTTCTGTTAATTGCCCCTGAACCTTTGCAAAGTCCTGAATTTGTCTGTACATTATGAACAAGAATGAGAACAAAATCAGTCAGGAAAGACAGTAGAGCAGAGGTGGTAAAGAAAAAAATATTAAAGGAGAATAACAGTATACCTTCTTTCTTTTTTTTATTACTTGTCTAATTGTTAAAACATTTGATTTTACTATAAAGACAGATGGAAAGACGAAGTACAATAAGTTTAACGAGAAATATAAACCTGAAGAGCTCTGGCACTAAAGCGAAGCAAGTTCTGTAGTGCATTGTATATCATCTGTATATGATCTGTGGGCAGTGTATATTGTCTTCAAACATGTGTGACATACTCAAGCAGCACTTCACTGGAATAGAAAACCACCCAAACAAATATTCTACATTGAATCAATATGTAATTCTCCTGGTTAGTGACGTATTTAGGTAGAATTTCTGTTAAATGTGAGAGGATTGCTGTTGGGTTCAGAAATTGCTGTCAAAATTGTTCAGGCTTTGATCTCTTGTGATCAGAGAAGCCAGGAGCATCAAGCCCAATCTGCAATTGGTTCTTCCACCACCAGTGAATAAATCAGTTACTGAAGGAAGCAATGCTCATTCTGTAATACATTAAATCATCTAAAAGTTTGAGTTTTCAATTGTTAAACTAGAATTATCTATATATAGGGGAGATAGTCTTACATTGTTATAATGGTCTTATATTATAATAAACAAGTTGATAATTCTGAATAAAGAATACACTTTCAAAGATAATAAAATACCACAAAAATGTAATGATCATTTCGAAAAAAAGTACAAAAAAGTCTAAAATGATGTCTTCATGCTTCTGTATTTATTTTTTTTTATTTGTTTTCACAGCATTTTTACAATTGTTTGTACTGATATACACAAAGAACAAGAAAGGCTTGGTGAGGTCTTATTTGTGTTCTCTGCTGCCTACACTTTGGGAGGGATATCTTCCATTTAAAAAGAGAAAAAAGTGCTCGTGTAGTAATCAAAACTGGGCAATGCACATTCTTCAAGGAGGAAAAACATGCACCTCTCTGCATACCCTGTGGAGGTTTCACAAATGTAACTACATATAAACATTTGGTACAGTCAAAGTCAAATGACAGTATATGTAATCTACACTACATAAGAAAACAAACCATTATGCATAGTATATGTGAACAGTGGAAAGAAAGAAAACTGTTTTTTCCAGGGATCTGCTGTCTATCCCCCCAGTTCCTCAACATATCTTTTACAACTTTTCTGTTCCTGCTGTTCTTCCATCTTCTTTCTTTAAAAAAATATTTTAAAAATAATTTACAAGTATCGCCATTTCCCTCCACAGTTTCCTATTCTCTTTCACCCCTGCTTACCTGAAACAAAAGAAAGGAGGTCTTGCAGCTCGCGAGGGGAAGTTAATATGGTGATAGACTGGATAGTAGGCCAAAAAAAAGAGATAACTCTTGCACCCATCTTCTTGGTGAAGGTGTTAATTTCCACCCTCTCTCCCAGCCATCGACCACACTTCATGAAACTTAGTATTTAATAGAAATTTAGTATCTTTGAGACCTTAACCCACCTGTCAAATTTGATTGAAAATGCACAGTGAGATCAAATGTTATTAAAGGAAACTGACAGATGTGGAGAGGTACAGATGGAACAAAAAAAAAAAAGCTGTTATGTAAAACTTATTCACTTAGGAAATTAAATTAAAAGTCCAGTTTGGGATTAGCTGGTTCTATTGCGCAGGTATGTCATGCTATTTACATTCCGTAATATGTTTATTGCACTTTTGAACACTCTAATTGCAGCTTATTGTCTATCATTAAGTCTGGAACAGAATGTCTTCCTATTAAACTATGTTTAATCATGATGTTATAGTGAAAAGTAATTATCTTTCCTTAACTATTTTAGAAGAGGTATTTTACACTTCCCAAGTATACAACCCAGCTTGGTTGTCTCAGCTTACCTACATGAAAAAAATTACTTGACTCCATCAGTCTATGTTTCATGGCTTATATTTAGGGAAAGTGGAACTAAAACTCACAGTGACGTCCAAATCGAGCCCTGCAATTACAGTACATGCACTTAAAAAAAGTAACTTAAGGGGAGAGTGCACTTTCTGGCTAATAGAAAGACACAATTGACAAGGAATAAATCTAAAGCTTGTTTTTGTTTCCTAATGGCTTTGGCTTGCAGGCATAGATTTCATGTAGTCATTTAGCTTCATTTTTTCCATCTCTTCAAGGAACCAAATAATCCATCAATTAGGAGCACTAGCAGGAACTGTGAACACTGTCAAAATCTTGAACTAATGACTTTGGGAAGGAGTAGAAAGGAATCAGTTTGTGTTTCTGAAACAAACTTTGCAGATGTTTTAAGATTTTTGTGTTATGTTATATGTGTTACATAGTATAAACTCTAAATAAAATGTAAAAGAGACTTAAATTCTCCCAGTAACTCCTTTGGAAGTTTATTTTGAGAAAACTCATCTTGATAATGCTTAGGTTGTCTCACTTTGCAAGTTTAAGCAATCATTTTCTTCATTTATTCCCAAATACTTTATTCCCCTCCCCCTGCCTTATTTAAACTAAAACTCAACTGCATTGCTGTCACCCGTATTAAAGCCATATGTCATGAGATTGCAAAACAGAACACCAAGTGGGAACACCATTTATATGGTACCAACACTACTACTGGATTTCATCTAATTTATTGGAAAAGAGATTGTTGCCACTTCTAAACAAGGACTAACTCTCATTTTTGCCCTTATAATATCGAAAGAAAACTTGTACATTAGACTAGACCACGACTAGAACAGTTTAGTTCAGAGAGGCCAGTGGAAGCTAATTACAATATAGAGACTCCTCCGAGACTATTGGCTTTGACTATCAGCTTTAACTGATCTCGTTGGATTGAGTGGGAGTTTTCTGCCAATTTTTCTAGCTTGCTACTACTGATTTAACAAAAATCATTATTCATTGTAATTCATGCTATGTTAAGGTATAACATCTAAAAATTTTTGCATGTCTACCTTGTTGAGGAAAAGAAAAGAAAAATTATTGTTTATTTAAATATAATTG
>NW_009649458.1:118792-123909 GCF_000708025.1 Charadrius vociferus | reverse complement strand
TTCCTGCATGTATGTATTTGCATTAAAATTTTGTGAATTATATTTGTGAATACAAAAAATTGTGAATAAGTACATAAATGAAGAAAATATATAAGTAAAAATAGTTTTAATATCATAGCATATGAAATAAAACTTAGAAAAATGACACTAAATTGTGTAAGTGCAATTAAAAAGTTTAAGAAGCATAAAAGTCTGCTTTTCAGACTTTTATTGCAATAACTTTCATTGAATGTTTTTCTCCCTCTCTTTTTTAACTAAAAGAGAGACCTCACTGGCATTAGCAAAGGCCAATAAAAGCTACTTTTATTGTGACTGAAGAGACACTGCTGCCTCACATCATTAGAAACAATTTCTTGGCTCCCAGAAGACACAGCTTAATTGATAAAACATTAGTGTGATAGAGAGCATTTTTCAGAAGTTAGACTTCTGGACTTACTAGAACTTAATGAAAATGAGCTGCAGTTTTTTTAAAACTACCAATTCTCGAAAAAGAAGTTCTATTTTTTCCTTCCTATTTTTTATCTATTATCTGTAGTTTTTTTGTGGTTTATGATGGAAAATACTTTTTTTTATTATTATTATTTTTAGATAGGTTGTTTTGAATCCTGTGGTGCATGTAATTTAACTTTTTATTATGAGTTATCTCTTAGTAGTTCTCTCTGGTCCTCTAATGGATTGCTGTTGTAGATCTGATTTGGTTTTAACTTACTTCTGTAATAGTTTTCTCAAAAGCTATTGCTCTTCTACATATCATAACAGTCTTCAGGTTTCTAATATGTTCTTCTAACATATTTTGATTCACCTTTAATGAAGTAAGGCCCCATGGTCATGCTTGCTGCAGCAATTGAAGACCAAAACATACCTTTCTACAAAAAAATGTCAGTGAGAAGCTATACAATTATAGAATTATAAAATCATAGAAATACCAGAAGGAGTAAATACCCAAAGTTCATCAAGGCCAATTTTGTCCTAATCCGATAAACTATCCTGACAGGTGCATATTTAGTCTTTTCTTCAGAAATTAGGGTGGAAGGATATTCTACCCAGCCCCATTGTGTATCACTTCAAGGTTTAGTTGCCCTTGTAGTAAGTAGAATTTTTCTAATAGTCAATATAAAAAATTGTTGAAAATTAAATTGTTGACTTCAAATCTTTATTAAAAAAATGTTAAAAATGAAACACTAATATATCGTCATAGTCTTTTTCTTTCTAGACTGAACAAAACCAATTCCTTAATTCCCACTGTAGACCATGTTTTTTCAACTTGTTTTCATTGTTGTTCTGTTATTCTTTCACCAGTTACTCTATCCTATATTGTAAATGTGAGAACTCATGATATACTTCAGCTGAAGACTCATTAAACCAAGCAGGGAAGAATAATTCCTCTATCTAATGGAAAATATTCATGTCCCATAATGAGATTTTTTTTTTTTTTTTTTTTGACTTTATTGACATGTTCTGATGTAGTAGAAAGTTGGTTCTGGTTTGGTTTGGGGTTTTTTTGGGGGGTGAGGGGGCTGGGGAAGAGGGACCTGACATATTCCTACCTAGACAATTGTCCCCTGCTTTATATTTTCACTCTTTTTTCCCCTCTTATACATGTCTGTTTGTTCTACTTTCTATTTCATCCTGGACAGATGAGCTTCTTTTCACCTTATTTTCCCCCCTCCTCTGCTGAGGAGGTAGGCAGACAGAGCAGGATGGTGGGTGCTTGCAAGTCACCACAGTAAGGCTTAAAGGAAGCTCACTGAAACTCTGGACCACAGAGGTGAATCCTTAAAGGAGTTCTTCTTTCAGTTCACTAGAAAACAAGGAATAACACACAGTCCTCAAGTTACCTAATAAAAATATTACAGAAATTTGTTGTGTGTATAAGACATTTTGCAATTTTACACAATTTTAATTGAAATCATGTTAATACATGATAACTACCAGCTGACTGTTGCAAAACGAGTGAAAAAAAAATAATTACATGATCAGAGAGTTACGTGCAGGGGTTTTAAAAATAATAACCATTATTTAGAATAACCATTTTCCTGATCTCGCTCCATTTAGAATAAAAAAATAGAAGACAAAGGTAGAATGATTTGACATGCCTTTCAGCCAGATATTGAAAGACATCACCTTCAGAAAAGACCTCGGATTTACTGACAGAGGGATTCTGAAGAGCTAGCTTAGACCAGTTATCACTTTTCAAACCATTAATGTTAGATGAAATAAATCTCAGGAGGCTTTTGCAGAAACAGTATGAAGGACTTCACTTACTATTTTCATTCAATGGCAATCTGTTAAAAAAAAATCTTGAAAATCTTGCACCTTTTTCCATCTCCCTGCTCTCTCTCTCTCATAAAGATTTAAAAGGATTTAAAATGATAGAAGAACATTTCACAGTCTAGTAGTTTAAGTATCAAGGAGGAAGTGAAAAGAAATGAAGAAAGATTCATTTTAAAGCTGAAAAGGAAAATTAATCATGTAGTCTGATGCCCCATACGGTAGACCTTCATCTATTTAGACTGCTACTATGCCCCAAAATTTGTTTGACCAAACTTGATGCTCTGTAAACTCTTCTGATTATGAAGATTTCAACCCACAATTCCAGTAGGCAGTTTGTACCAATGATTAAGATGTTTGAAATTGTTTAGTGTGTGCAACGTATGACTGTACAGATTATATTATCAGAAGATATAGCTAATCATTTTTTATATTATCATCTTGGAACCATGTACAAGAAGAAGATGTGACAGAGGATAAAGATAAATACTATGGGAATGCAAAGAATCAACAAAAAAGATTAATGCAACTTTGATAAAGAATATTAAAGTTTGATCTCTAAGACTAAGATAGTTATCTCCCTAAGATAATTAATATAAACCTGAAAGAAAGATACAAGACAGATGAGACTAATTCCATTCTGACAGTACCTGTTTATCTACCTTTGCTACACAGGTAGCTCAGTCAGAATTTGTAAACTTTAGATAAACAAAATTAGAAGAAAATTATTTTAATTAGTGAAATAATATAATTTACACATAATAACAATGATGATAACATCAGTGGTTTCAACACTTCAGCATAATGAAGATTATTACAAGGATATCATAATTTCATTGTATAAAGCATTTCATTGATGAGAAAATGGTCTGTAAATTATAAATAGCTGAGAAATAATAATTCCTCTCATTTCTGGGACTTTTAAAACACTTTTAAATCTTTTTTTTTTTAATTGCTATTTGGTATTGTGTTTACTCATACTATGTGTAAAGTGTTAAAAGCCAGGTTTTTGCTTTTTTTTTTTTTCAGCTGATGGTAGATTTCATGAACTGCTTATCTAGATATAATACTATAAATTCTAATATAATTACTTGCTTGGGAATTTTTATTGAGTACAAGGAGTGTGTAAAAAAAGAAAAACTTCAAATTTTACCCCAAAGTGTCTAGAAAAATCTTGCTTTTTCAGTCCTGAAACTTTTCTAATGAATTCAAAGTTCTAAGTGAGAAATATGAGTGATCAGGTTTTAAAAAATGTTTTTTTCAAACAACTGTGCAGCCACTGTCTTTTTAAACCTCAGAATCACATTCCAGAAAGGCACTTATACAACGTTCCTTTGATCCAACAAGGCTCAGCAAACATTCAGTCTTATAATACAGAACAATTTAACATGGAAACTCCAGTACAGACTTACATACTATACAGTCTCATCAAGGTTTTCTACTGTATAACATTTTTATGATCATTTTCATCAGACAGGGCTAAGGCTTCAAGCTGTGTAGATAGCTTCAGATATTTCAGACTATGAAAGGAATCTTACTGAAATAATAATAAAAAAACCCAAACAACACATCAAACTCTTCATGTTTAGCTCCAGAGTAATGACTGAATTTGGAATACTCTAATGACTTCATGTATGTAATCAACAATAAACAAATGGAAAGGAGAGGGGTTCTTATGTTCAATAAAATGATTGTCTCACCTCCTAAACAATGCTTTATCACTGCACTTTACAAAAGAAGCTATTCTCTTTGTCACTACTTGAATTATAGGCACCTATACATACTGCTTATACCAAAAGCTACTTTATAGTAATTTTATTTTAATCATCTTTTCTTCCCTCTTATTGCTTCCATTTTATTACACAAGCTGCCCAGCAATAAAATAATTTTGCACCTCATTTTTATGTCTTTTATAAAATTCCCTCACTAGAATTTTTGTCTAAGACATGAACACAATCAAGGTAATGACTTTCATTTGCCTTGCTCTTTAGGCTTCTGAACTGAAGGTGAACGTATCAAGCTTAAGTCAATTAGGCCAGCTGAAACCAAAGACCTTGTAAACTCAAAAGTGATGGACATAACTGATTTTTAACAATTTTATTTAAAAAATATATTCTTCTCTGAGGTCAGGTGGGTACTCATTTAAGATTTGCTTATCACATCCTTAATTTTCTGCTAAATTACAATACTGCATTCAAACAGCAATTAACATTTCTGCAATACCCTGTACTAAATAAAGCTTCCTGTGAAGTATTTAATTTAATTATTTTAAAAAGAAAGTGTTTCTGTTCTGTATTATCTAAATTCCAGAAAGTATTGATTTTTACTGGCTTTAATATATTGTATCATCCATTTTAACTTGCTTGCCCCAAATTCTTTGTCTGCTAGGTTATGCCAGTTACTGATAAGGCAGTACAATGAAGAGACAGTCTCTCTTATGTAATCCCAATGCTCAGAAGAACTGAAGAAGTTCTTTTTCCTGATCGTAGGATTAATAAAGTGGAAATTAATTTTCTATGCATAGCCTCCTGTCTTGCCGTTTCAATACCTCAGTCTAAAAGTCGACTTCTCCATTCTAGGCTTCTCACAAGGTCCTCTTCCAGTGCTAGCTCACATTGGGACCATCTGGACTGTTTTCATTTTACTCAGCTTTCTGCTGATCTCTGTTCTAGTTGTCCTCAGAGACAAATAAGCCCTTTCAGACAGTCATTCATCTGAATTGTGTTTTAGGGTCTCTTTTCAGATAGGATGAATTTCTCTAGTGTGCCTATATTTTTCCCCCTACGTTTTAAGGAGTTGTTGGGTGAATAACTCAGAGACTGACATTGCCAGATGAAACCCACTCC
>NW_009649458.1:82657-118748 GCF_000708025.1 Charadrius vociferus | reverse complement strand
CAGATACCCAGTAAACATCTCTAAAACCAGAATTGAAGTTCAGCCCCAGAACCGGAGTTATCGTCAGACCCAGCTGGGAGGCCATGCCAGTGGGTCAATGAGGGGCATGGTCAGGTGCAGGGAAGAGGGCAGGAGCTGAAACGCATGCCCCTGCTGGAGGATGGCCTTGGTAGGCATCTCACCACCAAGGCTCACACAGCTCACCCGACTTCATCTTGGCCCCAGCTATGCAGCAGCACACAGCAGCTCCAGCCTGGGGCATGGGCAGCCAAACCCCCATGGGGCTGGGGTCTCAATCAGGACCCCACACCTTTCACTGGGGAACTCTCAAGCCTGTGGCTTGTGTTTGGTGAATTTAATCCTCCCCAGCCCCACTTCTGTTAGGGACCGAATGACCTCTCACGGCTGCTGTTATCGCCGCTTTTCTCTGATGTTTTCTAGTATTCTCCAATGTTAACATCAGCTGGCAATGTACACTGTATGTCTGCCTAATAAATGGTGCATAAAAAATACCAGTTTTTCCTGACTGTAAAGTTGCAATTTTATTATTCATTTTCAAAGTTTCTTCAGTTTTAACTTGTCTATATATGTTCCCTGAAGGCTTTCACTCCTCCATTTCACTGTTTAGGAAAAACACAAACACCACATTGTATGATACTGTCTTTGTAGAAGTGCAATTAAGCCTGTCAGTAACACAAATGAAAATGTTACCGATGGACTGTATATATGAAAACATCACAAGGATAATGCCCTGCAATGTCAGCTCTTATGCCTCAGTGACAAAGCACTCTAATAATAGTTATCTACAGAGATGTATTCTACACTCCAGCGAGTTAACAAATTCTAACCCACAGAGCCTAAAATAGAAGAATAAGAGAAACAATTTTCTCCATCTGTTGAACTCTCTTCTGCTGCTTCTAGTAACTCTTCATTTGCTTTGTAACAACTAATCCCACTGCATCTGGTAGAAATAAATCATTGGCAAATACTACGATTGTGTTTCCTGTAATAGCAGTTAAATAAGCATTCTAAGGCACGTCCAAGGTATATTTATTCCCAAGTTAGGAGTCAATTATATCAAAACCTTTTTAGGAATAAAATTAGCATCAGTATCAGTATCTCCTCATTGTACCTCTTTGCTTTAAATTAACACTATTCTAGAAAAAAACTAGTGACATGCGGTGTGACTCAAATAGCAAACTTGTATTCAGTAACAAATGCAGATATGGAAATAATACACTTTTTTGTTTGTTAATTAGTTTATAAATCAAATGGTCTTCAGAGATACAAATCACAAAAGTTTTGTTAAAGACATGAAATAACAATGTGGGAATAAACACAGCAAAAGCATATTGAATGCTATTGCACACCAAAAATTCTGAAATTTGTGTGCCACGTGATATAAAGATTTGGATATTCTGCATTTCACTTTCTAAGAGAATTATCAGGATGTTAAAAATTGTAAAAGGCATAAAAAAGAGCTTTGAGGAATAAACCTGCTACAGTGAGCGTTGCGATGACTTCTACCTACACAGCTTATCAAAAGACTGAGGTAACTTCATAACAGTGTAGAAATATTCTCACACAGAAAGAATATTAGATACGAAAGGCTATAAAATCCATCAAGAAAGAGAAAATAAGTACTGGAAACTTAAACTGAATATGTTTAAATATCAAGGTAAAGGATGATTTTTTAAAAACAAGAATAATAAGTACTTTTAATAAAATACCAAGAAAAGTGTTAGATCTCACATACTTTGATGCCCGGAGAACTGGGTGCTTTTCCAAAAGATATACTCTACACAAATAAAAGGGCAAATTCTATGGTCTGTGATATATACAGAACTACCAAAAGTTCCCTATTGTCCTTTCACTTTATTCATCTGTTTTACAGTTTTGGTGAGTAAGGCCCTGAAAGGTGCAGACATCTATTTATGAATCCAGTTGCAGGAGCAGGAACTATAGAAAATTCAGAAATGAGAGAGAGAATAGAAAGATAGCTATGATACTTGAATGCTGTAATTTACCATGCATAAGTAAACAAGGTGACAATATCAAGGAACATCTGTTGTACCATAATTTTATCCCTAATGTGTATTTACTATGATATATTTAATTGCATTGTCATGTATTTATTATCACAGGACTACTGCCTCATTCACTGTGTACAGAAAATTGTGAATGAAGTAACTGTTAAATTTAGTTTAATCCTAACTATTTAATGGGTTGTTCTCTGTCTTGTGCATAGTTTATCAGCAAATCTGCACGCAGAGTACTTAAATTTGTTCTCAGTAATATCTTTGGGTTTCTAAAGCGTCTTCCTTATTAATCAGATTTGCTTCAGGTTTTTATTAAGGGAAATGCAAATACAATTTGAACAAAAATTAATTATGGATCCAAAGAATTATTTTGGACTCACATAAATTGAGTCTCTTTCTCACATATTTTGCTTGTTATTCAAATTATCCGCTCAATCATGTAGGGTCTTGTGGATTTATTTATTTATTTAATCATATGCATAAAGAGATTTTTAAAACAAATACAAAGTATTTAACCTAAACTGATGAATTGTCTTTCTCCCATAAGGCCACAAAACAAATACAGTAGTGAAACTCTGGGGAGCAGTTTAGAAATTTATTTTTATAGGCTGAATATATATATGATAGTTGGCCTAAATACTGAGTAGAGAGTATAGTACCAATGACGAAAGACAAGAAGGTGACTGGGAATTTCTTGAGTGGATTTATCACAGGTAAATCATGTCTGACCAAACTAAACACATCTTCTGTGACAAAATGTATGGCTTTGTGAATAAAGAGAAAACAGGATGCTGTTTAGTTTTACTTAATGGTACAGTATACTTTGGACAGGTGAGCTATATGATAGATGGACCACTGGTTGTTGCAATTCAGTACAAAGTCATGTATTTAGTGACTAGAACAGACTTCCTCAGGGGTTGATACACAGGGAATACTCTTTATTGCCTTTAATACTGACATGAACAAGGGGATGGAATGTACCCACAGAAATATTATGAACAGTAAAAAAAATTGAGACTTGTTGGTTATGATGGAAGAAATTACCGAATCACAGAATGCTATGGTTTGGAAGGGACCTTCAGAGATCATCTAGTCCAATCCCCCTGCCAAAGCAGGTTCACCTAGAGAAGGTTGGACAGGAACGCATCCAGGCGGGTCTTGAATATCTCCAGAGAAGGAGACTCCACAACATCTCTGGGTAACCTGTCCCAGTGCTCTGTCACCCCCAAAGTAAAGAAGTTCTTCCTCGTGTTCAGATGGAATTCCCCGTGTTCCAGTTTGTGCCCGTTGCCCCTTGTCCTGTTGCTAAGCACTACTGAAAAGAGTCTGGCCCCATCCTCTTGACACCCAACCTTTAAACATTTATAAGCATTGATAAGATCCTCTCTGTCTTCTGTTCTCCAGGCTAAATCAACTGATGTCTCCCAGCCTTTTCTAATAAGAGAGATGATTCAGTGCCTTGATTATCTTCATAGCTCCCCACTAGACTCTCACCAGTAGCTCCTTGTCTCTCTTGAACAGGGGACCCCAGAACTGGAGACAGTTCTTAAAATGTGGCCTAACCGGGGCAGAGTAGAGTGGGAGGATGACCTGCCTCATTGTGCTGGCCACACTCTTTTTAATGCACCCCACGATACCATTGGCCCTTTTGGCCACAAGGGAACATTGCTGGCTCATGGTCATCCTGTTGTCCACCAGGACTCCCAGGTCCCTTTCCACAGAGCTGCTCTCCAGGAGGTCAGCCCCCAACCTGTACTGATGCATGGGGTTACTCCTCCCTAGGTGAAGGACCCTACACTTGCCCTTGTTGAATTTCATTAGGTTCCTCTCCACCCAATTCTCCAGCCTGTCCAGATCATGCTGTATGGCAGCACAACCTTCTAGTGTGTCAGCCAGTCCTCCCAGTTTTGTGTCATCAGCAAACTTACTGCGGGTACATTCTGTCCCCTCATCTAGATCACTGATGAATATTGAACAAGACTGGGCCCAGTACTGACCCCTGGGGAACACCACCAATTACAGGCCTCCAGCAGGACTCTGCACCACTGATCACAACCCTCTGAGCTCTGCCATTCAGCCAGTTCTCAATCCACCTCTCTGTCCACTCATCTAACCCACACTTCCGAAGCTTACGTATGAGGATTTTCTGGGAGACAGTGTCAAAAGACTTAATGAAGTTGAGGTGGACAACCACTGTTCTCCACTTATCTACCCATCCAGTCATGCCATCATAGAAGGCTATCAGATTGGTCAAGTGTCATTTCCCCTCAGTGAATCCATGCTGACCAGTCTTGAAAATCTTCTTTTCCTCTACGTGCTTAGAGATGACATCCAGAATGAGATGTTCCATCATCTTTCCAGGGATGTAGGTGAGGCTGAGAGGCCTGTAGTTTTCATGGGTCCTCCTTTTGAAGACAGGAATGACATTGACTTTCCTCCAGTCATAGAATAATAGAACGGTTTAGGTTTGGAGGGACCTTAAAGATCATCTAGTTCCAAACACCTTCAATGGGCAGGGACGCCTCCCACTAGACCAGGTTGCTCAAAGCCCCATCCAGCCTGGCCTTGAGCACTTCCAGGGATGGGGCACCCACAACTTCCCTGGGCAATATGTTCCAGTGCGTCACCATCCTCATAGTGAAAAATTTCTTCCCATTATCTAACTTAAATATAGCCTCTTCCAGTTTGAAGCCATTACCCCTCATCCTATCACCACATGCCCTTGGAAAGAGACCCTCTCCAGCTTTCTTGTAGGCCCCCTTCAGATACTGGAAGCCTGCTATAAGATCAACCTCGAGCCTTCTCTTCTCCAGGCTGAACAGCCCCAGTTATCTCAGCCTATCTTGATAGGAGAGGTGCTCCAGCCCTTTGATCATCTTCATGGGTCTCCTCTGGACTCACTCCAATAGGTTCGTGTCCTTCTTATGTTGAGGGCTCCAGAGCTGGATGCAATATTCCATGTGGGGTATCATGAGAGCAGAGTAGAGGAGCAGAATCACCTCCTTTGACCTGCTTGACCATGTTTCTTTTGCTGCAGCCCGGGATATGGTTGGCCTTCTGGGCTGCAAGAGTACATTGCTGGCTCATGTTGGGCTTCTAATCAATCAATATACCCCAGTCCTTCTCCTCAGGGCTGCTCTCGACACATTCTCTGGTGAGCCTGTATTTGTGCTTAGGATTGCCCCGACCCATGTGCAGGACTTGCACTTGGCCTTGTTGAACTTCATGAGGTTTGCACAGGCCCACTTCTCAAGCCTGTCCAGGTCCCTCTGGATGGCATCCCCTCCCTCCAGCATGTTGATCACTCCACACAACTTGGTGTTGGTAGCAAACTTGCTGAGGGTGCATTCAATCCCAACATCCATGTCGCCAACAAAGATGTTAAACAGCACGGGTCCCAGTACCAACCCCTGAGGAACACCACTTGTCACTGTTCACCACTTGGACATGGAGACATTGACCGCGACTCTTTAAGTGTGACTGTCCAGCCAGTTCCTTATCCACTGAGTGGTCCATCTGTGAAATCCATGTCTTTCCAAATTAGAGAACAGGATGTTGAGCGGAAGTGTCAAATGCTTTGCACAAGTCTGGGTAGATGATGTCTGTTGCTCTTCCCTTATCCATCAACACTGTAACAGCATCGTAGAAGGCGACCAAATTTGTTAGGCATGGTTTGCCCTTAGTGAAGCCATGTTGGTTGTCACCAACCACCTCCTTATTTTCCATGTGCCTTAGCAGAGTTTCCAGGAGGATCTGCTCCATCATCTTGCCAGGCACAGAGGTGAGACTGGTTGGCCTGTAGTTCTGCGGGTCTTCTTTTTTACCCTTTTTAAAAATGGGGATTTTGTTTCCCCTTTTCCAGTCAGTGGGAACTTCACCAGACGGCCACGACTTCTCAAATATGATGGGTAGTGGCTTGGCAACTTCATCCACCAGTTCCCTCAGTTCCCATGGATCTATCTCGTCAGGTCCCATGGACTTGTGCAACTTCAGGTTCCTCATCTGCTCTCGAACCTGCTCTTCTCCTACAGTGGGCAGTACCTCATTCTCCCAGTCCCTGCTTTTGCCTTCTGCGACTTGGGCAGTGTGGTTAGAACCCTTCCCAGTAAAGACTGACGCAAAGAAGTCATTGAGTACCTCAGCTTTTTCCGTGTCCTGGGTGACCAAGCCTCCCGTTTCCTTCCAAAGTGGGCCCACATTTTCCCTAGTCTTCCTTTTATTACTGACATACTTATGAAAGGCTTTATTTTTGGGCTTAACACCCCTGACCAGATTTAGCTCTATCTGGGCTTTAGCTTTCCTGATCTGATCCCTGTCTGCTTGGACAATTTCTCTGTATACCTCCCAGGCTACCCGTCCTTGCTTCCAGCCTCTGCAGGCTTCCTTTTTCTGCTTGATATTGTCCAAGATCTCCTTGTTCATCCATGCAGGCCTCCTGGTGTTTTTGCCTGACTTTCTCTTTGTCGGGATGCATCGTTCCTATGCTTGGCGGAGGTGATCCTTGAATATTAACCACCTTTCTTAGGCCCCTCTTCGCCCCAGGGCTCTACTCCACTCTACTCCAGCAAGCAGATCACCAAGGAGGCTAAAGTCTGCTTTCCTGAAGTCCAGGGTAGAAAGCTTACTATGCACCCTCCTTGCTGCCCTAAGGATCCTGAACTCCACCATCTCATGATCACTGCAGCAAAGTCTGCCCTTGAGCTTCACATTTCCCACCAGCCCCTCTTTATCAGTGAGAACAAGGCCCAACATGGCACCTCTCCTCATTGGTTTCTCTATCACTTGGAGAAGGAAGCTATCGTTGATGCATTCCAGGAACTGCCTGGATTGCTTATGCCCTGCTGTGTTGTCCTTCCAACAGAAATCGGCATGGTTGAATTCACCCATGAGGGCTTGTGAACATTAGGCTGCTCCAATCTGTCTGTAGAGGGCCTCATCCACTCCGTCTTCCTGGTCAGGTGGCCTGTAGCAGACTCCCACTCTAATGTCACCTGTCCATGCCCTCCTGAGCCATAAGCTCTCGGTCAGCTCCTCATCCATCCCCAGGCAGAGCTCCATGGACTCTAGCTGGTCCTTGACACAGAAGGCAACACGTCTTCCTTGTCTCCCCTTCCTGTCCTTCCTGAAGAGACTGTATCCTTACATTTCAACATTCCAGTCCCAGGACTCATCCCACCATGTCTCAGTGAAGCCCTGATGCCGATTAGATCTTAGTCCTGCAGGCATGTGCACATCTCTAACTCCTCTTGTTTGTTCCCTGTGCTTCACCTGCCTTTGCATAAAGGCATTTAAGTTGGGACTCCAATGAATCTAGCTCCCTGGCTGGAGTGGCTGTCCTCAGGCGCCTCTCCTGTTCTCCATGACCTTTCAAAGATTACGGAGAGCACCTTCACAATGACATCTGCCAGTTCCTTCAGCACTCGTGGGTGCATCCCATCAGGGCCCATGGATTTGTGGGTGTTGAGTTTGCCTAAATGATCTCTAACCCGATCCTCCTCAACCAAGGGAAAGTTTTCCTTTCTCTACATTCCCTGTTTTACCTCTTGGATCCGGGATTCTTGAATGCTCGCCTTAGCAGTAAAGACTGTAGCAAAGAAGGCATTCAGTAACTCCACTTTCTCCGTATCCTCCGTCACCAGGGCACCTACCTCATTCAGCAGCAGGCGTACATTTTCCCTAGTCTTCCTTTTGCTACAGATGTACTTGAAGTGTGTTATTGGTCACTATTCAGTTGGACCTTGGCAACCTGTAGAAATAGTTTGAGAGTAATTTAAATTTCAGTAAAGGCAAATGCAAAATTCAGCTCCGGAGATGGTGTCATCCCAAGCTTCTGCATGGGCCAGCAAAGGCTAAATACAAAGCAGTTTTGCAGTTTTGTCAAACTTGACAAGGTGAACAGGATTCAGCAACGTCCCTTTGGGATGAAGAAGGCCAGTCTCAGATTCAGTAAGAACATAGTGAGCAGGGCTACAAGAGAAATTATATTTCCCCTCTGTTCAACACTTGTAAGACTACATCTGGAGAGCTGTTTCTAGGTTCAGGCTCCCCAGTAAAGACAGAGGTTGACAAACTGGGGTGAGATCAATAGAGAGTTACCAAGGCGAATGGGGGCCAGGAGCCCATAATGTGTGTCTGAGAAAACTAAGTTCAACCAGTCTTAAAAACAGAAGAGTGGGAGAGGAGGATCTTATTGCTTCCTTCAGTTACCTAGTGAGAGGTTGTAGAGAAAACAGAGACAGACTCTTCTCTCAGGTGCATTGAAAAGGCAAAAGGCAACAAGTGCAAGATCAGCAAAAGAAATTCTGATTAGACATAGTGGAACCCAACATTCATAATGAGGGAAGTCAAACACTGGAGCAGACTGCCCAGAGAGTCTGAGGAATCTCCATAACTGGAAATTTTCAAAACCCTACTGGAGAAGAACAGTATTTAATACTGATCTAGTCAATCCTGGTTTGAGTGGGGATTGAACAGGATAATCTCTAGAGATCCCTTCCAAACCGAATTATTCTGTGATTCTGTATTACTCAGCATCATGGAACGTGGCCTTCAAGTGCAGATCTTCAAGAAACATTCTACTATTTTTATTTTAAAAGACAGTAAAAAGAGGATCAAAAAGAACAAATATTAAAGGATTAGCCTTCAGAAGTTTAACCAGAGATCAAGTTAACAAGCTTGTTTTTTCAAGCATTTAGTAAAGGGCATTTTTTAATTTTATTAAAGTTTTGGGTAAAAGTTGGGGAAAATGGTTGGATTAAAATAGTTTACTTCTCTGCTGTTCAGGAAGTAAGGCTTCATATGTATGATTTGCAAGTAAATAGAAAACAGCGCGTTTTTAATCAAAGGAACATTATTCATGTTGTGTCTGGTCATTTCTGACAGGTGGGAGGAATACAGCTTTTGCAGTACCTTTCTTTCCTTATAGAATATAGAGAGCACCCAGACTGTTGGCTGGCAGTTGATGCTTTCATAGTCAGTGAAATTAATTTAGGTCTTACTGTCAAAACTATCATGTATTCTCTTAAACCCACAACAATCTATTTCATTAATACTTCTGCTCTGTATTTTTGCAGCAGCTGTGAAATTATACTGCTTTAGTCTCTGATAATCTAGTTTTGAATTAATAACCTGCAGAAGAACAAATTCTGAATCTCTATAGACCAATGGATTAAATAACCTGGCAAAGTGAAGGGAGAAAAACACAAGCAAAGCCTTGGAATGTATCATTGTTAACAGCAGGACACATTTCTAGTTTAATGGCTTATTCTGCAGAGTCCCATTTGAGGATGGTAACTGTATATTGTATTTTCATTATAAACAGTGCTGAGATTTGAAATACTCACAACTGTTGGTTTAGCCTCTGTTTTTATTTTCTCTCTTCTTCAACTCATTGAAAATCCTAAACAGATCATGATTTTCTTCTGTTTGCTACTACAGTTTTGCTACTGGTATAGATTGATTGTTGAATTTATTGCAACGTTATGCAGCCGTCAATGTTCAGGCTAAATGAAGAAACTGTTGTACTCTTTCACAGAATCACAGAATGGTCAGGGTTGGAAGGGACCTCTGGAGATCATCTAGTCCAACCCCCCTGCCAGAGCAGGGTCACCTACAACAGGTTGCACAGGATGGCATCCAGGTGGGTTTTGAATGTCTCCAGTCAGAGACTCCACAACTTCTCTGGGCAGCCTGTGCCAGTGTTCCACTACCCTCAAAGTAAAGAAGTTCGTCCTCATGTTTAGATGGAACTTCCTATGTTCAAGTTTGTGCCCATTACCTCTTGTCCTATCACTGGGCACCACTGAAAAAAGACTGCTCCCATCCCCCTGGCACCTTCCCTTTAAGTATTTGTAAGCATTAATAAGATCCCCCCTCAATCTTCTTTTCTCTAGACTAAAGAGACCCAAGTCCCTAAGCCTTTCCTCATATGAGAGATGTTCTAATCCCCTAATCATTTTTGTAGCCCTTTGCTGGACCCTCTCCAGCAGTTCCCTGTCCTTCTTGAGCCAGGGACCCCAGAACTGGAGACAGTACTCCAGATGCGGTCTCACCAGGGCAGAGTAGAGGGGGAGGATGACCTCCCTCCACCTGCTGGCCACACTCTTCTTGATGCACCCCAGGATGCCATTCGCCTTCTTGGCCGCCAGGGCACATTGCTGGCTCATGGTCATCCTGTTGTCCACCAGGACTCCCAGGTCCCTCTCCACAGAGCTGCTCTCCAGGAGGTCAGCCCCCAACCTGTACTGGTGCATGGGGTTAGTGTCAGCCACCCCTCCCAGTTTTGTGTCATCAGCAAACTTGCTGATGGTACACTCTATCCCTTCATCCAGATCATTGATGAATATATTAAACAGGACTGGACCCAGTACTGACCCCTGAGGGACACCACTTGTTACTGACCTCCAACTAGACTGTGTACCACTAACCACAACCCTCTGAGCTCTATCTGTCAGCCACTGTTCAATCCACCCCGCTGTACATTCATCTAACCCACACTTGCTTGTGAGGATGATGTGGGAGACAGCGTTGAAAGCCCAACTGAAGTCAAGGTAGACCACATCCACTGCCCTCCCCTCATCCACCCATGATGTCACTTCATCATAGAGGGCTATCAAATTAGTCAGATATTACTACCCTTTGGTGAATCCGTGTTGACTACTTCTGATAATGTTCTTTTCTTCCAGGTGCTTTGAGATGACAGCCAAAACAAGCTGTACTCTTTGTTTAGAAGAAAACAATAAACCACAGTCCATGGTTAAGACACAAGAAATCCTGGGTAATGCCTGAGATATAGGGTCCACAGATTGTAATGGGTACCCTTATAAGAAATATAAGGCAGAAGAATAATTTGATTTCATGGATACCTTAAAATGAGATGGAAGAGGATGAGAAAAAGCCTCAAGGACACATAGGAAAGACCTAGAAGATATATCCCTCTTACACAATTAAACAAACACAACCTATAAGCAGCAAATTTTACATAAGGAAAAACCTGAAAAGAAGTTTTTGAACTGTGAAATTTACTCTTGTTCTGTTTCTCTGGATATATATATTTTTTTTTTTTTTTCTGGAGTTTTCCATCAGTTCTTTCTAAGGAAGTCTATTTATGTGCAAATATGTCTTACAGGTGTGACTTTTCTTTCTTAACAGATTAATACCCAAAAGTCTCTGAATATTTATTAACCACATGTATCACGGTTTATAAGTGTTCTGCCCTCCCACATAACCTATAAAACCTCAGATCTGACAATGATTTAGTTTGAAACCTAAGGTTTGAAACAAAGGTAATTATAAGATGATGGTCCCATGAATAAAAAAAAAATCAGCTGGTTGAGCTGTTACTAAAGCGTCAGCTTTCCATGGTCTAAATTATTTCACTACAGACATATCAATATTGTTAAGAGCCTGATCATGATTAAGTACCTTGTATAGGAACATTTATTTCTCTTCACTCTAACTGATAAGGATGAAGAAGATGAATAATTATGCATTATCCTCCATCATCATAACAAATGCTTTGACCAACGGTAAGGTCATACACTGCTTGAAATACCCTAAGTGTGCAGCCTGTGTTGCTGCCAGAAACAAATGCTATTAGGAACAGCACTCGTATTTGGTGTGTGAGTGGATTAAGTCACCTGGCCTATTTCTTCCACCAACCTATTTCTCTTCCACTGTAGAAAGCTTGTCTCTACCTTTCTTCTTGTTTTTTCTTCAAGACGAAATAGAGATGCTATAATGTCAGAGACATTCACAAGTGGGAACATATTGCTGTTCTGAAGTAAATTGTGTCTGGTGGTATACCAGGTGTACCAGGATAGTTTTACTGGGTAAATATTGCTGCCTAGTACAGTTCAAGACACAGAATTAGAAATGCTGATTTCAAAAGAACAGTGCTTTCTTCTGTGTTAAATATTTACTGCTTGCTGCTTTTTCATGTTATATTTTTTCAAGAAGCAACAAAAAAAAAAAGGCGTTGTTCCAACTACTGAGCTGCACAGCAATTTCTGCAGCCAGCAAGCCTCCCACATAAGGCCTCAGATCTTCCATTTCATTAGCACTAAATGGTGACATTTCCAATCCTGCTTAGAAAAAAAATCCTGACTCTTCCACAAGAGCCTTTTTTTTTTTTTTTTCCTCCCTTTCCGATGCTTCACCAAATCACAGAATAATTGAGGTTGGAAAGGACCTCTGGAGGTGATTTGGTCCAGATCGAGTCTCCTGTGATTCCGTTTGTTCCCATTGTTTCTGGTTCTGTCACTGGGTACCACAGAAAAGAGCCTGGCTCTGTCTTTTTCACTCCCTCCCTTCAGGCTTTTATAGACATTGATGAGATCCCCCATGCACCTTCTCTTCTGAGGCTAAACAGTTCCAGCTTTCTCAGCCTTTCCTCATATGAGAGGTGCTCCAGTCCGTTAATCACTCTGTGGCCCTTCTTAGAACACTCTCCAGTATCTCTTGTACTGAAGAGCCCAGAACGGACCCAGCACTCCAGGTGTGACCTCACCAGCACTGAGTAGAGAGGAAGGATCAGATCACCTCCCTCAACCTGCTAGCAACACTCTTCCTAATGCAGCTCAGGACACCATTAGCCTTTTTTGCAAGGGCACATTGTTGTCTCCTGTTCAACTTGGTGTCCACCAAGACCCCCAGCCTTTTTTTGGAGAGCTGGGCGGCCTTTCCAGCTGGGTGGCCACCAACATGAACTGGTGCATGGGGTTGTTGTTCCCCAGGTGCAAGACTTTTCACTGAATTTCATGAGATTCCTGTCAGTCCATTTCTCCAGCCTGTTGAGGTCCCTCTACATGACAGCATAACCCCCTTGCATATCAGCCACTTCTCCCAGTTTTATGTCATCTGCAAACTTGCTGAAGGTACAGTCTGGATAACACTCCTATAATATCTCCTAAATAACACTTTTCATAGATGCCTAGTGTCAATGATAAAATCTCAACTGAACTTTTTCACGTAATATATCTCACCTTGACCTAGTAAGTATCACTCAGCATTGAGAAGTATTTTTTCATGCATTTTGGAAAGAAAAACACTGAAAAAGCCACTGACAAGATACGGAGCAAGGTTAAGACTATGGTTACTATTAACTGACAGGCACTCCATAATGGGATAAATACTATAGGAATTACAAATACATTCCCTAGGCTTCAAACTGCCAATGTATGATGGCCATCTGAATGTATGGCAACTAGCAGCACTGTGGGACACTAGAGTTTCTCTATGTTTTAGCATAGATAACAGCTTTGGGTTTAAGCGTTGAAAATAGATTTATGGGTGTTCTTCCAGCATGACTAAAACAGACATGCAATCTGAAGTGAGCTAGGAACAAAAATGGAGAAGAGTTGCAAAATTATTTTTTTTGGTTAAATTACAGAGTGGAACTCTCTAGATATGCTTCATATGTTAGCCTGCTTAAGCAGGGCTGTTTTATACATGCTGATGAAAGTTTCTGCCAGTACTTTCTTTCCTTTCTGCATGAAAAGGAGGAAAGCACCTGTATAAGCTGCTTTTGTTGTCTTATGCAGATCAGATCTCTATCCCACAAAAGTGGGAATCAGACAGTGCACTCATAAATAGATAGAAACTAACTCCATGCCTGTAACACACAAGCACACTTCATGGATTATTGTTTCATTCCCTCTCCCTGTTAAATGGAATTTAACACTCCTACTTCTACCTGTTTATGATCATTGCACCTGCACCTTCCTCTTTGTTTTTCTTCCCATCTGCTCGAGTTTCAGGAGTGACTATTCTTCCCCTTCCCTTGTAAAGAATGCAAAGGAATCTCAGAGAGCAGATGAAATACAAGATATATATAAAAGGGAGATGAATACAGATGGAGTTATTAAGGTCAGAATTTTATTACATGAACATGCTTTACCCTGGTCAGAAGCAGAAAGTTCTTGCACCCTTAAAACATAAAGACCTTGCCATACTGCATAATGAAACATGGCTAATGTGTAAGTTTAAGCCCTGGAGCACAGGACATCTGTATCATTGTGTTGGCAATGTGTTTGAATGGTTTTGGTTCTAGCCAAAAAAGATGGGAAATGGCAAAGGCCACAGGTTATTCCCAGTAGAACAAGATCACTCAAAGATCAGTTTTATGTTCCTCCAATGCTGCCTCAGCAGTTTTCTTTTTCTACTTTCTTGCCATATCTCAGAGCATTTAAAACATAACACACATATAATTTTAAACTACAAAAATACTTCTATCGATGGGATGCAAACAAGCTTTTCATTATTTAAGACATTATTGCAGAATTTAAAGTGCATACATGGCAACAGTTACATCTTGAGGCCACGGTGAGACTGTATAGGTCCTGAGAAAAAGGACTGTACAATGTGGTCAGCCTGTGACACAATCTGTAGAATGGCCTTTTTTAGGTATAGTATAGATGCAAAGGAAAGTGTATAAAAGCTACATATAGAATAGCAGTATAAGATGTTTGCTGGGAATAGATAAAGCCCATTCCTCAGGCCTGTTCTAGTCTCCTGCTCTGAAAACCTCTTAGATCAGCTGAGCATCGTCACTCAAGCTGGAAAATACCATTAAGCAATCCCACTCCTCCCCTCACTGTTCCTCCCGTGTTGAACAGGAGGCAAGAAGCTGATGACAAGAGGTGAACTTCAGTGTCTCCTCCTCCCCGTACACATGGGGACAGGAGTGTCCACAGAAGGATCTCAGCAGAACTGGCAGAGATAGCTGGCATCAGTGATTCTGTTTATGTGGACTCACAGCAGTGAGCAACGGAGATTTGCAGGTATTTTGATGAGATAGCTGTTTCTTTGTGGCTTTGGAAGCAGTGCAAGACTTCTGTTGAATTTGTCAGAAGAAGCTTAAGCTCATAATACAAGGGTCAAACTTTTAGGATATTATTGAAACATCAAGAGTCTTATTCCCTGATCTGCAGTTCAAAATAAAGCTCCGGAATTTGTTTCAGAATTTCGTTGCCTTTGTGGTCTTCAGAAATGCTTAGAGATGGTTTCCTGATCTCATATTTGATCTTTCTTTTAAAAGAACGCATGCATAGTGGAACATGGATTGATAGAGATTTCTTCATGTTTCACCTCAGCCCTCTTTGGAAATCAAACTATTTGCATTCTTCTTTGATTTTAATTTAAATTATGTGATCTGAATTACAATTGTTAACTACTGTATGTCAATGAAAAACTGTTACTGTAAATAAAAATGGGAGCAAGAATGTTAACATAAAATGTAAATCTATATAGTTGGCTGATTGTCTTCAAAGATAATTATGTTCTAAGATTAACATGTGTGTAACTGCTGTCAGTGGACTTTTCTTTATGAAAAAGAATCCATTATCAATTCCTCTTAACTAAAGTTGCCAAATAGCTAAAAATATTCCACCTAAAAATGTCAGATATTGAAGTGACAAGATTTAGGAAAATGACCTCAAGCATCAATTTATTTTTTACACTTTTCAGATAATAAAATAAGAGAAAGGTTTCTAGAAATAGGAAAAAAATAAACGTTTGAAGTGTCCTGTATACCTTATTCTGAAATATACTCATTTGTGTGTCTGGGTTGTGTCGAAACTTTTCCCTTGATAGGTGTGATTCATCTCGTCAAATTTTAGCCACCTAGCAGACTGAGAGTCTAGCTTCCTATCTGGTCAGGACTGGCATTTCCAAACAGTGTTTCATACTCCACTAGTTCAGATAACTATCTTAAGAAGAAACTGATCGCCTGCAATGTTTTCCTCCTATCAAGTGTTGAGGAAACCTAGGACAACTTATTTGGACTAAACACCTCTTCTTGATGACTACAATTAGCTGAGATGAATCCTGTTATTCCTTTTTGTTCTTAGCTTTTAACTGGCCATGCTGAAATCCTTGCAGAAGTGTGATTGCACACAGATAGAAATGTCATATCAAAAAGATAAAGCATAATGCAGGTTATATGTTTGCTTACTTTATTTCCCCTCTCCTCTCCCTTCAAGATGAATATTCTCCAGTACGTACATGGTGGGTTTTGCCCTGAAACTTTTTCTTTTACTACCTTTTAATTTTCTTTCTGATGTGGTTCCATTTTTCTTCACACAATTTATATCATATTCCCCCTCTTCTAGCCAGTTTCTTTCCCTTCTGTATTTCAACTCTTCTCTATTTTCTATTCGTATCAGATGTCTTCATACACATTATTGCAGGGTGCCATCAGAACATCTATATACCACGTGACACCTATCCTAGTAGATGATACAGAGCTACAACACAGGTACAATACTGGTCTGCAGCCATCCATACTGTTAAATTGTTAACATAGTTTTGACTTGTTCTAATGAACTTTCTTCCAGGTAGCACCCGGGTATGCTTTAGGGATGGCATGATATATATGTATAAAAGAAACAAAAAAGTCTTTGGAGACTTAATCCTTAATACTTAAAGTATACAGAGTGTATGCAACACAGGATTTATAATTTTAATGATAAATTACAAATAGTGTAACTTGACCAAATATTGAGATTTTTTCACAGGAAAAGAAAAGAAAACAAAACAAAACCACATATCTCCCTTTAAAGAATACCACAACACAAAAATGAAAGTAGAATCATAGAATCATAGAATTGTCTAGGTTGGAAGAGACCCTTGGGATCATCGAGTCCAACCATCTACCCTACTCTACAAAGTTCTCCCCTGCACCATATCCCCCAACACCACATCTAAATGGCTCTTAAGTACTTTTACAACTTCTAAAGAAAATCACAACAAGAACTGCAAGTCCTTTCTATTGCAAGTGAAGAATCTAACTGTTTCCAAAATTTATCTTTACTATGGTCTTTTTAAAATGCTTGGCTTTGGTTTTGTTTTGTTTTGGTTTGGGTTTTTTTTGTGGGTTTTGTTTGTTTGTTTGCTTGTTCTCTCTGAAAAGACATATATGCACACACTTTCTAATTCTGAGACAGTTACTAGGAATGGAAAACTAAACCAGGTGGCTTAGTTTGGAAAATTTAATAAAAACTCAGAAAATAGGTTTTTGATGGGAAGTAATGGATAATGTAATAGCGTGTGGTGCTGTCAGATGTTATACTTGTAAACTCATTACATATTACTTAATTTTGGGGAAACTTTATAATAATTTCTTAAACTGCAACTGTCTAGGGAGAAAGAAAGTTGTCAATTTAAAATCTACAATTTAAACAGAGGTATTACATCAAGTTTAATCATTTATGTTCAGCCTGAATTAATTTCTGCAGTTTGAATGGAGAAAATATTTGTAATGCAAATAAAATAAGTTTGGTGACTAGTAATGTGACACTGGGAATTCTCTGAATTGCTGTTGAACTCTGTTGTGCCTCAGAAAAAGTGGACATTATACATCCTGCACATGGTAGTGTCAGTGAAGTAATAAATATTAAATCTCTCCCTCCAGAGAAGGAGAAGAGGTTTTATTAATATGAGGTAAGTACCTGGGGTTATTCAAGAGTTTTCTTCTTATCAACTTTGAGAAGCAGAATTAAAATTAAAGTTGACATAGCAGTACTGAATCAAATTAAGGAAAGCCTTGCTGCTGAAGAAATTTCCGAATACTGGCAAATTAGATTATTTAAGTAATACAACAAATTCATAAGAACAGCTAAAGAACACCTCTTTAAAATTGTACTAACATGGCTAAAGATGAAATATCGGGGGGAGGGCTAGGGAAGAGTCTGCCAGAGTAAGTAAAGGGCACACAAGCCTTCAAAGGTGAAAGTATGGCTTTATTTGTAACAAAACCTTGCTTTACAACGAGATGTGTGCTTTTTTAAAAAAACAAACAATAAAGTGAACTGATGCAGCTCACAGAACAAAAACTCACAAGATCTAGTTTTGTATCACTTCTTTCAGCTGAAAATTTATGATTTGTTACAAGGACACAAAGGAACAACTTCAGATTGTGAAACTATCAATTTCATTTAGAAATTTTTGCATTTTATTCATCATTACCAGTATGTGCTGGTTGCACAAAAAAGTATGGAAACATAATGCAATACATGTTTTTTTTCAAGTGGTAGTCTAAACATTTCATGTAATAATAAAACACGTGCCTAAAGAGGGAAGATAAATGGATAAATTTATACACCAAAATTTTAAGGACATATTTTTTTAAATACCTAATGAAAATCAGTATTCTATTTCTTTTTGAGATAGAAATATAGCCTGAGATATTCCAAATGTTAACAAACAAATTATTAACTGAATTCCAGATTTGAAGACCTTGGTTGTTTTATTGATCATGGAAAACAGACATAATGTGTGTCTCAGCTTTGTGACTTTTTTGCCATTTGTATAACAGGCATGTATGTTACTGAATGGGTGGCCTTGATACCTGTTATATTTTGCACCAACACCCTTGACTCACAAACTTTACTAGCCATTTAATTGTACAAGTAAACACTCAAGATGTAATCCTTTGAGGTTGCCTTCTATTCCTTCCAATTTATTACCCTACTTTATTGGAGTTGAATGCTTTCTCACTCTGTGCCTTCATTCTTTTCATATATTTTTGTCTCTGTCAACTTCTGGTTTCTCCTATTCTTTTGAATGCATCCAAAGTTTATTTTCCATTTAAGCACATTAGAAAATGAAACAGGAGCCAAGCCAAGGTTTGTCAAAATATGTTTTTGGACCCTGAACAAAATGGCAGTTGATCAGAACTCCTCGCCAATGTTGCTGGAAGTTGGAACTTAAACAAAGCACTAGGTGACAAGAAGAACTTTATTATTATTAAACAAATCTGATAAAATAAATTATACCTACAGTCTGAGTCAAATGATTTCATTTTTGCTTTCAGATTACTTATGGGCTTCACTTGAGAAAATATTTTGATTCTCTAATGTTTGTGAAAAACAACTTCCTGCCAGTCTTAAGAAGCTCACCTTCTAAAAATATCTAAAAATAGAAAAAAATATGCTCTCCATGGCAAAAAGAAAAAATGTTATGGCAAAATGATGTACAGGTTTAATCCAAACATACTGGCTTCACTTACCAGGCAGGGGACCATAATCCAAACTTCATGTGTTTGTATGTTTATCTGTACTTCATCTCACACTACATGTATGAATGCATGGCCAAACAAGTTTCAGAGGTAGAGAATAGTTCACTAGTGTACCACGAGGGTTACTAGGGGTTTTATACCTTAGCATGTATTGTCTGCCTGCAGACAGGACATGCCAATGTCCTCGAGTTCTTCACAACCACCTCAGTGGAGAACATTTTTACCTTTGTGGTGAGTTATTTAGACTGGTTTTTTATTTACACCCATTGTTTTATGTCTTGAAAGGTCATTCATTCATTCCCAATATCTTTTTATTCTATTGTTTGCTATATGTCTTCAAACTAGCTCCTGTATTTCAAGCACTATGCTTGTCACTGGTGGTGGCAGATTTCTTCAAAGCACAGCCGTAGTCAGCGGCCTGTATTGTATAAGAGAAACATTTTACCACACAACATTTCGTTCAACCCACATGCCCAAGGTGACTGTCTGACACGTGAAGACACGACACAAACACTTGAAGAGAGACGAAGCCCTCCTGAGCATTGGGCATATTTTTTCTTTTTATATTGAGAGATTTAGGCAATTTCATAGGACAACATAACTTTTAATCCATAACTGAGATTTCTAAGGGTTTGGGTATTTCAGCAAAGAAATAGCCTAAAAGGGATGCTGACTTGAATGCATTTACCTCAGTTACAAAATGGAGAAGAGGTAATTCTCTATCAGAACAAAGGTGTAGTCTGTCAGAGTCCAAGCAACACAGCTTCTTTGCTGTGTTTCTAGTTACACCATTTGCAGAGGAAATTCTTGTAGATCTTTAGTGAAGGGTTCCTCCTACAAGTCATTCTTGTAGAATAGTAGTAGTTTTAATGAAAGCAAGAATAAACAAGTGCCCATTACCTCTTGTCCTATCACTGGGCACCACTGAAAAAAGACTGTTCCCATCCCCCTGGCACCCTCCCTTTAAGTATTTATAAGCATTGATAAGATCCCTCCTCAATCTTCTTTTCTCCAGACTAAAAAGACCCAAATGCCTCATCGTTTCCTCATAAGAAAGATGCTGCAATCCCCTAGTCATCTTTGCAACCCTTTGCTGGACCATCTGCAGCAGTTCCCTGTCCTTTTTGCCAAAATTGTGCAAAATGCGTTGGTAAAACTCTATGACTGGATTTGTTAATTTATTTATTTGTTAAAGGAATAGTGTGTTCTTCCAGGTTCATCCTGCCTGTGATTCTGTTCTGACCTATTTTCTCTAAGTTGTGAGACCTTTATGACATGCCATGGCTCAAAGTATCACAGTATCACTTGCAAAAAGCAATGTTCATCCCTTGGGTGGATTGATTTTTGGTCTTGGCAGCAAGTCTGATAAAGATTGATTTCAAGACTCTTTTTGGACATTGGGGGTTACAGGCATGTTCATTCAAAAGGTCAAAGGCATCTGACCTGGTCATTGTCTCATATTTTTCATTATATATCACAGTCATCTATTTTTATCTTTGTCAAAAGATTTGCAATTCTTATTTTCTTGTCAAAGGAAATGTCATTAATAGAAATGAAGTAGAAAAATATTTTTTCTTTTCTGTGTATGCTCGTTATAATTGTCTACAATACACTTGACAGTTGAAGGATGATATATTGATTTCTTCTCTAATTTCAACTGTAAAACTGCAAGGCAGCTGGCTGGCTAAGCATTTTCAGATTCAAGATGGGTTATCCCTATGAAAGAAATGGATTTTCTTTTTCTCTCTGATGGGACTATTGTTCAGGCAAAGTTAATAACATGCTACAGCAGCGTTTAAAATTTTTCAACACTACAGTACATCTCTGTCTAAATTAAAATAAACTATATTAAGACAAAACCCCATTGTTTTATATTCAGGCTTGGATACTACTCACAAAATTGTGTATTAATTTTCCTTACTATCCTGAGGATGAAAAGACTTTATAAAAGAGTGCATTACAATAATGTCTTTGAAATAATTATTAGGCTTTACAGAAGGAGTATGCAACAAATTGTAATTCCTGACTTCAGAAGAGTGGTTGTAGGACAGGTTTTTTTTTCTGAAAGTCTTGAATTAGGATTCATCATACCTAAATTTAGCCCTAAAATTTATATGTCTAGTATAGATTCCTTTTCTAGCCTAAGGAAAGAGGCCTGTATTCTGGACACTAACTTGTATAGTCTTGGGCATAGGGAAACAAGCTAAATAGATTACATAAATCTGTTGTAGTAAACATGATTCCTGTCAGTGTCACAGACTACTTTTCATGGATCCTGACAAGAAGGAATGCTCTTCATTCTGTAGATCTCCAAATAACCTGTAGATAAGCAAGAACTTGACAACTGGTTGTGATAACTGATTGTCTTGGTAGGATGTATTGGCCAGGAAAAAAAGATTGAATCTATCCATGTCTCTTCTGACCCTTAAATTCTGAGCTCCTAATACCTACATTTAAAAAAATAAAAATAAAAATTTCTACCTGCTACAAAACCATCGGCTGCAACACAGAGCCAAGGACTTGGAACAGGCTGCCCAGGGAAGTGGTTGAGTTATCATCCCTGGAGGTATTTAAAAGAAATGTAGATGTGGTGCTTAGAGACACGATTTAGTGGTGGACTTGGCAGTGTTTGGTTAACAGTTGGACTTGATGATCTTAAAGCTCTTTTGCAACCTAAATGATTCTATTATTGTATGAAAAAACCCCAGCAGTCTTAGATTAAGTAGAATCCAAACTGTAACAGTTAAAAACATCTAACGAAAATTAGTCTTGACTGTGATAGTCTAGGCTGGATTCAAATGCATTCCCAGCAGAGCAGGAAATAATAGGTTGACTTTATAATTCTAGTTTCTGAGAAGCATTGATATTTCCCATAATAAAACTGATTCTTTTGCAACAACACAAGTCTCTATCAGTTAATGCATCGAAAAGGCACTGTCACCGGGAATCAGGAGGTGATCATAGGTGTGCAGAAATCCTTACAAATATGGCACTGATTATTAGTTGTTTTTGTTTTTTTTTTTTTTTTTTATTGGAGAGACTAAAGAATAAGAGTCATTATCTTTTTTTAAAGATGCCATATGCATGTATAAGCTTAGCAACTCTTGCTTCCATTTGGAATCTTACCAGATATTGAACCAACATTTATTTGGTGCTTGTGCTCATACACATGCATACATTTTGTTGAAAACAGGTTGGCATAAGTCAGCATTTCCTAGATCTTTACATTTATACACAATTATCATGTCCTCATCCCTATTTCAGCCAATCTTACTCTAAGAATACAACCCAGAATATATTGTCTATATATCAAAGAAGGCAACAGTCCTCTTAGACTCGTAAAAAGGTGGGTCTTGTGTTGCAAGAACAAACGTGTCTTAGATACATTTTTTTTTTCAAATATGTGATACCAAGAATTTTTTTTTTTTTGTATCTATATTATGAGTATGACTGCAAAGGTCCTTTTGTTAGCTACATTTCAAAGGTAAATTTGCAATGATCCCCAATTTTGCCTCTGTGTTCTGTGTCAGATTTTGAAACCAGCATTCTTACAGTGAAAGAAAAGCAGAAATTTACTCTACCAATTACTGCTAATTAAACAAAAAGTTAAACTAATAAATTTTTATCTCATGAAGACTTCTGTCCTGAAAAATTTATTGGCTGTATTAGATTCTGTTTTCCTCGAGCAGTCCAGGTCCCATATCATCCTTGGATGACAGTTTTTCATCTGTGGCAAGGCTACCATTTTATAATTCTCAGGTTGAAGTTGTTTTCAGTGTGAACATTTTCTCATCCATCTTGTCAGTGTTGTCCCATGTGTCATTTCTTGCTTTCTAGTGGCCTTGTAGCAGAGAACCAGCAGGTAGATATGATCCCATTAGCCTGAAAGACTCCATAATGTCTTTTTCTTCTGATCTACGTTCTATTCAAATTAGGGCTTTTTTCCCGTTTAGGTCCCTGTCAAACACTGGACTAAATTTTAACGTTCTGCTCAGTATCACCCATTTTGTTTTCTAGGTGAAGACAATGTATACAGGCAAGTTGCAAGCTGAAAATGGAGCCCAACTGTCAACTTAAATTACTTGCAGATCACTCCTCTGACATTACCGTATATCTTTGTGCCTGTGTGCTTTGCTTTCCTCTTCCTATCTTTTCATCTGAATACTTAAAGATGATTCTTAAAGGAACTTTAAAATACTTCATAAAGTAACACTTGAATTAGAGAAGAAAATAATGTTGTTTTGATCATCAAAAAAAAAAAAAGGCACTGACTTTGAACCTAAGAATTTAAACCCCTTCATTTAGATACTGCAGTTTTATCCTAGAACCAGAAGGCTACTGTAAGTCACTCTCAGCACTGGAACTGGCAGTCTTAAAACAGACCTCTTACACTCTTGACAACATGTAATATAAAACATCAAACAGTACCGTAACCATAGAGTAACAGATCATTTTTAAAACCTTGCAAAACAACTGAAAATAAAAACAGACTTTGAAAACCTCTTTCTTTTGAAAGTTACCTTTTTTTCAATCAAAATTTATGTGTAACAGCTTCTGAGTGTCAGTCAGATATCACAGACTTCTCAAAAGCAATGTGACCACAGCAAAACATGTTGTGGTTTATTTCTAGTTGGTATTTGACATTTTTATGAACCCAAGAAAAGGCCTTCATTCTTCTGATGCTCACCTGATATTCCTGCTTTCTCCATACTTCTGACTTTATCAGAGAACTTAATATAAACTCTCCTTCCTCTTTGAGAAAATTCATCCCATTGTGATAGAGGGAATCTGACACTGTAAAGAATGTTATGGGTGGCTGCCAAACTCCCCAGACCCCTGTTCCTGAGAATTCCTCCTGCTTGGATGTTGGAGCCTATCTGGGTGTGTTTGTTTTCCTGGTGGATGTTTCTGTTTGCATGTTTAGCCAGTAGCAAGGCTCTGTGTGTGTACCCCAGGCAGGGACGGACACACATGCATTACCAGAAGCCACATAAAACATATGTAGAGATAGCCAATTCACCTTCCTCCTCTCCAAGTGGTCAGGATTGGGGTTCACCCGTGAAAACACACGTGCCCACACTGCCTAGATTCAGAAGCACATACAAATTCATGGATCATTTCAATATCTGCACAACTCCTCAGCCTGTTTAATATCCATACCTCGATCCTGGGCCCCTTATCCAATATGCAGCTCTCCTACTCAGTGCTTGATATTCGCTTACGAATTACCCATATACACACACACAGAGGATTAAATTCACTGGGGAAGTGTAAACACAGCCCAGCCCCTCCAGTTGCTTGTATAGAGAACTATGAGCCCAGTGGCTTGCAACACCTTTCCCAGTAACTGGTACTTAGAACTTGTGGAACGCAGATAAGAAATAGAGTAAGATTACGCAGAACAAAACACTTAAGGATTTCATAAGTGGATAGCATAGACTGCAGTGATCAGGCACAAGGCATGGCTACAAGAGTAGTGATCCCCAATGTCTTTACATGCAATGGCCCCTTTATTCCTCTTCTTTTTCCAAAATTTTTTTCCTCCCTTGTCAACCCGGATCCTTCCTTCCCCTTCCCTGTCCTTTGCTTTCCTCAAGCCCCTTCAAATATCTCATAATACTCATGGTTTTCACATTTCCCAATTCTTATCAGTTACAAAGCTCAGGTCTCAGGTGGACCTCCTTGAAGCCTGTTCCCGAGTGGTTCTTCTAATGGCTCATCAGGCAGTGGCTGAAGAGCTGTAGTCTTACTTACTACCTCAGTTATCACCCGCTTCTTAACATTTCAGATTTTCATTTGTTATTTCTTTTAATTTGAATAGCCCTTAGCCAGATATCTTTATGAACCAGATGATATCGCATTCCACTCACCTGCACAAAGGCTGCTAGTAAAAATAGGTAACCTAGTGAATCTTGGAAACATTTGGACACAACTGAGGACCCATAGTAATAATAGTGGTCAGAGTATCAAAATTTTTCTCTGAACAAAATTTATTTCTACATTTTTTTTTTTTAACCTAAGGTTCACTTGTTGCAGCAGAATAGGAAAGAAAATCTTTGTTTATGAAAAAGAAAGAAAAGTAAGAGAAAAGATGTGACAAATTGAATGTAGGAGGCAAGTAATAATGAAGAAATTAAAATGGCACCTTTTCATTAGTTTAATAACAAAACAAAACAAATAAAACTACAAAACAAAGAAAGAAAAAAAAAAAAACGACAAAACATTTGAAATTCTGAAATGAATGCCAGTTTTATACTGAGTTCAAAATAAATAGGATTAGGAATAATTCAACAAAGCCAGTGGATGAAAATTGATGTATAACTGTTGGTTATTTCGCATCTGGCTTTAAATTACAAAAGAGCAATAACCAACCAACCAACCAAAAAAAAATTGCTTAAATTTCATTTTAGCACAAGAGTCTGGGATTAATTCTCAGATTAAGGAGATTGTGTCTGTTTGCTAAAAATGACAGAGAATTAAAAAAAATACTACTGCTAATAATAATAGTGAAGCAATAACAATTTTAGCTTATAAACAATTCAAGTGGCCGCTTACTTTCCGTTCAGCCTTAGATTTAAAATAGAAATTACAGTTAGAATTCTTTGCCAGTGGATGCTAGCATGCCTTTTCCTGATAGACAGGAAAGCTTGTGTTGCTACAAGCATAACACAGCTAAGTGAAAAGAGAAATTATTGTGGATACATAATACATCCCCTGGTATTCTACACCCAACCCCAAATTTCCCATTTTGAAAAGTGGGGTACCCTGTGAAAAGCACATTTTTAAGACTCCTGTCAGAGTCTGTTTACAAACTTAGTAATTGAAGTAGTTGGGGTTGCACAGATGTAATCAACTAGAGCTTGTTTTTTGCAGCTAAAACAGGAAATAATTAGGCTGATGGACACCAGGAGACAAAAATCAAATCCAGCACACATAAAGTCTGTTAGCACAGCAGGGCTAAAAAAGTTTTAAAAATTTGTTCTTGTCACTAAGCAGATAAGAGTTGAAGAGTAGATTTATTGATCAAGAAGGTGACAGTCACTTTCCAGATTATAATGTCACTCTAACCAATATCGCAACACTGATTTCCCAAGGAGATTCTAATGAAACGGAAACCTCCAGGAAAAACTATTTCAGATATGAAAAGGATTAATAAAAAGAATGCATTTTAATCACTATTTAGTCATCTGTTAAGATCAGATATTGAAAGTAAAAAAAAAATAAATCCCCTTCTAGCTATACTGTTTTCTGTGACAATATTTCCTCAGGTGCTGTGTTCCTGCTTTAATATTTTACATAACAATATATTTGGTTTTACCAGTACAATTTTAAAGGGTTGCAAAGTGTGCATTTTGCTTTTCTGGCTGTTTTCACAGTATCTAGCTAATGGTTTTGATTACAATGGCTGAAGTATTTTGGTGTTTGTGTTCATGATTATTTTTTTCTTTCATTCTATTGCTTATCCCAAATTCAGTGGCTTTTGGGGACAAAGCATAGTGGGATCTGATGTTGGTATAATTCCTGAATGCTCAGCAGCACAAAACAGTCCAAACTGAGGTACCGAATGTACCAATTCACAGTAACAAAAGTAAGTCTTTAATACTCTCGTTAAGTCTTAATCCATGCCATCCAGCACTTTTTTGTGCGTTTTGAATGGCTCACCAGAAGTCTAAAATACTCATATTTGTGGAATTAAAGCCATACTGCAAATGGGTTTCAAATAGTTTGAACTGGAAATGTTTCTAAATCTGCCAGAAAGAGTAACAGATGTCTGTCCTTATGAACTATTTATTAACATGTTTTCACTTATTTTCCTACTTAATTTTGAAGAGGTGTATGACTTGTTAGGACCTTTATTTTTTTCATTTTGCAGATGTTCTTCTCCCAAAGATGAATGTCCTCTTTTTCACCTTTTCTTATATGTGAACCTGATCAGGCCTAGCAAAAAATGTTTATAGTCAAACTTTTCATTTACATTTAAATTAAATCATTAAAACATGGACAAACTCATTATTTGCCTCTAAGGCAAGAAAGGAACTTTTTTTAGGGTCTGCAAAATCAAACATTAAAATATTAAAACATTTCTTAAAAGAGCAAGAAAAGAATTTTCACAGTAACCTATTTAGTTCAGTAGCTGTAGAAAAGAACAGAGAGTTAGTTGAGATAAAATAAACAAAAATTGCATGATTAGATGAGCCTGCTAGAAGAAATATTTCTCTATTTTATTAGTGAGGACAGAAAGACCATAATAATTTTATTCAAAATGTGGAGAGATAACATTAAAAGTTCTGAGATAGCCCTTCCTCAGAACTGGTTTAATTTCTGCCATCCTTAATGACATTTTGAAAATATAGAAGTTCTTTAATATCTTTCACCTGTAAATCTGTGATGAGTAGGAGGAATGTGATATTTTCACCTTTAGCCAACTGATGAAACAGAATTTTATGAGCCAGAAAGATCTACAGGGGGTTTAATATTAGAATTTAATCTGTTTTACAGGGGAGGAGGGGGGGTGGAAGAAAAGAAAAAAAAAATAAAACAGCCTCCCTTGGCATGATTTTGCGAATAGTTTCAGATGCATAAATTGTATTTGAGACTGGGAATTTTCTATTTACACTTTAGACTATACATTACATTTTAAACGTGGGCACAATTACCTGCTTTGACCTCTATATTGAATTAGAGTCCATAGGCACACTGGAAAAATTCTTATACCTAGTACTTAACCACATTTGAAAGCCCTTGCTTAATTCACATAGAATACCCTTCTGCAAAGAGATGAGAATTCTTTAACACATCAGTTTTCAAATCTATCCTTTAATGGATAGTAGCAATACCTGCCTGATAAAACAGATGATTAGTTTTTTGTAAAAGAGAGGGTCTTTCACTGACTGTTAATGGAGAAGAGAGACAAGATATGATATCAGGAGCAGAAAGCTTGCTAGAGAAATAGCAAAGGCTCCAAGTTTGGAGACAGAAATCCTAGACCTCCAGGTTGGGACCACCAGCATGGAAAGAGATTGATATGGAGTCAAGAAGGCATGTTTGAACTAGGGAAAACAAGATGAAACATGCACCGAAGTTTTCTTCAGCTGACATGTGCTCCTGAAGACTGACGAATCCAGTTGTCCATAGAACTGATGCTTTGAGGAAGAGTCCACTTAATCTACTGATGAGCTGTAAAAAGCCTTGAGATTTTAGAGTAACCAAGTCATGAGGACACTTTTTTTTTTCTTTTTATTTTTGTGAACAGCATTACTCTAAAGCAAGTATGGCTCAGAGTCTGATGCACTGCCACCTACTCTTGTCACATAAATTTGCAATCACATGTCCTAGTACCACTGAAACCGTGAAAAGCAGCCAAACAAATGCTAAGGGGCTTCAGCTCTGCAAATATCTGGATGTCAGATGTTATATGACTTTGCAGTAATAGCAGTGATTTTATTAAATTTTCCACTGAGCATTTAATCTTGCTTTTTTTTAAGTCAATTAAAAATCTCATTAATTTCTGAGAAAGCCTATTTAGTACTGAAATTATTTTGTGTAACTTGTATTTTTATGTCTCCCCTCCACACTTTCTTTAAAGTAATCCTATAATTCTGTTAAGTGCTTAAAGCCACAAATCATCTCGAATCCTTATAATCTTTCATCACGTATGTACATGTAATTACTTTTCAGTATAACTATTTTGTTTCAGGTCTTTCTGTAGAGGTTTACTTTGTTCTCCTTAAAGCATTATGCTAAAAATTCCTAATTTCTACTTCCACTTTTTGATACTTCATTATGATTTGAAGGTAGTTAGAAGGGTGGTATAATATTCTTTTAGCTTGGCTCACTCTTTATTAGTTTTGTTACTTACTCTTTATCAAACTCACTCTTGTCAATCTGTCTCTCAGCCTTGCTTTGTATATCCTGAAGGATTCATGTTTATCACATTCTACCTATGAGGCCTACCTGGTATTTAGCAATAAAAGGTTCCATTGTCAATTGCTTATAACTTTTCCAATAATTTAACTCTCTAGCTTGATACTCTTTACACTTGCCTCAAAATTAATATCTTTAGGAAAAAAAAAAATTGATTTCTTCCCAAGTAGGTCTATCTGTCATGCCAATCATGTGGAAAAAATAACATTTGGTGATAAATGATATATCAAAATTCACAGGGAGAAGAGGGAGATTCGTTTATATATTGTTATACTCTAAAGGTATGTCAATCAGTGCCAAAAGCATTTAAGAACTGTAAAAATATAATTAAATTTATCAGTCTTGAAGTTTATCTGCAAAATCTTAGCCACAGCCACAGAAATCCCACAGAAGAAGAATGACAACAAGCATTCTTATTTCTGAGAAGTTTGAGGTGGTATATGCAACCTTTTGTTTTCCTGTGGTATATTTCTGTTAATGTACATGTTTGCGTGTGTGGAATATCAATATCAGGGAATCCACTACCTTGAAGCTGGCCAAACTAGAACACATTTCTAGTGAAAGGCAATTTAAATGCACTTTAGCCTACAAGATGTGTCTTCCTCCTTTGCCTGTCATGAGCTGAGGCAGTAATGGGACTCTATCTTGTAACAGATGGCACTGCTCAATGTTTAAGAGTATGCCTAAGCAAAGCTTGGAAAAAAAATCTGACCTAGTTTTAGTATTGCTATTCTGGGTAGTGACCATAGTTTAGCCAGAACATTGAAGACTGATGTGTTTCCCTGAGGTGTTTCTGCAACTATTGAGTGAACATACATTGAGATTTGAATTTTTACTACTCTTTTAATTTTTCTAGTATTTTTTGTTTGGCATCTTGTTCTGTTTCTGTTTTTATTCTCTTGGCATCTTGATTTTTTCTTCTAGAAAATATCAGCTGTTTATTTTATTCATACACACATTATCAGTCAAAATCATTTTTACAGATGATGCTAAGGTGATATGGTTTGTGCACACACAAATAAGCCTCCACCATCCTTAATTCAACCAAGTATAAATGCTTGCTAGGGTACAGTTCCATTTTTTTTAAATCAATTTAGGCTTTGTGTAGATAGTAATCAATGGTAGTGCTCTTTGTCTAATATAATTTGAATCATCACTTAGGATGCTCTATATGAGAAATGGTTGAAATAGGAAAAAGTTGGAAAAAAGTACAGGGAAACAAGGTAAATTAGTACTGCTATCAAACTAGATACTTCAGGAGAATAAGGAATATAAGAAAGCATAAACGTTAGCATGAATTTTAAGAAGGTGAAATATTTATTAATTGCAAGTTTTTAGAGTTATGGAAGGTTCTTCAGAAATAGTATGAGCCATCCAGAATTAATATTTTTTGTGAGATAATATCTCTTGGCTTTACGTGGTTTGACTAGTGGGAGGCCACAAAGGGGGCTTCTGTGAGAAGATGTCAAAAGCTATATCCATGTTGAACAGGGGCAGTTACAGCCACCTATAAGACGAACCTGCTCAGCCAAAGCTGAGCCAGTCAGTGATGTTGGTAGCATGTCTGTGAAAACATATTTAAGAAAAGGTTAAATAGCTGCACAACAGCAACTGAGAGACGAAAATGAGAATATGTGAGAGCAACAACTCTGCAGACACCAAGGTCAGTGAAGATGACACAAAACTGGGAGGAGTGGCTGACACGCCAGAAGGCTGTGCTGCCTTACAGCGTGACCTCGCCAGGCTGGAGAGTTGGGCAGAAAGAAACCTTATGAAGTTCAACAAGGGTAAGTGTAGGGTACTGCACCTGGGGAGGAATAACCCCATGCATCAGTACAGGTTGGGGGCTGACCTCCTGGAGAGCAGCTCTGTGGAGAGGGACCTGGGAGTCCTGGTGGACAACAGGATGACCATGAGCCAGCAATGTGCCCTGGTGGCCAAGAAGGCGAATGGCATCCTGGGGTGCATCAAGAAGAGTGTGGCCAGCAGGTGGAGGGAGGTCATCCTGCCCCTCTACTCTGCCCTGGTGAGACCGCATCTGGAGTACTGTGTCCAGTTCTGGGCTCCCCAGTTCAAGAAAGACAGGGAACTGCTGGAGAGGGTCCAGCAAAGGGCAACGAAGATGATTAGGGGATTGGAACATCTCTCCTATGGAGAAAGGCTTAGGGACTTGGGTCTCTTTAGTCTAGAGAAAAGAAGATCGAGGGGGGATCTTATTAATACTTACAAATACTTAATGGGAGGATGCCAGGGGGATGGGAGCAGTCTTTTTTCAGTGGTGCCCAGTGATAGGACGAGGGGTAATGGGCATAAACTTGAACATAGGAAGTTCCATCTTAACATGAGAAGGAACTTCTTTACTTTGAGGGTAGTGGAGCACTGGAACAGGCTGCCCAGAGAGGTGGTGGAGTCTCCCACTCTGGAGACATTCAAAACCCGCCTGGACGCTGTCCTGTGCAACGTGCTGTAGGTGACCCTGCTCTGGCAGGGGGGTTGGACTAGATGATCTCCAAAGGTCCCTTCCAACCCTAACCATTCTGTGAATTCTGTGAATTCTGTGAAGAAGGAGGGGAGGAGGTGCTCCAGGGACTGAGGCAGAGATTCCCCTGCAGCCTGTGGTGAGGACCATGGTGACACAGGTTGCCCCACTGCAGCTCATGGAGTAAGTGGATGTACCCTGAAGAAAGCTGTGACCCCACAGAAAGTCCACGTGGGAGCAGGCTCCTGGAAGGACCTGTGACCCTGCGAGGCACTGACACTGGAGCAGTCTGTTCCTGAAAGACTGCAACTCACAGAAAAGACCCACATTGGAGAAGGTCATGAAAGACTGTCTCCCATGGGTGAGACCCCACACCGGGGCAGAGGAAGAACATGAGGAGGAGGAAGGAGTGGCAAAGAAAACACATTATGACTGGCTGCAATGCCCATTCCCTGTCCCATCTGTACTGCTCAGGGGAAAGGGGTAGAAAAGCTAAGAGTGAAGTTGAGCCTGGGAAGAAGAGAAGTGTAGGGAGAAGGTGTTTTTTAGATTTGTTGTTATTTCTCTTTATCTTCTTCTGTTTGGTAATAAGTTAATTTCCCCAAGTTGAGTTTGTTTTGCTCATGCTGGTAATTGCTGAGTGATCCCCCTGTCCTTATCTCAACCCATGAACTCTTCATCATGCTTTTCTCCCCCATCCTGTTGAGGAAGAAGAGTGATAGAGTGGCTCAGTGGGCACCTGGCGGCCAGCAAAGGTCAACCCACCACACTATCTCTCTGCATCTTCTTTCCTATCTTGAAAACTAAAGAAGTTCTTTTCCTCTCATCTGACATTCCTTGACCCCATGTAAAGAGAAAAATAAAACAGAATAAAAGTATGAACTGTTGTCTTAGTATTTTTAGTTTGTTTCTTTAAAAGCAAAAATCAGAGTTTATACAAAAATGAAATGCCTCCTTCTTGGACACATTTGTCATCTGTTGTATTTTCAGATAGTGTGAAGATCACACCTGATTCTTAGAGGCTGTAATTTCCTTTCCCTTGCTTTTTCCAGTTTCAAAACTTAATTGCCTACAGAAGTCAAGGGGGGAGGGGACAGGGGAATGAGGTGAAGAAAAAAGACCAAAAAAAAGAAAAAGAAACTTGACCTCATTTAAATATTATCTTAAGAAGTCAATGCTAGGAAAAATATTGTCAGTGCAGGTTTAAGATTCTGAAGTTAGCAAATGCCAGAATTAACATCACTATTCATCTTCAGCTCGATTCCAATGTTTTCATAAGTTTGAAAGCATCTTTAGTAACCTGGACACATTTCAATAAGATCACTTTCTCATTGGGCCAAATAGGACAGTCACTTGTGAGCCAGAAGTTGGCCACACACGGTAATCGCTCACAGGACAACCATTTGTCAGGAATGGGAGGGTCCTTCCAGACCTTATTGCCCCTGGCCAGCTCCCAGGAGCTTTTCTTTTTCTTTAGTGATAGGATAGGAAATCCCCAAATTAGAAAGCATAATCTGTAGAGTAAACTGGGCTGTGCCCAGCCCTACTTCCTGTGTCCCAACTGATTTGAACCCAGTACCCATGTTATAGGTTACATTGTCTCTAGTCTCTGGACTTGTCTTCTGCTGTTCTTGACTAGATGCACCCAAGACACGACTCATTTCCTTGCTTTCTCTGGGACTGTAGGTAGGACTTGTTGCTGTCACCAACCTGGTCCTGCTCAGATCCTGATGAACTGTGCCCAGGTCACTACCCTGCCTGTCACCCTTGACTCCTGGCTCATCTCCCTCATGGACCAGTCCTGCCCTTGCTGCTTCCTTTAAATGAAGGTCATTTCAACACTTATTTTTGTATCTACGGTTTTATGCATAAGCAATATGTCTTATTTGTGACATGTTATTCAAATCATGCTTGGAATATAGAATTATACAGCCCATCCTCAGAAATATAACACTTTCTGTACTCACGCATGTGAACATACTTACTTGCATGTCAGTGTTACAAATGGAGAACATGATTTCCTCTCAAGGGGATAGGAAGGCTGCCTTAAGGTAGCCTTGGAACAGTTTTCTTTCATATGAAGATGAGCAATCAAATTAAATTGTTTTAATTCAGCTTTTAAAAACATGTTGTCTCTGGCTGTCCAGTATGAAATAATTTTTCAAACCGCTTAGAATTACAATTTCATAGTTACAAAGTATGGCTTCTTTCAATTTGAAACTGTGAATGCTTAGCATGTCCTTCTATCAGACCACTGATTCTCAGACTATGTACCCAAAAAGGACACTAAAATGTGCTAAAATCTCAATCTGCTCCAGAAGAAATAATGACGATCTTGTTTCTTCACACTGTTTCCCAATGCATTTTTGCTAGGTTTGCTTAATTCTACCTATACCTTCTAGGCAGAATCGATGAAATTTTGGGCTGCCAAACTTCCTACCTCAGTGAAATACATGGAGCACATAACTGGTAAAACTCCTTTAAGACCTATCCTGTGTTTATGCATTGGTGGAAAAAGTATAAAATTAAAAACTTTAGCAGCTCCATGGCTGGTTGCATCACACAATGCTAAACACTGTTAAACAACGTTAAACAGGGAGAACCTTCAGAACCACAAGATCCAAGAAGAATTTTATAGCAGTGTCCCAAGACATTTAATAAAAGCAAATTTGCCTTTCAATAAAAGCAAAGCTGTCTTCCATGTAAATGTTCATGACACGATACACTCCCAAGCTCAGCCTCTGGCTTTTTCCCTTTATTATGCTACAGTCCTGCCTTTCGACCATGTTATATTATCTTTCTAACCACCCTTACCCAGGCTTGAGGGCCATATCCCAGAATACACCAGCATGGAAGCAAGCACAGCAGGAGCTTCAGCTTCATCCAGGAGCAAATTCTCACACAGGAGCCACACTGTGTTAGTTATCCATGTGCAAGGGCTTACACTACAGCTAATTCTAGGGTTTCCTATCATTTCAGTAAAGAAAAATAAAAGCTTCAGATACCTTCAGGCATGTGGTAACTAGATGAAGAAAAGGAATAAACATACTAAGATCCCAGGGTCTATAGTAGTGTTTTTGATTGTGCTAGTTCTAACAAAAAAAATATTTATATAGAAATAGGATGACCTACTGAAGAATTTAGAGGATCTACTTAGGTCTACTGAGATCTACTGTTAAAGGATCTACTGTAGTATGATCTTGCCCAGATAGATTGTGTAGGCTCCAGCCTTGAAGCTTTCAAGACCTGACCATATTAAGCCCTGAGCAGCCTGGTCTGACCTCACAGCTGACCCTGCTTTGAGCAGGAGGTTGGGCTAGAGACCTCCTGAAGTCCCTTCTGACCCAAATTATTCTGTGATTTCATGATTCTAAAAAGAATGTGCAAACAATCATGAGAGAGCGATTAAAAGATCAAGTTAAATTTGTTTTTTTCAGCGGTGAGTTTCTGCCTAGGTTTTCCAATATGCCATGGTTAACTCAAATTACCTTTTTTTTTACAATACTACAAGTACTGTCGCATTTAGTAGTTTCTGGACTGTGAGTAGTAGAGCCATGGAAACCAGACTTCAATGCATTTTGAAGCAATTAACCTGTAAGAACATTTTGTACTGCTGAGTTCTGTGGTCTGGACTGAACAGAGATAACCTTAAAAAGCACACAACAGGCAAGGTGAATGATCCACATGCACTTCCCAGTGTTATCTTAATTGTAAATGGTATCTTTTGCTTTGTCTCATGAAGTAATGCCATTTAAAAAGCATTGTCTTTCTTGAAATCACCAAGGTATTCTTGGTTCTTCCTTGGGCTATAACTGCAACAAATTAAAACAAAATAAAAAGATCTCCAGTTTTCATTATTATTTGCTTCATAATGAGGTGTTGGTTAATCAATTGTTTAATCACTTAATTAGAGGTAAGTACTTTCTTCTAGCTGCTGTTGAGAAGAATAATTTTTTTAAAATAAGACATAAAAAACTTGGCAATTTTGCCTTTATTCAATTTAAAAAACATTTATTTGGCCCTGATCATTGGCTTTTCCTTCACTTTTACGTTAGCAGAGATCAATTAATTGTAACCAGCAATAAATGACCTACATAATTTATTCTCATCCCCTGAGAGGTCCTTCAGTTTCGTTCCTTTTGCTCATCTACTGCAATTACTGCACAGCACAGCATGTTAAGACAGACCTTTTTTCTCTGCACCACTTGAACGGGACTGAGGGAAGGCACAAGTCTGCAGTCTTTATTTTCCGTAAGTAGGTACAGCTGGGTTGAGTACTTTTTCTCCTCAGTGGTGAAGTGACCTAAACACTTATGATAGTAAACACAATACTTTTTAAGAGGTTGAAGAAAGATGTAGAATTAAACATAGGTAGGATTTGTTAATTTTTACAGGCATTTAATATTCTCCAAACAGGAAATTTCTCCCTTTTCTCAGAGAAATACAGAAGTAGGTAGCTTTCCTCTCCCACTACTGATTTTGGTGCTTATGTCCAGGTTCCTGATTCCTTAATCAGTGGGTCTTGTACAGTTTTGTTATACTTGCTTTCACAATCTGACTTTTTCATGTCTAGATACCCCCCAGTAGGTCTAAGACACTCATTTTTGTTCTGCATACCTTTTCTTCCCCCCCCCC
>NW_009649458.1:59066-82613 GCF_000708025.1 Charadrius vociferus | reverse complement strand
TTTCCCTTAAGAATAGCTCATTGAAGATACAAGATCCTTAATGATGATTTATGGTTCCCTTCCAAAAGCTTAACAACCAATCTTTTGTGACCCTATTTCACAGAGCTCTGTGTAGTCCTCATGACCTTGACAGTGTTTGTTTTCTCCTTTCAAAGAGGCGTTTTCTTTAACAATAGTCACCCCATTGTAAGTGCTATTCAATTTGTTACGGAAAATGAATTAGTGAAGGAAAGAAATCCTAAACCTCTGTCACTGTCCTGCTGGTCACCTTTCCTTCCCCTTCCCCTTCCCACTGCAGTTTCTGTATATTCCCTTAATCCTGTAGGAAAGGGAGGCAGCTGCTTATGCTGATCCATGGTTTGTTGACCGTGACATCAGTGCCAGTGTATGGGTAGCCCTGTGTTCTTTCAGTTATAACCGAGTTTTATTTCTCCTCTGATGACTGTGTGCAGTGGGAGATTCACAGGCAAGGTGCTGTGTACCAGTTGTGATGCAGAGGACCACTGCTTTACAGAATGTGTATAAAATGTGGGATATGTTGCGATAAATTCCAAAGTAATTATTCTTTCTCTCTGCCTAAGGCCCCTGTTGCAATAAGACCATTTTACGCTCTCTCAAAAAAAAACCCAAACCAAACAAAAGTTAATAAAAAAATACCCACCAACAAAGAAACAGTTCAATCCTGTGATATTTAAGCCACAATATGGCTGAAATACAATCAGTCTATTAACACCAAACTACAAAACTGAAAGCAAGGAAACAGAGCAAAAAAAATCCATAAATGGGGGAAGTTACCAGCTTGGCTATAGAGCTTGATATAAAGTCAATGAGGTCAAGCATCAATTTTGCAACTGTGGTACTTCCTTGATGAGAAAATCTATTTAATGTGTGCATATGCTTCCAGGTGGTAGAGATCATTAATATGTTTTTTATCTTTTAACTACTGAACCTCATGTAAACAGTACTTAAGGAATGGCAAAGAATAATTGCGTTTGTCTTCTTAGTCATGTATTATTTGTTTCAGGATTTTCTTTTTTCTATATTCTGAAGGGTTGGCACTATTGGGGTAAGGCAGTTATAAATTTAAGTTTTCATTAAATTTCCCTGGAAGGGGGGAGTGTGGAAGATTCAAGCAGTGAAAAAGTTACAAGCTGCAGAAAAATGGATCAAAACCAAACTTTCATAGGGTATTTATGGGATTGCATTTACATCCCTTAGTTCAAGAACATTGTGCTCTTTTTAAATTTCTTTTAGTAAATGGATGAATATTTATGGTAATATTTTTACTTGATGTCTGATCTTTAAAACTATCATGGTTTTCTGTTTCCAGGATTAGTACTGAAACTACAAACTGTTTCTAATGCTGAAATTTTCTTATTTATTATTATGTTTCCTACAGAAGAATTTAAATCTTTTTTGGAACTTCAGCAGTACTGAAACTTAATAATATGCATATATTTTTATGGTGGATTAAAGAATATTTATTAATTTTTTTAATCTTTCTTTAAACAGATAAGTTTATAAAGGATATTGAACATACAAAGAACGTATTTTTTCTACAGTTTGATCAAATAAAGAGCAGAAAACTGATCTATCTGGGCACACATCCTGGTGGAATTGACAGTGGTTCAAGCTCCAGTTTTTCCATGGGCAAACTCCAGTAAGGACGTATCATATATAGCTTAATTGTGGCACTTAAAACACTCCCAAAGCATGTCAAATATCATGTGCAGCAAATCCTTGCTGTGAACAACCAGGCCAATTTTGGCCCTATTGCAACTTTGTGAGGTTGGTTGTTGTACAAGTAGTAACATAAAGTAGTAAAAAAAACTAGGTTAGAATTTATACTAACTTCTGAGTAACTAAACACTTAGTAAACCTGTGAATTTTGCAGATATTTTGCATTGATGTTAAACGGGGTGTAGAGAAGCAAAATTCGGTGATCCTTTGTTGTTAGGAACTGAACACAATAGTGTTCTAATATGAAGTATTTTATTTCAGTGGTTTTGTAGATATTATGTTCCCCCACAGATACAAATCCTTTTCATGCACAGGCAAGCATTTCATGCAATTTACATAAGAATGGTTTAAAGATAAAAAATAGCATTCATTAGTGAGTCTTCGAGCCTTCTTTCTCTCATTGTCCTGGGGCAACTCCTACTTCTTTTTCCCCCATCCCTACATATCCAGTGCAACATTAAAAAAAATCACGATTATAGTGTTAGCACTTAATAATTCTTCAAAATATGATATCCCTGGGAAACTCATGCAGACTTTTATGATTTGCTCCATTAGAAGTAGAATATGTATTTATATAATTATGAATCCTTGTCATCTCTGAGATAATACAGAATTCTAGTGGAATATATAATTTGCATATGCATTCTCTTCTGTGTGTGTTTATACATGCACAAACACATACGCAGAAATGAATTAATACATCAGTACAGACCAAAATGATACCATTAGATTATATGAAATTTCATATATCAGTGACATTGCTGATAAACTGTAGAATATGAGATACCAACCCTTTTGGCATTGCTCTTAGCTCTCTGAATATCTGAATGAATATGTAGTAGCTTCCATTCTTTTAATATTGGTATATATTCCTAAAATGGTGCACACTAGGAGAACGGGAAAAATTTGACCCGTCCTATGTGACATTAACATTTTGATATCTTAAGGAATTAGTAATACTATGTCATTTTGTAGATTTGATTCTCAAGGTTCTATCAAGCAATATACCAGACTGACATTTAAGTAGTGATAAAGGATTGTTTTCAAAGAGTTTACTAAAGTTTACTAACTTAATGCTACAACTGCTAAAGCTGCATTCAAAAATTTATGAGTAATTTCAAAAGCTTTCTATCCAGTACTGTCAGAACACCCTTTTCTATACAGTCCTGTGAAAGAACCATGACATCAAAATAAGAAATTCAACTAGGTGATTTTATTATAGCTCCTGACTCCGTTTATAACTAAAGCCTACATTCTGTCATTTGTTCTTTGTAATTTTGTAATAAGTAGTAGGTGCCGATTTGACTTGTTACAATCTTGTAAACACAAGTGCACAGCAGAAATATTTACAGTCAACTGAACAGGAAAGATCACAACACAGTCTGAAGAAAGTCTGGAGTTCATCTTCTAGACAGGTGGCTTTGACTTATTATCTTGTCTCTCTACCACAATATTTATGCACAGTTTCCCTGAGATCAAAAAGCATAAGATGCAAGAACTAAAATGTGTTTTCAAGGTGTAATGTTAGTATCAGACTCTACTTTGTTTTCTTTCCAATATTTAAAGTCAGCTGTGCTGGATAAGAAGACCTTATTCTGCTGAATAAATTACAATTTTAGAAAAAGTTCCTTCCTAGACATACCACAAAATTTATTACTGTTATTCCAATTAATTTTAAAGGGAGAAACTGCAAGGTTCAACCGTATATTGCACATATAATTTTTGATGATGTGCAACAATAAGTCCTATTAGAAGCAACAAGTGAAGAGGAATGGAAAACCTTGCTCAGAAAATGGATGCAAAATGACTTGACTATATCAAAGCTTAAAATCAGTCTAAAAGATCTATAAATACATTGTAGAAAAGCAAAATTATTTAAGTTTTGGGTTGGTTTTTTTTCACCAGTGTTCCCATGACAAATGTCTTCAGGGAGGTTCCTTCACCAGAGTTACTCTCTGTTAGAGAGGATTCCTAGGAAACGTCTGAGGAAATTTGAGTATCACTACAAAATGTTCTTTAAAAAAGATAAAGTGAAGGAATAATAAAATACCAGGACTAGATGGTAATCCTCCACATGTTCTAAAGGAACTCAGAAACAAAATTAATTAGTATATAATCCATCCATCCAGGCTGTCTAGACCTAGTGATAGGACGGGAGGAAATGGCCTCAGGTTGCACCAGGGGATGTTTAGATTGGATATTAGGAAAACTTTCTTCACAGAAAGGGTTGTCAAGCATTGGAACAGGCTGCCCAGGGAAGTGGTTGAGTCATCATCCCTGGAGGTATTTAAAAAAGGTGTAGAACTGGTGCTTGGGGGCAAGGTTTATTGTTGGAATTAAGAAAAATATGGAATAAAATGCAACAAATAAGACTTAAGAAATCCAGCTAAGATGGAATAGCAAAAAGTTCAAAATTTATTTAAAATTATGATATATGTGGCTAAATTTCTAAAACTGTAGCTGAAACATCTCTACTAAACTTCTGCAACCAGACTGTCTCTTGGCATTACAGTGGCAGTCAGTTTTCTCTGTATCTCCACCTATTCCATAGCAATTAAGAAAAATGAGGTAAGATGTACAGTGTGTGGTGGGTTGACCTTGGCTGGACACCAGGTCCCCACCAAGCTGCTCTATCACCCCCCTTCTCAGCAGGATGGGGGGTGGGGGACAGAAAAATAAGATAGAAAAAAAATTGTGAGTAAAGATAAAGGCAGTTTAATAAAGCAAAAGCGAAAGCTGCATGTGGAAGCAATTGGAAGCAAAAGATTTATTCTCTACTTCCCATCAGCAAGCAATGTCCAGACACTTCTGGGCAAGCAGGGCTTCAGCGCATGTAACAGTTGCTCGGGAAGACAAATGTCCTAAATAAGAAATGCCCCCCGAATGCTCCCCTCCTCCTTCTCCTTTCTTTTAGCTTTTATTGCTGAGCAGACATCATATGGCATGGAATGTCCTTTTAGTCAGTTTGGGTCAGCTGTCCTGGCACTGTCCCTTCCCAAGAACTTGCCCACTGTTGCGTTAAGGGGCAAAGTAGTTTTGGCAGAAAATAACCCCCCTTGCATTCTAACACTCCTCACAGAGGTGGGAGACTAAGTGCGGCTAGGTTTAAATTCGGAGTGATGCCCAATTCACCACTATCAGCCCAGGCACGTTTAAGATATATTAAACTGTTACAAGGAGGAGTTGTCCCACCTTGGAGGTGGGTAGCTTTTGGGATGGAGGTGTGTTTTGGTATTATAATGACATTATGATGAGCAAAGTTCACTAAAGGATGGCATTTCATCAAAAAAAAAAAGACAAATCGTTGGCTCAGGGTAACAAGTAGGCAGTTTATCAGTCGTATAAGACCATTGAGGGCTCCATTTGGTCCCCAAGTCCCCAGTTTATCACAGAGTTTTAGCCGTAGTGTCTCCACTCTGCTCCATCCTTCGCACTGTTTTTCTTCCGTGGTGCCATCTCGTCCCCCTGTTTGATGGATTATCACAGGGTTTGGCATTGGAGTCTCCACCCCACTCCACTCCCCATGTTGCTTTGCAAGCAATATTGTACAGGGAATCATAGATGTAGCAGATCCTTCACATAGCAGCTGCGGCCCTGCGAAGCCCTGCGACCCTAGAAGCCTTTTGATTTTATACCTTTCCTTAATGTGTGACCAATGTTATATTATTAATAATTTTTAGTAATAATTCCACACCTACCCCCAGCCTACAGGTGAGGGGGGAATGTTGGAGATATAGCCTTAATGCTGTGCAAGTGAACTTCTGCTACCAAATTCCTTATGTGCATCTGTGAATAGACCGTGTGTTATATCTGGGATCTAATAATGCAGTTGTAACCGATTCTTCAAAATCAATGTGAAATAAAGGTTTGATTGTCCTCTGAGAAGTAAGTTAACTATTTAATCTAGAAAGCTGGATAAAATTAAAGATGAGGAAAATGGGGAAGTGAAAAAAATATGCAATTTATTAGAAGTCAAAATTGCTGTATATTGTCTGATAGAAAGCTTCTTGAACTTCTCATAATCATTTTACACATGTGCAAAAGCAAATAAATTCATCCCTCGCTCATTTCCATAGGTTATTAAACCAACCATTATGACAACCTTTATCTTGCATTTTTTTGAGTAAGAAAAATTTCTGTACATATAACTTATGCATATAAGTTACTGTGAACATAGATTGCCATCAATTACAGAAAAAACAGCCAGCAGCATAGACGTACCGGTTAGAGACGAGTAAATCCCATGCTTAAATCCGTAGCCTGAGGTTAAGACAAGTGACTTTGCTTCATAGCAGCATTCTTTTGTGATCTATTCCTATTTACTTAGCTTCTCTTTATAGCTCTTCCCAAACAGTAAAATACGGACAGAAGTGTTTCACAGGGATGATTGCAACTATTCCTTTTACACAGAACCAGAAGTTGACTTTCTTGTTTTGAATAACTGTGCTGGATATCTATATTAGACAAGCCATAGATTAATACTTTTCTAGGTAGATATTGTTATTTAAAATATTTAAATAATTCTTTCTAAATCACTGACCATAAAAAATTATTACAAAATAGTTGAGGAGATGCAATCCCTTTCTTATACATGGCAAGGTGTTAGGAGGGTAATTGCAGTCAAAATTAAGTGTTTAGATACCATGACCAAGGGAATTATGTAAACAGAGACAGGTCTGTGTCCAGGTTTGTTTTGGTATTCAGAGGTTGCTGAGGAAAACAGACAACATTATCTTCAACACTGCAATCCAAACAAAAACATTTAAAAAAAAAAAAAAAGAGCAATGACATTAAAACAGTTCAAAGAATTAAGGATGTGGGGAATCTAATGAGTATGTTCAGAAAAATACACAGCCCCCAATTTAAAGAGTAGTAAAAATTGAATTTAAAAATTGAGATAGATGCTTCTAAAACTGCATATATTTTCTTTCATTAAATAGAATGTAATAGTAAACGGGAAAAAAATGGCTGAAAACAAATTCAGGACTCAAGAATTTTATGGAATGAATAATTGATTTTCTTAAATAGTAGACAATATGAAGTTTATTTATTTTTGATGCAATTTGAATGCTTTTCTGTTAGATTTATCAGTTAAAATTTATTATTAATTGTCACTTACTTTCCATTCCTTGAGAGATGGACTTATTTTTAATCAAATCTAAGAAGAAAACCCCTTTTTTTTTAATTTCCCCCCATTAAAAAATACATTATGAAGTCCCATATTTGGGAATACTACAATATGAAATAGAGGAAAAATTACATTTTAAAGTTAAATCCTATTACTGACCCTATTAAAGTGCAAACTTAATTTATGGATGAGGTATAATTGCTTTGCTTAAGGAAAACTGTGGCTTTGTGCTTACAGCAGATCAGAAGTTTTGCCATGAAATATTCCAGGAAAAAGACCAGGGATTTAAAGCAGGACCTCCCATACCATATGAAGGAAAGACTTTCCAGGAGATGCTGGGGTCACTTGGTTTGTTCAGCTTGGAGAAGAGAAGGCTGAGGGGTGCCCTCCTGGCAGTCTACAGCTTCCTTAAGGGGGGCAGTGGAGAGGGAGGTGCTGATCTCCTCTCTCTCTGGTGACCAGTGACAGGACACGAGTGAATGGAATGAAGCTGCATCGGGGGAAGTTTGAATGGGACATTAGGAAAAGTGTCTTCACTGAGAGGGTGGTCAGTCGCTGGAACAGGCTCCCCAGGGAGGTGATCACAGCACCAAGCCTGTCAGAGTTCATGAGCATCTGGACAATGGTCTTCGTCATATAGTTTAGTTTTAGGCAGTCCTGGGAGGAGGGGGGAGTTGGACTCAATCGTCCTTATGAGTTCCTTCCAGTAGTTTTAGGCAGTCCTGGGAGGAGGGGAGAGTTGGACTCAATGGTCCTTATGAGTTCCTTCCAACTTGAGATATTTTATAATTCTACCACTGTTCTTTGAATCTGAGTGTGCAGGTGTGATTCTCTTTTCTTAAAGTTTCCAAAATGATCTGTTTTGGTTCCCCCAGGATAGGGAAAAACAAATCTTGAAACTCAAACAGTTATTTATTTTCTTGCAAGTCCATATGCGTCCTTCAAATCTATACATAGGCCTAACACTCCGGGTTTGGAAAAGCAGAATTCTTCAGTGACAAAATAACAGCTGATTTTTTGATTAATTTGATGAATTTTATTTTTTCAGAGCTATGTAGAAATTCTTGACTTAATCACAGAAATGGTAAGTAGAGCTGATATATTCGTTCTTAGTCTTTCTCTCTACACTTGCTGGTTAAATTCAGAGATCAGTCCCAGGTCCTAGTTTCATGACTACGTGCTCGGCTCACGCTGAGGGGAATGTTTACCAACAGACATCACAGACAAGACTGCACCAGCTCCAGATCTTTCTGGACTTTCTAATACCTTCCTACCTTATCTAACAGGTTCTGCATCTTCAAATGCCCTTGCACACTCTCACAATGTACCTCATAACTTTGATACCCTCAACTTCATTCCATAAACAGTGACTTAAAAAGGCATCTATTTCTTTCTACACCTTGTTTTGGACTGGAGGGATTAACCTTCAACAGAGTGGATTTTTCTCATTATGCCTGTTGGCCTGATGGTCAGATATGTCTTCCTTGTGCATATTGCTGTGCTGATGTAACCTAAAGGACTAGCAAGAAGGGGAAAATGAAGCTCAATTCAGCATCACTGTTTTCAGTACTAAAGCTCACTTACTTATGACCAGTTATCTCTGCACAGCACTGTGCTGCTGAAATACAGCAGTGGGCTGACAGAAATATCAGATGAAGCCATAGTGATGCAAAGCATTTTAGCATTCCATTTGCTGAGCTAAGGACTCAATATTATAGTGCTATGGTGCACTGGCATACCTTGCAAAAAGCTTATGTTTCCTTAGATCAGTCAAGCTATTACTAATTCATGATACTTTAAAAAGCTGAACTATGGTTATGCAGAGATAGTAGTTCTATTTTTCTTATAACTGACCAGAGACATCCAGACATTTTTTACTTTTCCTCATTGATCACATTTTTACAACCAATTTTGTTGTATTTCAGAGATCCATCTAGTTCTATTAAACTTATTCATGAGCTAGTTCAGAACACATTATTTCTTCCACCATGCTAAAGTTGGTTGTGCATATTTGCTTCTCATCATATCTGTGTATCTTTAAATGATAGCCATAAGCCTGTGACTACCTTGTATGCAACTGATTTAAAAACAAACAGACAAACAAACAAAAAAACGCATAAGAAGTAGAAGAGAAAAAAAAAGACAAACAGCGAAGCTAAACAATTCCACTCCTACACAGCTGCCTTGAATGTATCTCAGGCAGAAATAATTAGTGTTATCCAGATCAAAAGAAAATCACCTTCCTTTCTAGAATGATTAACAATTTTTTTCATTTTATATTGCCAATAGCTTGACTAGTTCTGTCATTATTTTCTGTGTGTAAAAGCATAAAACATTCAATACATCATATTATGAAGTTATATAGAAAAGAAAGCTTAGAATTCTTTATTTCATCTAAAAATGCAGTCAGTAATAATGAATAGCAATGCTTAGCAAAAAGTAATTTGAAGCTTACTAGAAACAAGAAGAAAAAAAACAAGTTAAAAAGCCAAAACTCTTTTAGCATGAGAAGGGGAAAAAAAAAAATTAGTCTCAGTGAAATACTGAATGGTACTAAATTGAGAGCCACCAACACAGATAATTAACAGTGCTCAGAATCACTCTCTGAACATACCTTTTGTTTTAGTCTTATAAAAGTAGCAGACAGAGCTTTAGATAATACCTCTTATCTCTGAAAGATTCCTTTAGGAAATATTAATAGATGTTGCAGTACTCTTCACAGTTTATACACAAGCTGTCATTTTTTAGAATAGAAACAATGAGCTGCATAATGCAGTCATAGTAACATAGGCTTGAAAGCATCTTCAGGAGACAATTTCGTCTAGATCACTGCTCAGAGGCATAACCAAACGGGTCTAGACCAGGTCTGACAGAATGCTATTGTCTGTTATTGTCTGAATAAGTCTGTTTTAAATAAGGTCTAATGTTATGAATGACACAGTCTCCCTAGCTAATGTGCTTAACTATGATATTCTAATCTATATCAAGTATATTTTTAATTAATTTAGGCTTCTTATTTTTCATTACATATTTTTATTAATATTCATGTCTACCTTTGGCAGATATAAAGAACTATTTTCGCTATCTGTTTTGAAAGGAGCTTTTTCATATTTTTGGAGACTACAATTGTGTTCTTAAATCTTTTTCCCAGTCCTTCTATGGCAATCTTTTCTAAATCCATTTTAGCAGGAGACCAATGATCATTTCACAAAACATTTACTATGAGTTTTAACAACCTTGCAGGCAGTTTGCGTGTTCATAACTCATTTGGGTGAAAAAATCTTCCCTCTCCAAAGTGTTGATAACCTAGTTAAGAGATCAGATTATGTCATGTTTACTTTGGTCATAGCTGCAGACAGGGAAAACTGACACTTGGTAAGAGTTGTTTAAAGAAGCGAAATGCCCAAGCTCTATTGTTGCTACGGCCATGGAAGAGGGACTGCAAGTTTGCAATTGCAGCAGGCTGACAAAACAGCTCAAAAAAGACTGAAGGAAAAGAGGAAATGTATCTTTGGTAACAAAATGATTCATTCTTAAGCCTTCATGACAAGAGACACAACTTAAACAGAAATATCAATGTTTTATCTTCTCAATAGAAACATCAGATTTTGACCTTGCCACTCCATCTTATAGCAATAATTTAGCTAGCTAGTCAAGTGACTTTCCCATCTTTTTTACTAGTAGGATACATTGTGAAATATGGACTATTACTGTAATTGCTATGAACTACTGATATGACTACTATATTGATATGAACTACTGTCTGCTTTGATTTGCATAACCGGTGATTACAAAATAGTCATTTCTTTGAATAAATGTATTCCAAGTGTACAGTTGCTGGACTTTTTTGTTTATCTGTGCATCATTGTCAGATGTTTCTACAGAATTGCATTGTGAATTGTTCACAAAGAACATGCAGAAATATCTACTAACATACTGTGGCTACAACTGCGTTAATAAACATGGCAACATCAGGGTCTGTCCTCTCAGATTTACTACATTTCTTTTCCATTAATAAATTCTGCATCTTTTAACAGTCAAAGGCTGGGTTTTGTTTTTTTTTTTGGTTTTGGTTTTTTTTTTTTTTTAGTGGCAAGAATTCATTCCATCTACATCTGTTTTGGAATATAAAATTGCTAAATGCACTTTTCCTAGATATTTTTTGATATTGGCCCTAATAACTGTTGTTTCAATTGTTTTATAGCTTTAATGTACACAAAGGTTGTTATGACCATTATATTCACAACCAAAAAAAGATGTCTATTGACTGTCTTTCAAGGTGCCTATAGGTTTTCTTTTCCAAACAAGTATACGTGAATTGATTTATACCTAAATTAAAAATACTGCTGTTTTAAAAAATTAAATAACTGATATAATAACAGACACCTAGGGAGAAACAGCAAGTATTCCAGAAGATTGGATGCAACAGTAATAATCAACTTTATAGTTATGTTAATTTCTCATATTATGAACCATGACAGAGTACTCCTTGAAGAAAGGATTTTTACTTGATAAAATGCCAAATCCTGTATTTAGACAAAATATTATAATTGCAAATATATACACCAACATATTGAATGCTTTCTAATAATACTGATTTTACTTACAGAATATTTTAAATATATATGTGCATATGTATATTTCAAGTGTATATTTATCTGTATAGGCACACAAACCAATGTTTGCTGTTATACTACAGTTCAGAAGTTTTAAAACATCTCATTAAAGGGCTTTGCATCTAGCTGAATCAAACCTTTGCTGTATAAGTTACGTTCAAGTTCACATGAATTCATTTTCCTTTCTACTTCTCCACAGGTTTGGTCAACCACCAGCTGAATTCTGTGGGATATACCATCTGTTAAACTGGAGTCCAAGTCTTCCCTCAACAGCAAAACTCTCCTAATACCCACATTGTAAACATCCAAGTTCACATTAAAAGGCTTCTTCAGAGTATATTCCAGAGGATGTTCAGGGACTTGGACTACATCTACATGAATAAAGACACAGGTATAAGGACTAGTATCTCATTTTCCATATCAGTGAATGATCATCCTGATCAAAAAAGGCTGGGTTTTGGCTTGGGCAAACAAAATCCCTGCCACCCTTGATCATGATTAATGTTAGCCAACAGCCTTTCCCAACAGTCAGCTTTAACAGGACTGCACTGTTTTACAGAAGAGCGGGAAGATTATCTGCGTTAGCACAAACCCTGCACTTGGAAACTCTGTGCACTCTTGTATTCTGATTTGGACTTAACAAAGAAATACTCAGACATCATTGATATCATGTTTCTGGGCTCCAGCATTCACTTCACCCACAAAGCCCAAGTTCTGTTTGGGCTGCCACCAATGCTGTGCACAGAGAATGCGAGGAAGGTCCTGGCCCTCAGCCTTCCCAGACTTCAGATCTTCTCTTCACTTGGTGGTGGAAGAGGTGCCAAGAGTTCCCCTGTTGACTTCAATGGATTTTTTATCTGACCCCCAAATTCCCAGAATCTTACATGACCACTGTCAAAGTGGGGTGAAAACATTTCCAAAACAAGATAGAAAACACTGAAACAAGGTCCTAGAAGCCACTGTGTTTATGTTGCTCTCAGTGTTTAAAAACTATGTTTGTCTCGGAGAAAAAAAACGAAAACCTATGAATTTAATCTACCTCAAGCTGTTCAGCTACTTTACTTGGAATTTAGACAGTTATCCATAATGGAGGAGATATCAGTGACACTAAAAGCAATGAGGAGTTAATTATGATTATTCAAGTTTGAAAAAAAAAAAAAAAAAGAGTAACTAAGGGTTATTTGTTCAATCTTGGCCATGTAACATTTCTTTTTAAAATTGCTGTAAGATCTAATCCACTTTAACCCTAGAAATTCCTAGTGCCTACCAAAAGGTAAATACTCAGCTCTGTCGACACCTCTTGATCAGAGGCAGTTAGCACACCACAAAATTGCTAGCCTGAAAAATTACCTTGCAGGCTGGGTACATAGTGTTTCTTTATGGCTACCTGCATAGCTGAAGTGAAATAATCCTCTCTAGCATGGATGATAAGTATTCCCATTTTTTTTTTTTTTTGGTGTGTTTTGGGATAGCAACCTTTTCTTCAGAATTATAGATTGTTATAACATTTCCTACCCTCATATTTGCTGTAAGGATATAATTAAACTGTATCTTCATTTCAACTCTGACAGATAATAAATTATTAGTGCTTCCATCTGTGGTCTCTAATTTAGAAGAGTGTCTTGACATTACATGGATTTTTTACTTTGATTTAGAATCTTGATAGATTTTCTATGCCTTAAAATCCCTTGCTGCCTTTTGTATCCCGTTCCACATAAGAAAGTAGTAACTTAGTAAGAGTACCACTAGGAGAATCAGCAAGGCTAACTTTTATGCTGACTACAATTCTAGCTCAGCAACACAATCTGACATGATAGATTAGTCACAGGTGGTTCTTTTTCATTTGATGATGGGATTCTATGAAATGTCTAATGCAAAACTGCTTTGGTCTAAGTAACCAAGGCCTTACTACTTTTCTAAAAATCCACCCATTTTTCCACTGGTCTATTTGGCATATATTAAGATTTGCAGGGGTTCACATTTAGAAACTGGAATTTGCTTGAAAATAGTTCAGTAATTGATGGAATGAATGGATTTGTAATTATTATTCAGAGTTGAGTGTTCAGTCATCTTTATCTGCTTCTGAATAAAGAGAAATGTTCTTCCTCTTGCATTTTGAAAACTTTATCTTCCCCATTCCACTGCTGGAGAAAATAACTCATGCAATAAAATCTGTTCATCATACTCTAGGATGAATAAAGTCCATTAAGTGTCTCTCTAGAAAGTAGGAAAAAAATCTAGTTCTTTATGAGGATACTGAGGCCCCATCCCTGGATGTGTTCAAGGCCAGGCTGGACATGGCCTTGGGCAACCTGGTCTGGTGGGTGGTGTCCCTGCCCATGGCAGCGGGGTTGGAACTCGATGATCTTCAAGGTCGTTTCCAACCTAAAACCATTTTATGATTCTGTGATAAGCATCCAGATCTACAAAGATCTCTTTAGTTTGGTTACTATCTGCTAATTATCTATTTAATATACTTACATTGCAGATAATTCTTTTTATGCTCAGTGTCCATATTGACAATACAATGGTACTGTCAAGTTCCTTTCCTTTCTTACCTCAAAGATTTTATTTGATTTTTCATGTGACAACATAATACTATTGCCATGATCTTATGGAATAGTGCTTCATTAATCATTCCATACTAATGTTACTTGTCTTTTTTTATCTTGCTATTTCATCTGTGCTGTATCTTATAAAATGTTGCCTTGCAAATGATTTTGTATGCATGTTATCACATATATTAGAGTTTCCTTCTACGGCATCTTACTCATCAAGCATTCCTAATGTGCCTACTTCTTATCTTATGATGTAAGATTAATGACAGACTGCATTGTACATGAATTATAAAGACTGTGAGCACACACAGCACACACAAAGAGAGACTGAACCACATGACACTACATATAATCTGTTCCAAACAGTACCCTGCATATTTTTTCACTGCAAAGCTGAAAGCAACATGCTGGAAGCAAATGTTATAAGTAAAAGGACTGGAAGCAGTTACATTTATTTGTGAATTATCTGTTTGGTAACCAGCTTGTTGCCTGTTTCTTTTTCTGTGTGTATGAACTGTGACAATAGTGTAAAAAAAAATGGATATGCTATTTCTAAGATATATCATTTTAACTACCATTTTGAAGAATGAGTGAACAGTTTATGCTAAACATGAGTAGTGAAAATTGTGAGAAAATAAAAACTATTTCTATGAACATACACCTCTTAAAAATCTGTGCACAGTATTCATCTGAAATGCATTACTAAAGATTATCCCATTTTTTATGGCCTATAAACTCCACATATGAAGCTGAACTGGGCTCTGTCTTAATTGGAATTATTGTAGGGATGGGTTTGGCTTATGCAGTTCAATGTTTGGGCTGTTTTCACCTTGAAACTTTAATCTTTTGCATTTCTGCTTTCATTCAAGTCGGCTTGTACTGGCTAGTTCTAGTCAGTGAAAATGAAATCTCTTTTATTTCCCAGTGTACTGCTATTTGAATAGCTTTGATGTAGGAAAACTTGGGAACTTTGGGAGCATGGCTGGATCCATCTGATGGTCAAAGCCACTTTAGAGGAAGAATTGTTTTTTCTCATCTTCTTGGAGGAGGTGGACTTTTGCCTCCAAGTATTAATTGTAGGAAGAGAAGAAAAGGAAAGAACTATCATGAGGTTGGTCATGCAGTTAAACCACACTAAGATGTGTCCAGGATTGTCCCTGTTATTGAGATAAGGAAGCAATTCCATTAATAATACAAAATTTCTGAAGTGATAAACTCCTTAGCATACAGAAGAAAAAAAAAAAAAAAGGAAAAAAAAAAAAGAAAGAGAGGGAAAGATATCTAAAAAAACCCACCCAGTAAATTAAGTATGAATGAAATTTAAAATATCTCTTATTTAATAATATTGCTATTGCTGTCTTTGTTATTTTAAGATTTTAAAATTCCCACACAATTTTTTTAGGCTGACACTGGGGGGCAGGGCACTGACAGATATATCATTCAGATTTTTGTAAGATTTTTAGTAACTAGTTACTAAACCAGAAACATGACAGTGTAGACGCGGCATTTATTGTGTTCTTACAGTCTATTTTTTAAGACTGTCAAAAAAGAAATTGTCAAATTTCTTTCTATCAGACATGCATTCAGAGCTCAAGCTCATTAAGATTTCTAATATTTTCCTTTTATAAAAGAAAACAGACTCATTCTGACACCCTCTCCAGCCATCAAAGTCTTCACGTGTTTCTGTTCATCAGCCCAGATTAAAGCCTCAGTTACGTCCATTAATTTCAGTGGAATTATACAATGTATGCTTGTACAACTTGCTGCTGGAACAATTCTAGTGGCCTGTGTTCTAAATTAATCTTAATTATTTCTAGATAGAAAAGGGAGAGGAATAACATCAGACACAGCATGATCCCTCTGCCTCTAACCCAGGACAACATTCTCCTGTACTATGGCTATATTGCTTTTTCTCTCCCACTCACTTTCAGTGTTTTCCTCCCATTTTGTATGTGTTTATAGCTGCCCCGGGTTCTTCAGTTTTCTCAGCATGACTCTCCTCTTCTGCATCTGACATTTCTATCTATCTGACACATTGTCCTCACATGCATGTGCATCATTTCTCACATGTGGTATCAGAACCCAATCTCAAAAGCTAAATTTATTTTCCTTGCAATGCTTATGGAATTAGTTATGAAGATATAATTCCATACTTGTAATGCTTTACCAGTAACAGAGTAACTTTGCTGACTGAAATACAGTTTTTCCAAGGTCATACTAGTGTAAATACACATAATATTTGTTTGATCCTCTCCACTAAACTCCTTACCTGATTTGTATGGAAAAAATCATAGTGAGTACAGAGAGCTAGAGTCAAAAGCTAGAGATAACTCTGCAGTTCTGTAGTTTTACAAGTTATATCTAATGGCATTTGATCACAGGACCTTATTTCTGCTCTGTTTTAAATTTCTTTCGTACCCTTTTATTTTTCCTGTCTCCCGTCTTCTCTTCTGTGCATCTTATATTTACATATTTATTTCCCTACTGTTTATGGTATGTACAGTATATTCAGTAGATATTACAGCTGTACTGTGAATCATAGGATCATAGAATGGTTAAGGTTGGAAGGGACCTTAAAGATCATCTAGTTCCAAGCCCCCTGCTGTGGGCAGGGACACCTGAAAAAGGTTGGTCAGAGAGGTGGTAGATGCCCCATCACCGGAAACATTCAAGGTCAGGTTGGACGGGGCTCTGAGCAACCTGATCTAGCTGAAGGTGTCCCGGCTTATCGCAGGGGAGGTTGGACTAGATGACCTTTAATGGTCCCTTCCAACCCAAACTGTTCTGTGATTCTATGATTCTTCCAGGTAATTCAATAATTGCCTGCTCTTTAATATTTCCAAATATAATTTTCAGGCCATTTGGGTGACATTTTATATTGCAATACCTAAGTATGTGTTCAATTGATAAGGCAAACAGAGCGGACAAAGTAAAGATTTCCTAAAGTTTACCCAAAGAGGCTGAAAGCAACAATCACTATGTTAACCTGTTTCCCTAAGGGACGCTTTAGGCATTTTGAACCGGTTGCTAATTAGGGCATCATGAGTACAGGGATTCACTTGTAAGACTTCAAGATTAAAGACATTCTAGATGATAGACACATTTTTGGCTACCTCAGGAAATAAAAATGTTAACCGTCTTCACTGATTTTAAACTGGAGTTGACAGGATCTGAAAAAAAAATCTGACCCTTGTCATATTGGATTTAACTCCCTTTGGGCAAATGCTTATGAATGAGAAGAGTGACACTCTTCACTAATATTCATGTATTTACAGCTACTCAGCATGTGAATATGTGCAGGGCTTTTACAAGAAGACACTGAGAATACAAAAGCTTGAAGAAGGGTTTGAAACCCTGCACACTTGTCCAGTTTTTTAAATTGTCATTTGGCCTAAAAAAACATACTTAACCCTCCCTTCAAATAATGCTTCCTTTCAAGAATATAGTTGTTTACAAGTATCAAACAAAAGGTGGACAACAGTTCCCTGCTTGCTTTAGAGTTGTTTTGATTTTCCTGAGGCTTTACCCTATTCCAATGCTGTTCACAATATATATTTTTTTAAATTCTTGAAAAACTACAAAGGGAACAATATCTACAAAGAGAAGAAACCTCTCAAAACGTTTTTGGTGTTAAACATAAAAAAGATTGTGTCTCCCTCTTCACAAATATCACTTTGTGATTGCTACCAGGTTCCCACAAGGAACATTCCTATCTGAAATCCCTCTATTTTCTCTTTTCGTTCCTGCTTTTTTAGATCTCTCTGCTTTTTTAATTTTATCAAACATTTTCACCTTATAAACAATATTTATATATAAGATGCTTATAATTTTTAAGCCATAGTTTAGATACTCTGACTCTCTACTTACCTGTTGTCAAGTACTGGAAACAGTTTAACCAGTACCATATTGAATAATTACTAAAATCCACATAAAATATATACTAACAACCAGGCATAGATGCTGTCCTGTAGCCCAACCCAAAAGAACTACCCATTATGCTACATAATGTAACAGAACTCCGGTTGAACAGAACGTAGACTTCTCTACAACCTAGTAGGAAGGGTTTGTTGCCAGCAGATTGGGGTTGATATCCCAAAAAAGAGCAAAAGAAACCCAAATTCTGGCATCCACATTTTAGGTGATGCTTTATAGAAAAGAAAGGTCCTCTTCAGGACATGCTTTGCCAGAATGATTGGCACCTTTCACTACTTAATACAAATGGTATGGAGAGAACAAACTTTGGGACTGTGATTTCTGAATAGGAAGAGGCATGTCTCTGTTGTAGTAAAATTGACATTAGCTACAAAAATGAAATGTAAAATGTAACTGAAGTAACCAAGGAAACCTGCTGCCGCTCAAGTCCTCTGTACTGCCCCAACCCTATTTAATTATTTACCTAATATTAAAATAGAGAAACAGTAACTAGACATTGATTTATCTATGATTCAATTAAGGAACTAACCACCACACAATGTAGTATTGTTGATAAGCAGGGTATTCCTGTCAAGAGAGTGATGAACTGTAGGCCTGGTCAGCAAACCAGGAAAACTACTTGGAACTGCCAAGTTCAGAGGCGAAGTAGGTAAAAGGTAATTCCAGCAGGGGGAGATCACAACCACTGACTCATTGACCACCTACCCAAACGATACCACCTACTCAAAAGAGAACAATGAAAGAAGGTGACAGAGTCTGCACACTAACTTATATGGGAAGCGAAGAAACCTTGACCAATCATTAAAGAGAATAACAATGAATATGTATTAATACCTCTGCTCTGTGTGTTATTGGCTTGCACACTGGGTAAAGAACCTAGATTTGGGACAACACCTCTGCATCTCAAAATTGGACATTTAGGTCTGAGAGTGAAGCAGGATTTGACACACAGTGACCCGTTCATGAATGTGATTCGTTTAATCTAATCTAGCTAATTAATTAGGCTCTTAGCATCAATTGAAATAATGCATGCCTTGATATGCTGCAGTCTCAAGAGAGCTGCTATTGGGAGCAGCTGACCCAAGCTAACAGCTCACTGTTTCAACACCTCACCTCCTTTCAGCACCTCGAATTTGAAATCCTATCAACTCCCTTTTGCTGAAGACTTCAGTAACATTCTAACCGAAAAGAAAGCCGCTCACATTTTTTTGTGGTTTATTTTCCTCTGGTCACGTAAGTTTTCCTGGCTCACTTGAGGGTTCTAGCAAAATGAACGGGTGCAGCTAAGAGCAGAGGAGAGAAACAAATGGAACAAGAGGGTATGACCTTCTCATTTTGATAACAGCAAGTTGTTGGATCTGTTTGCCATAAATAGGATTTAAGTCTGCGCGCCAAACAACTGTATTTCCTCTGCAGATTTGCAGAGGTAGAACTTCACACCTTTATAGCACTCTGGGGGCTAAGTGCTGTTGCTTGAGAGGGAATAATTGCAAGGAAAAAACATCTACTTTCTCTCTTTTTTCTTCACCCCCCCTTAGAAAATATGCTAAAAATATATATCAAACAACCTAACAGAAAAAGAGATCACAGTGTTATTCTCTTTATCGTAGCTGCTTATAACTTTTGATTATGCTTCAAATACCTTTTAGCATCAAGCGAAATACCAGTGATGTAGAAGTTCATCAGCCCAGCGATACATTAGCAAAGTTTTGTTTTAAAGCATGCCAGCTTGAACATGGTGCAGCTTCAAGGTGCCAGACATGCACAACCCCTTTGCTGGAGCTAAAAGGACCACTCTGTTGCATGTGTACCAGAGCATGAAGATATGAACCTGCCTCTCATCACGGCCTCGTAGGCTACTGCAGTCTGGAACACGGTGTGGAGATATACGTACAGTGAGTTTCAGTCATTACTGGTACAGGCGCATACTGTTTTAGTCTACTTGACACAGGCAGCAAATGTTTAACGTGAAGAAAGGCAGTAGGAGACTAGTAGCAGTATATCTGGTATCTCCTGAAATGGAATCTGTACTTTTATATAATCACTCTCATGCTTTTAACACATTGTGGTTTATTTAAATATTTTGTCAGGTTTTCAGTCACAAAATACTCCAGTTTTAATTGCACTGCAGACATAGGCTTAGTTGAAAACAAGCTGCACTAGTTGAAATCGTCTTTGTCTCTCTATAAAACTAGGGAAGATGAGATTAACCATAGAAATGAACTACACCATTCATCTGGAAATATACAAAAGAAAATGCAATGTCCTCTAAAAAAAAAAAAATTCAATCCTTCTTCATTTCACAGGATGTGCTGAACTTAATTCCTGAACAAGTATAGAAAAGAAAGTGAAATGCCACTTTTTCTCATATAATTGCATACTAGTAATGTGCAATAAAGTGTGCTATTTGAATTAGCTGGCCCTTTCGTGGATATTGTACATTTATTGTTTAAATGTTGAAACACATGCACACACAAATATACACACATATTTTCTAATATTTTGCATATGTTATAGTGTCTAAAAACCTCAAGTAGAACAGAATCCTCTTCTTAGAAGTTACAAGAACAGAAAAGATATATTCCTTTTCCTAGGCAATTAGTACATCATATTAATCCATTGGCTGGAGATCTGGCTTTATAGACTAGATTTATATCTGTACATCCAATCAAGTTTAGGCCACACATCACAATTTTAACTTAAGTGCAATAAACCCTATGGGTTTTTTTTATTTTATTTTTATTTTTAAGACTTCTATCCAAAATCACATAATGACAAAATGATTGAAAGTGGAAGACACCTCTGGAGATCATCTAGTCAAACTTCCCTTCTTAAGAGGGTCACCTACAGCTCGTTGCCCGGGACTGTGTCCAGATGGCTTTTGAATATCTTCAAAGCTGGAGATGCTGCCATCTCTCTGGGCAAGCTGTGCCAGTGCTCAGTCACCCCCACAGTGAAAAAGTGTTCCTGATGTTCAGATGGCACCTCCTGTATTTCAGTTTTTGCCCATTTGCTGCTGGTCTTGTCACTGGGCACCACTGAAAAGAGCCTGGCTCCATCTTCTTTGCACTCTCACTTTGGGTATTTATACACATAGATAAGATCGCCCTGGACCTTTTCTTTGTCAGCCTTTGTTGGACTGTCCATATCTCCATGTCCATATCTCTCTGTACTAGGCAGTCCAGAACAGGAAAGAGTAATCCAGGTGTGGCCTCACCAGTGCTGAGTAGAAGTGAAGAATCACCTGTCTTGACCTGCTGGTAATGCCTAATTCAACCCAGGACACCATTAGCCGCCTTTGCTGCAAGAGCACATTGGTGGCTCATGTTCAAGAGAAAATCTAACTTAGTAAAATGCCTGGATAATTTCCTGTATTCACATGATAAAGAGAAATTAATGAAACATTTTTAAAGGATGAGATTTATCACAGAAGACTCACTATAAAGTTTTTTAACACAAGTATATGCATGAGTAAGGAGTCCTAGTAAACAGGTGAGGGAACTGACACAGATTTTATGTTTTAAGAAATGTTGTTCTGCTTCTACCTTAATATCACTTTCATCTTCCAGTTGTCTCTCAATTCCTTTGCTCCCTTTGTTGAGTTGATGGATATTTGGGCTTTGTTTTTCTTTGTAGTGCTTTGTTTCTATGACTTTGCTAATACTTAACGTTTTATTTCTGAAAAAGGGTAATTGAATACCTAAAAAAACAAGAAGCAATTATAATTTTCACTGGAATACTTATTGCCAGCGCTTGATAACTGTTGACAGGTAGGGAGAAGAGAATATTTATTTGGAATGTATTATGGAAAAGACACTTCTTTTTCTCAGTTTAACCTCTTTAGTCCTAGTTATGTGTCACTTATTATGGATGGGATGATATTAAGGCTCTTAAAAATGGGATTTAAGTGAAATTCAAAAACTTAGGTCCAAAACTGTGATGGTTAAAACATACACTCAGCTGTCATCTAACTCTCTGTGTACAATACATTTTTAAACTCCAAGTTTTCAGGGATGTAGAGTTGTGCCTCTGAGCTCGTGCAGAGCTTCAACCCATGCCAAGCTAAACAGTGTTCTGCCTTGCTCACTCCTAACTAACCCCCTCATTCTTTTCACTTGCTTGTAGGCATTTTCAGACAACGAATGGAAAGTTACAACCAGAAAAATTAGTTTGCTCCTTTTAAAGCTGGTGGTGGCAGTGTAGCAACAATACTTGCTCACCTTCAGGTCTATACCCCGCCTGAGGGGATTTGCTCCCATTTCCCCAGGGAAACGCTGTTTTGGTTTTTTTTAATCAAATATTTTCCAGTTCAAGATTTCTGACTAAAGCAACACAAATTTCTCTATAATTCTGTCTTGGAAAATGCTTCTTACATGTTTTCTGTTTATGCACAATATAAAAAAAACAGTGTGAATTTTGAGAAGCTACTCTTTCTCTAAGTATGCATGCCTGAAAGAATCATAATGTACTTGATTAAATAGCATATAATATCTGTAATCTTGGCAACTCACAGACTCTCTGAAAGAGTTCAGGTTCAAAGTATATGAAGTTGTAAGCCTTACAATGAAAGGAAGGTGATGACTCTCCAGGTAAAGTGACATTTAAAATATATAAAAGGACTTCAGGACCATTTATTCCACTGTGTCAGTCTTACATTTTCACATATAAGCTGGGTTTGATTACATGGGAGTTACCTCCATTCCCATTGACTGTAGCTGACTCAGTAAGTAATCTGTTTGTCTTCAATGGATTCACTTGAGTGAGACATACATATAGGAGTCAGTGGTAACTGTTGAAAATGCTTTAAAATTAATGCCAATTTGCTGACTTTAGCTGCTCCACTGAGAGCAACGATTACTGTGACATACAGGCATGCTGACAAAATCTGCTCCTTATTTTTGTTCTCAGCTATCTGACAGGAAAGAGGGATGAAAGATTACCTCTCTGTCACATGACAGGAGGTGTAGTCAGTCGACTGCAGCATTTCCTGCTGTAATTACCTACAGGGATGTTATTTTCATTATATTCTTTAAAGAGTTTCCAGTGGTGCGGTAGACATGAGAGTGGAAAACATGAAATCACTGTGGTAATACAGATTTCAGTCGCAGCCTTTCTCTTTCCTTTGTCCCAAATACACACTGTTAGAAAGGTTAAGAGTTTTGACTGATTTTTCATTCATTTAATTTTTTTTTCCAGGCATCCCAAAGCATTCATTTCAACAATGTGTTTCAAATCAACTGTGAAATAAATGATAACTATATTTTATTTAAATGCCTTTTCTCTGTCATAAATGGGACCATTATTTTAAATCATTAGCTCTAGAGGGGCATAATTCTGAGAATATTAAATATTCAGATTATCCTACTTATGTACATTCTCTAAGAGAATACCTTTCAATAAGGCATTAAAGAAACAATAAGGCCATAAGAAGCATTTAGCAACCTTGTTAAGATGGTGTTCTGGTGGCTTTCTCTCTTCCAATAGCCGTCTTGACTCAGGGAAGCTGAGCAGCTGTCTACTCCCCAGCAGAATGTGACCTGTCAGGCTTTTGATTTCTGTGGTAAAGATCGTA
>NW_009649458.1:55817-59028 GCF_000708025.1 Charadrius vociferus | reverse complement strand
AGGACTGCTTTAAAAAAAAACTGCTTAGAGTGATGGGAGATAATATAGATATATTTAATTTTTGCAAAACCTCACATTTAATTTTCAGTTGAAATGTTTTTCACATTGCACCAGTGCTACCCTAGGAAGCCATAAAACCATTGGCCCCCAGTAGTGCACTCTTCATCAACATTGTCTAGAATCTCCAATCATCTATTTGGCCATTCCAGTTACAGTTCCCACCTTTTCATGGAATTATAGAACAGCAGAGGTTGGAAGGGACCTTGAAAGATCATCTGCTCCAAACTTTCATGGGAAAAGGAGCTTAGATGAGATTATCTAGCACCTTGTTCAATAGCATCTTGAAACCCTGCAGTGATGGGAACTCTACTGTGTCCCTGGGGAGGTTGTTCCAGTGAATGTTTGTTCTTACTGTAACAAATTTCTTTCTCATGTCGAGACAAAACCTCTCCCAGTGCAACTTGTACCTATTGCCCCTTGTCTTCTCTATGTGGCTCCTTGTGAAACAAAGCCTCTGTACTCTTTGTAGCTGCCCTTTAACTACTGTGGAATACTGTGATGGTCACCCCTCAATCCTTCTTTCGTCCAGGAAGAGACGACCTAACTCCTTCAGTCTGTATTCATAGGGCAAGTTCTCCAGCCCCTTGATCATCTTCAAACTATTCTTGCAAGCCCACTGTTGCAGCCTGTCCAGATCTCTGTAAGATGGTTCTCCCTTCTGACGGATTCACCTCACCACCTAGTTTGATGCCATTAGTAAACTTGATGAGGGTGTTTTCAGGCCCATCATTCAGATAATTTATGAAGGTGTTGAACATCATGGGGCCCAGTATCAGTCCCTGGGGCATCCCACTTGTGACAGGCTGACAGCCTGAGTAAAAACAATTGATCACCACTCTCTGAGTGTGGCCTTTTAGCCAATTTCCTACCCATCTTACTGCTTCTTTTCTTATATTAACTCTATTTTTTTTTTTATCTCTGCAAACCAACTGATCAAAAATTCAGTCTTATCTTCTAGTCATATCTTCCAAAGGAGACAGCTTTCCAAGACAGGCCTGGAACTAAAACAGCTTAAAAGGTTGCTGTGTCCAAGTGTTTTTCACCTGCCATGCCAGCTGGGGGGTCAGTGCTGGCAGTAACAGGCAACAACAGTGTAACCATGTTTTCGAAAAAGTTTGGCAGTGATTTTCACCCCAAAAACCTCTTATTTCCTGTCTTCCACTTTTATAATGCTACAGTGGTGATACTTAAAAAAAAAAAAAAAAAAAAAAAAAAGAAAAGAAAAGAAGGGATGGCAAGGATTGTAAACAGGGCACACAGGAGAGTTCAAAGTTTTGGAGCTGCCTAAGAACCAAGGAAAACCCTTTTCCAGATCAGCTATGATAGTAAGTGGTTTGTTCTGTTTTGCTGTTTTTTGTTTTTTTTTTAATCTAAATTTTAAACAAGCATATTATCCATTTAATTATTATTTACATGAAATCAATTAGCTGCAGTGTTTAACTCTTTTGTTGTTTGTGGTAGGTTTCTCTATATAGGTTTATCTATATTTTGCTTCTATTAATCTACAGATGTATTAAGGAAAAACCATTCAGAATTGAAGAAAAATATTATAAAACCCCATCAATTTATACTGAATAATACATGTTGTGACTTAGAGTCCTAGAATACATTATGTAATACATTTTATGATGTGTGCATTTAACAGTATATATACAATGACATATAATGTAATATATCAAACCATTATATACAACGGTATACAGTTTATTACTAGTGAATGCCAGGCAGAGTTTGAAGTTATTTGCTACTTTCAGTGTTATTCTTGTAATATAGTACTGGGCCAATATTATTCGTAGATCTAGCTGTAACTTTCTTAATTAGGGTAAAGTAAATTGTGTGGATTATATTTAATTAATGGCTTCTAAACCAATACTCTTTGTTACATGCTAATGGTTTTAAAGTTTATATTGGGTTTATATTTCTCAGCACACAAGTTACAGAAAACTTTAACAATAAACCTCTTGTAATTCTATACCATTTCTCCTGGTTCAGGTTATTGTGTTAACACTAGCACAATAGTGGAAGAAAACAGCAGAACTGAAAAACACAAACTTTGGTTTGAGGCTATGTCAGAGAAGTCAAAGCAAAATGAAAATTCTTTGCATGCTTCCCCTGTTCTGATAGAGCCTCAGAGGAGAATGAGGGTGTAACTCATAAGGGAGAAATAGAGCCCATCAATACAATAAATTCAAAAAGCCCAGGACTGCACATCTGTGGAGTTACTGCAACCATGCATAAATATTTCACATCATTGAGGGGACGACGTAGGGAAAATATTGTTGACGCAAGCCATCCTGTGCATTCTGTGAGAAAAGAAAGACGATGTGCATCCCCTGGCTGCTGCTCAAACCTTTCATTTGTTCTCAACTTTTTCCAGTAAGGAAATAATTTTGACATACGGAGCTAGTACTTTTTGAGTTAACCATCTTGTTTCACTTCTGAGAACAACCTTCCTTTCTATGTGATATGGCCCTTTGAAAGCTTTATGATGAAAGTGAATGTGAACTACTCTATAAAATGTGATGGGTTGTATGCGCTATGGGAAGGAGAGTAATTTTCTGTGGGCAACTTCCCCTACAACCAAAAATAAATGTCCTGCTAGAATAAAGACAAAAGTTTCTGTGGTGGCTGAAAAAGAACATCTGTGAGTTCCAGGCATAGAAACTGCCTCTGCAAGAATTTAGGAAAGAATGTGTCGGTCTGCTCTGTACACTGGTCTATGCCATGTACTGCTGTCCCTTCCAGCAAATTTCTGAGCTGTGGGCTGTGTTATAGCACTGCAACTTTTTCTAATCTAGGAAGAGCCACTCCAGAAGATATCTGAAGTCATAAGTGTCTACTATTACTGCTGCTGTTACTACTACTACTACTACTACTACTACGACGACATTTCTATTTGTCTGGCTACTACATTTTCTTTTCCTCAAAGGTGAAAAGAAGGTTGATTTTACAGCATCAACTTGTCTGGAAATGTGTCCTTTCAGACCTCTGCAAGGAAATTTATCTCTGTATACATCTATCCTCATTCAACGAGGAATATGTTTGTTTTTTTCTCCTGTTGGTAAAAATCATAATGGCTATGTTTTCTGAAGATCTGGCCTTTTTCTTTCTGTGCATCTATTCTTCAACTGTTTAAAGGGATTAATCATAC
>NW_009649458.1:30002-55794 GCF_000708025.1 Charadrius vociferus | reverse complement strand
GTAAAAAAAAAAAAAAAAAAAAAAAAATATTGGTCTTGTAAGAACAGTGATCTCTCTATATAGAGAGAAAATGAATAAGAGAAAAAATAAATCTGAGAATTATAATGAAGTGTACTTTTGTTTTTAGTAATTCATCTGGCCCTTAATAGGACATATATTTTGCTTAGAACAGAGATTTGAAAAAAATAGCAGTGCTTTTTGCAGAGAAATACCATCATCATAGATGTAAATACCCATAGTAGATACTAAAGGCAAAAGCAGCCAAATAAATAAATGATGGCTAATGTTTTAGATCCAAATGGAACGTGGTATTTCTCAGCACTAAAATGGAAGTGTAAGTACCATTCCCACAGCATGGGAAAACTGTATGTGTTTGTTTCCACTTTGTATTTCCCTAAGGACACTTTGCTCCGCCAGTATAATTAGGATGACATTTGGAGCTGCTGCATGTCAATGCAAGAGTAAGAGACACTGTGCAGCTTGACAAGAGATTACGATGTCAAGTCAATTGCTGCTGCAATATCAATATTTATTCCCTTTTTCCTTGTGTCTTGTTTTATTTTTGTTCCTCTTTCTATTATGCACAGAATAATATCTAAGAGTTATCTTGTTGTTGCAACATATTTCTTTTTGCTCCAGATGTCCTTGCTTTTTTCTGTTAATTTTTATCTTAAATTCTTACCCTTCTCAGGTGAATTGTATTTAACCCTTTCACTAGTGCAATTACTTTCATAGAATGAATTCTCAATTGATCTAGTACAACATTTCTAATGAGTTCTGTACCTGAATTCATCAAAGAGTGATCTCAGAGCTACGATGATGTTTTTTGAGTTTTAATTGCTTTACTAATGGCGAGTACAATGGATACATGTAATGGGTATGTATGGTGAATACAACAGATACATACAATGGATATGGATTCACCATTAGCAAAGCAATTAACACTCAAAAAATATCGTTATAGTTCTGAGATCACTCTTTGATGAATTCAGATACAGAACTCATTAGAAATGTTGTACTAGATCAATAGAAGTACAGGGCTTGCCTTTAAACAGGGTAATACTTGCTAGCACTACACTGCATTACCTGAGATTCTTGAAAGTTTCTTTTTTTTTTTTAGGCATTTTCCTTTTATAGCATAGCAGAAAAAATTTACCCTGAAGTGGAGTGAGATCATCAGGATATACCTGACAAACGTTTCAGCACTGTTTCTGTGGAATAATGTAGCAGCAACAAAGCACAGCAACACAGATGCTAGAGTTCAGAGCCAGCAGTGAAGTAACTACGTTTAATTGATATTAGTTTAGTTTGATTAATTTTCTTTTATATTTGCCTGATTTTATTGTAGAGAAACACAAGTATAATTACGTTCAGGATTACATTTTTTTTCTAAGAGAATGTTTCATTTTCTTAGAGATATATATCTGTCTCTTCATAAGCAGATCTATTTCTTACTGAAGCATTATATAATATATACTGAAGGATTATTTTTTAAATGGATAAGAAAATCAGCCTCCCAGTTTAAGGGCCTGTTAAGCTTTAGTGTATTAGCTCTTCTTTGAGAATTGCGTTTATTTCTCTAAAACACCAGCAAGAATTTTTTTGATGGATGATCTGGTTAACTTTTTATCACATCGCTAGATGGCAGTGTCCCTTCCAGCCTTTATTTGTTTTTCTGCACGTCTCCAAGACATTTAATTGTAGTTCATAATGGTTCAAATTCTATTAACCATGGAGCATGCATAATATTAATACCAAATTCATTTGTCTTCACTAATAAACATAAGGTAAATATCAAAGGAAATAACATTGTTTTCCTCTGTTTACAGGGGTTTACAGGTATTTATTGTTGCCCTATTTGAAAGTGATCTTTATGTCTAATGCACTATATCGGTATGGTGAGGTTAACTTGTTAAATTGTTGAACTTTCCTGAAATGACCTCTTCCATTTTCATATTTGTCTTGGGTGTTTTTTGTTTGTTTGGTTGGTTGTTTTTTTTACTTTTACTGTCACTTATTAGCTGTTTTCATGGGGCTCCAGATAATTACTGAAAACTGTAACTTTCTAATAATAGGTTTTTATGCATAAAAAGAGGTGAGGGGGAGAAGACAGTGGAGCCCTTAGAGGTATAACCTTACACTACACTATGGTCTATTCCAAAGCAACTGATGACAGTAGAAAGAGTCTCAGACGGGTATTTATAAACTCAGCCTAGTAAAGCTGGGCTACCATTATGCCCATTAGAAAGAGGCACCTTCTCCCAGAAGACAACTGGAATAGTTACAGGTGGGGTTGAAAGCAGCTCAGTTTGGGCATTTAAGAGTTGGGCAGCCTGAATATTATTGTGTGCTGGAACAGCAATTCACTCATTCACAATATCCTCGGAGCAATCCAGCTCACCCTTTTTAGATAGCTTGCTTACGATAAATTGTGTAAGCCTGTGAAGACAGCTGTCTTTATTAGCACCTGTACTCAATGCACCATCAAATCTTTTAGATATCTAAAAGTTAGTCAGAAAGAAAATTACTCTAAATTGGATTCCTCTCCATTGATTAAAATTGATTACGGAGGAAGCTTAGACTAGGTTTAAGCTAAGTTTTATGAGTACTTCCCCTAAATAACTGCAGGGGTTTTAAATTAGTCTTTAAGTATGTGGTAGCAAATGTATATCTGTTTTTTCACCAAAGGAGAACATCTGACATTCCTGATTTGTTCAAGGTCCACCAATGAAGAAACATAACAAAAGTGATTCTGATTTAATGCTCTTCTTACTTTGAACAGGGGTGTTTCTCTTTTTTGTGTCAACTAGAATGTCACTACTCCTGACTGCAAAGTTTTGTGTGCTGCCATAATTATGGTGCCATCACATCTGAGTGAAGCAACTCTGAAACTGAAGACACTTTAGCAACAATTGAAATCATTGTATTATTATTTCAATTGAAGCAATGAGAGCTACAAAAGAGAAATCTTAAGTTTTAGCACAACTTCTTGTATTCAGTTTAAGTTGAAAATAAAAATGAAGCTTTCAGGTTGTGAAATAAGACCCTGTTACCTCTGAAAATTACGGTGAGAGCTTCAGTCCTTCATTTCCACAAATGTCTGTCTCAGTAACTTCGCAGAACAGAATGGTGTGGTATCTATCTGAAAGATATCACTTCTCCAAAAATGAGCAATCAAATTGAAATTCAAACATGTATCAGCATAGTCAATATGATTAAAGAGATTAAAATACGCTATTCCTTGGGTATGTTTAGTTAAATTAATGATTTATAACATGCATATTTTGTGAATATATGCAGTTAGTTGCTCAGTGCTTGAACTTTTGGCTTCATGAATGAATGTACCTATTTCCATAACTCTTTGTAAATTGTAATGATTTATATGCAAACAAAACTTTGCATGTGCCCAAACTTTTGAATCGGATTGCCTAATGGTAAAAATCCATAGGTTTTACTGAAGCTCCAGTATAAATAATGGGCTTATTTTCAAAGGTTATGTGCACTGTTGGTTTTTATGGGATAGTAGCTGCTCAACAGTTTTGGCAAATAAAATTTTTTTAAGGTACATCACTATGGAAGAAGCCAACCTAAAAGTCCTAAAGATTGTTTTACCTCCAGGCCAAGTTAAAAAGATTTTTAGTACTCACTTGAAACTCTGATTGCTTTATTTGTTAAATATAAGCTTGGTTTTCTTCTTTGGTTCTCTATAGGTTTTTGATATCATCCTGTTTATACCCAATTTTTTATTTCTTTCTTTATTTTAATTTTGATTCGTCTTTTCCTTCATGTTAACCTTTCCCTATGCAATTTTATAGACACATTTCATTTATATTCTATTATTTATGTTATGAAATTAAATACAAATATAACTTATCACAATAAGGTTTGTCTTTTTTACCTCATCAAATTAGAATTAAATCTACATATTAGTGAAATGCAGATACTGCTTATTTTTCTGTGTTACAAGAAAAGAGTCCTAGAGACTGATTTAGGAAAAAAATTGTAAAAGAAATAACAAGACTAAAATCAAGGGTCATTATTGCACCTATTAGAGGAACATTCATGCACTATTAATGATGGAGGAGTGAAATGTTTTTCACATCCATTGATAGAATTAATTTACTTCTGAGGTGCTTTCAACTGCTATTTTCATAACTGGCAATAGAGTCTTAGGAGCATAAAACCTTTGTTCTGGGAGTGGCAAATAATCCATTAAAGCTACCTATATTTCTGCTTTTACCTCTTATTAATGTAGAGGACTCCTACCTTTTGCACACTGACGTTGACAATTATTTTACAGGGACAAATCCATATTTCCCTGTTAATGGAAGCAGTGGGTTCAGCTCTACCTGCAGGCTGGAAGGGCACTGGGGAAAGAATGGATTTTCATAAAGTTTTTTATAACAAGTGAGATAAAATTATACACAAGTCACATTTTAAACCTTCCTTCAACACCAAAGGACTAGTGATTGCATGACGATTTTTTTTTTTTAGCTCTTTTATCCATCTTATTTCCTCTCTTTGATTGTCCAGTATTTTAAAATCTCTCTAAGCATGTGCTACTGCATCTTTTATTCCTTTAGGTTTCTTTGTTAGAAACTATTTTCATGAGCATCAACTCCTAATCTGTGGCAGAGGTCTGTAAGCTACATTGTGTTGACTTGAGAGCTGATGAAGAAACACATTATAGAAGTGGTTTGGAAAGGGGGTAAGTCAGAAGTGTGGAGCATTTCGTATTACTAAAAAGCTGGTGAGCTAGTTTGATTTGTATCACCTAGGAAGAGATAATGAAGACTGCTTTGAATGTTGATTTTTTTTTTCTTTTTTTTCCTAACTAGGAGTGGTTTGGGGGGTTTATTTGTGTTTAGTTTAGGATGTAGAACTATCATGGTCCAAAATTTCATTATGCTACTCAGTCTCCAGACTCAACACAGAGAGACATCTTCTGTCGTGAAAAGCTGTTAAGCCAAAAAAAAGATAGCAAGAGAACTATGATCTCAGTTAGAAATGCGGAGACCAAAAGTAAATTACAAAATGGAATATTAAGGACAATTAATTTATTCCGCTTTAATAGAATTTCTGGGTACTTTGGGAAAGAGAAGTCTGTTTTACAGATTGCAGTTCCCAAATGCATCAACTACATTCCAACTCGTGTGACTACCCATGACTATTTTAATAAGTAAGACTTTGTCAGAACTTTTTCATAGCTAGAAATGTGTATACTTTAAGTCAGGAGTGATTTTCCCATATATAAGTCTCTGTGCTTCTCCTTCTGGCAAAAGGGATTATGGTGAGATAAATCTCTGTTTCGTACATACAGGAGTCTATGATGCCTGAACTACAGGTGTTTCTTCCCGATATACTTTTACTAATTCTCAGAAAGAAAAAAAAAAATCTTCTCATGCTTTCTGCTGTAACTTTTTTTTTTTTAGTTACTTCATTAGATGCAAGCAGCACAATATGGTAGCATTGAACCACAAAGATGGAGATAAAATTATAAAACATTTCATCATGAATGTTCCCAAAACAGACCATATTTTCACATAAAAATATGTAGGCCTTATGTTGTGTTTATCCCTTCACTTACAGAAGAGATTAGTATAGTTCTGCATGTTAAATTATCAATGCATTCAGAATATTTAAATGTTAAACTCATTTGCCATGTCAGGTGATCAGCTTTCCTAAGCAGGGAATGATAAATCTGTTGATAAAGTCAGTTTTGCAAGTAGTTGAAAAGAACATCACTCATAAGCACATATTTGTCGATCCAATGTCACAACGCTTTTACACTGTACAATAACTACAAATTGCTTAGCCTATGGTAATGGAACTGAGCATTGTGTTATCAGAAAAGTTCAGGCTTAGAGACAACTTATTTTCTTACACAATTGTTGAATAAGCATTGCAGTTGAAAAAAAAAACTGACTAAAGGCCGTATCCTTCTCATTCACTGGCATAAATCAAGAGTAATTGTTATTTCAAATAAATAATCCAGGAAAATAATACATTTTTTCTGATCTCAGTTGTATAAAAGCAATAATCTTAGCTTTGAGGGAGAAGAATGACAAATGGGATCTTGTGATGATTTTTGCAGAGCCTCTTACTGTTTCGCTGCTCAGTGTGTTTGGCAAAAGTCACAGGATACTTGTCATGTGTCCTGGCTTGTCTCCATGCTCCAGAACATGCATTCTATCACTGTAGGAAAGAATCCTAAACACATGAAAGAATCATAGACTACTTAAATAGTTATTTAAGCCCACAATTAATTTGTTTGTTTTCCTCTTCTAAATGTATCCAGTATAATAATTTTGTTCTGAAATCACAGGTAAACTGATCCAGCATCACAGCATTCTCTATTTTAGCTTGGATAGAATATTCCCAAGTTTACTGTCAAGCAATGTGAATACTAGAATTTTATCATGGCTTAAAAAAACCACCAGATTTTTGAAAAACAGTGGGAATGAATTAGACAGCACCAAATAAAGTGGGACCAGAAAAATGTTGTTATTTAATCAGAAATTGAATCAGAAATTTCTTGTTCTTTTTCATCCCTTGTCAAATAAGTAGAGAATATCCTCTCCCATATGTTTCTAATCTAAAGTTCAATGCGGAAAAGATTAAAATGTGCAGACATTTTATACAGTCTTTTCTAAGCTCTAATAAATTAGCAGTTCTAAACATGGGACCTAGCTTGTGAGGCCAATCTTAATTTATTTAACTAAGTTTTCTTATAGCTGTGGTGAAGCATTATTATAATAATGTGTGAACTTAGTCCACCGGAATATTTTTGATTGTTAACATGTCTACAATGTATGTAGCATTCCACAGATTCAGGCCATGTCTCAAATAGAAAAAGGATAATGATCTTCAACAAGACTAGTATATACAAGCCATCCTGATGTAAATCTAATAAAAATTACTTTTGTGGTCATTCACATTCAGCAAAGCTGGACTGAAGTCTGCGACAAATTAGAAGAGGAGATGTCAGAGTGATCAGCAAGTTGGATTGCCTATCTGAAGAGAGGAGACAAGAAGCCTGAGAAGGCATAGAAATCCCATCACCAAGTGCAGACAAGGAGGTAAGAAAAAAAAAGTGAAATCGATAGCACTGAAACTAGAATACGTATGAGCTGTCTATTAATATATACCAGCTTGAGTGCCTGGAGCTCTGCCTGGGGATGGATGAGGAGCCAGCCAAGAGCTTATGGCTCAGGATTAAAGGGAGGGCATGGACAGGTAAAATTACAGTTGGGCTCTGCTACGGGCCACCTGACCACGAAGACCGAGCGCATGAAGCCCTCTATAGACAGGTTGGAACAGCCTCACATATGAAAGTCCCGGTCCTCGTGGGGGACTTCAACCACCCCGATATCTGTTGGAAGAACACAGCAGGGCATAACCAATCTAGGTAGTTCCTGGAATGCGTCAATGGTAACTTCCTTCTCCAAGTGATAGAGGAACCAATGAGGAGAGGTGCCATGTTGGGCCTTGTTCTCACTGATAAAGAGGGGCTGGTGGGAAATGTGAAGGTCAAGGGCAGCCCTGGCTGCAGTGAGCATGAGATGGTAGAGTTCAGGATCCTTAGGGCAGCAAGGAGGGTGAACAGTAAGTTTGCTACGCTGGACATCAGGAAAGCAGACTTTAGCCTCTTCAGTGATCTGCTTGCTGGAGTACAGTGGGATACAGCCCTGGAAGGAAAAGCAGCCTAAGAAAGGTGGTTAATATTCAAGGATCACCTCCGCCAAGCTTAGGAATGATGCATCCCGATGAAGAGGAAGTCAGGCAAAAACACCAGGAGGCCTGCATGGATGAACAAGGAGTTCCTGGACAATCTCAAACAGAAAAAGGACGCCTACAGAGGGCAGAAGCAAGGACAGGTAGCCTGGGAGGTATACAGAGAAATTGTCCATGCAGCCAGGGATCAGATTAGGAAATCTAAAGCCCAGATAGAGGTAAATCTGGCCAAGGGTGTCAGGGGCAATAAGAAAAGCTTCTACAGGTATGTCAGTGACAAAAGGAAGGCTAGGGAAAAGTGGGCCCACTCTGGAAGGAAACAGGAGACCTGGTCACCTGGGACATGAGAAGGCTGAGGTACTCAATGACTTTTTTCCTCAGTCTTCACTGGGAAGGGTTCTAGCCACCCTGACAAAGTTGCAGAAAGCAAAGGCAAGGACTGGGAGAATGAAGAACCTCCCACTGTAGGAGAAGACCAGGTTTGAAACCACCTGAGGAATATGAAGGTTCCATGGGACCTGATGAGATAGATCCATGGGAACTGAGGGAACTGGTGGATGAAGTTGCCAAGCCACTATCCATCATATTTGAGAAGTCATGGCAGTCTGGAGAAGTTCCCACTGACTGCAAAAAGGGAAACATAACTCCCATTTTTAAAAAGAGTAGAAAAGAAGACCCAGGGAACTACAGGCTGGTCAGTCTCACCTCTGTGCCTGGCAAGATGATGGAGTAGATCCTCCTGGAAACTCTGCTAAGGCACATGGAAAATAAGGAGGTAAATGGTGGCAGCCAACATGCCTTCCCTAAGGGAAAATCGTGCCTGTCAAATTTGGTGGCCTTCTACGACAGTGTCACAGTGTTGGTGGGTAAAGGGAGAGCAACAGATGTCATCTACCTGGACTTGTGCAAGCCATTTGACACTGTTCCACATGACATCATTGTCTCTAGATTCGAGAGGCATGGATTTGATCAATGGACCACTAAGTGCATAAGGAACTGGCTGGACAGTCACACTCAAAGGGTTGAGGTCAATGGCTCCATGTCCAAGTGGCAAGCAGTGACAAGCACTGTTCCTCAGGAGTCAGTACTGGGACCAGTACTACTTAACAACTTTGCTGATGACGTGGATGTTGGGATTGAGTGCACCCTCAGCAATTTTGCTACCGACACCAAGCTGTGTAGAGTGATCGACACGGTGGAGGGAAGGGATGCCATCCAGAAGTGCCTGGACAGGCTTGAGAGGGGGGCCCGTGCAAACCTCATGAAATTCTACAAGGCCAAGTGCAAGGTCCTGCACGTGGGCTGAGGCAATCCCATGCACAAATACAGGCTGGGCAGAGAATGGATTGTGCACAGCCCCGAGGAGAAGGACTTGAGGGTGTTGGTTGATGAGAAACCCAACGTGAGCTGGCAATGTGTGCTTGCAGCCCAGAAGACCAGCCATATCCTGGGCTGCATCAAAAAAAACATGGCCAGCAGGTTGAGGGAGGTGATTCTGTCCCTCTGCTCCATTCTGGTGAGACCCCACCTGGAGTACTGCGTCCAGCTCTGGAGTCTTCAGCACAGCGAAGACATGGACCTGTTGGACTGGTTCCAGAGAAGGGCCACAAAAATGATCAGAGAGCTGGAGCACCTCTCCTGTGAGCACAGGCTGAGAGCATTGGGGTTGTTCAGCCTGGAGAAGAGAAGGCTCTGGGGAGACCTTATAGCAGCTTTCCAGTATCTGAAGGGTGCCTACAAGAAAGCTGGAGAGGGACTTTTTACAAGGGCATGTAGCGATAGGATGAGGAGTAATGGCTTCAAACTGGAAGAGGGGAGATTTAAAATAAATATTAGGAAGTTCTTCACTGTGAGGGTGGTGAGACACTGGAACAGGTTGCCTAGAGAAGTGGCAGATGCCCCCTTCCCTGGAAATGTTCAAGGTGAGGCTGGATGGGGCTTTGAACAACCTGGTCTAGTGGGAGGTGTCCCTGTCCATGCCAGGGAGCTTGGAACTAGATAATCTTTAAGATCCTTTCCAACCCAAACCATTCTATGATTCTATGTTTCTATGAGATTTAGGCGGAAGAAGGATATTAGAAGATGGATTCTATTTACCAGAGAAATGAGATTCTGAAAGAGTATTCCAACAGGAGAGGTGCTGACAGAAAGCAACTTTGTTTAATATGGAACCCATAACACTTTTGAGAAGTGTTACTGTGATATGGCCTTCTTAAGTTCAGGGTAGGCAACCAAGAAAAGGACAGGTAACTGGACAAATAGGAGGACTGATTAACAGAAGGAAAAGAAACAAGTTACAGATTAAACAACTGTTAATTTTTGTTCACAGATCCTTTCCAATGGCTTATTTAATAAAATAATATTTTTTATCATTAGCGTTTGCAAGAATTGGGCAAAGGAATGATGGAAGATGTGTGAGGAGCAATTAATAATTCAAAATATGAGTTTGGAGAAGAGACTTGAAGGAAAAAATTCTTAATATTTTTTATATTTTCTTTATGCTTTCATAAATTTCTTGTTAATTACTGAATATATAGAAAATACATAGAAATATAAAGGAAATTCTGGGATGTTGAAATGCAGTCTTGGTTTGCATAAGATGCAAATAGTTTGCTAAGTATTTTTCAAAAAAGATGCACATATTTTGAAATCTGTATATCTGAGCTACTCAAAGAAAAGTCTGAAATATAAATGTGTGTTGAGGAAAATTAAGAATCAGAAAATAATTCTCTTAGCCTTAATGAATCAACACTAAAATCTCTGAAACCGCAGTAATTTCTGACATCTCTGTAACATTTAGACAAAAGCCTTTTTTTGTTGCTGTTGTCACTTAAAATATCAGCTAAGAAAATCAAGCTAGTGGACTGTTTAATTTTCCTGCAGCACTTGCCTGACAACTTCTTTATTTCTTATCCTTTTATTTTCATCCTGAACTGTTGGTATTGATGAAAAGCTCATTTTGGTCTTGTAGCTGATGCGAGAACATAGTTACCAATTACATTTATAACATTATTTGCCTTTGACATTACGGCTGTTATTGGAACTGCCCCTTTTACCCACAGGGGCTAATTAGCATTTGCTACTTCATTGAAGCTGATAATGGCACCCAATGGCCAGAAGATAACTGGAGGGTCCTTTTTAATAATCTTGTTTGTCATGACACTTCCTTTCACATGCTGAATAATTTGCTTACTCAGCTAGTTGCCTTGGAAGATTTAATGCTGTTTTCTCTGTGTTGAAAGAAGTGTTCCCATCTTCAGTGTAAAATCAGTGAAACATTTTAAAAAGAAGCAATTAATGATCTTACATTCATTTTCACTATTTAGATCTAAGTGGGCTAAAACAAAGAAAAAGAATCCATATAATAACATAATAATGGAATGAATATTATGTTCTATTCTGGGATTCCATAGATTTCCAGTATGCAATACTCACACACCTACAATGTTACCTAATGTTGTCCATGGATCATATCTAGCATAGCTACTTCTCTATCAATACTAGCGCAATTAATTGCCTGAACTCTATGACATTGATCATGGTTGCCAAAATCCTAGTTTACACATAAGTTTTTTCATGCCTTGATTTTCTAGTTTCCTTATGTCGAAATCACTCCCCTATATTCAGTTCAGGAATTTAATCCTGTCTGTTTTACCTAAGAATTTAATTTACTTCACAGTATGAAGCATAAACTAGTAGGTGTCTCCTTTCCTAGCAGTCAGTGAAATGCCATATTGGAGTCTTCTAGAAAATTTATTTTTTCTAATTCTAAGCACCAAAATGTAAATGAATTTGGAGTAATTGATCCAAATTTGAAAGTTTTCTTGCTCATATTTAAAGTGCATCATGGGTTTGTGTATTTTTGGAAGCAACTGTCTTCATCTTCAGTCAATCTACATTCATATATTTTGGTTTTGTGTTTGCTCATATCTTTCATGAAGCTGGTTTAAGACTTGTAAATGTATTACTGCTTTTTATTCAAGACTTCTAAACATTTATATAGCTTTTTAATATCTGCTTCTAGTTGGAGGGATTTTTTAAATTCCAGGTGCTCTAGGTATTTTGTGTTTACCTTCTTGAAACTTTGGAGATAGCATTATTATTTTTCATGTTTTAGTTTTTTGGTACCTAATACTGCGAACTTAGAGACCAAATTTCAGACATATCTGCACACCCACAAATCTTAAAATCTCTTTCCAAATTGACCTCAAACCTTAAAAATTTACCTTAGTATGTGTGCTGTTTAAAGAAGATATTCTGGGAAGCAATAAATAGCATAATATTTTCAGTATTTGTATCATCCAAAGTATTAGAACAGAATTTTAACTAATAAATTTTACAGGAACAAGGTACCTCTGAGTTCATAAAGTCCCTGGATAAATAAAAGAGACTCCTTTCTGACATTTCATGTACAGAATATTGCCATTTCCTAGTCTATAGCAAGAAAGAAATTGTGACCTGAGCTATTTTACACTAATTTATATTACTTGTGTTAAACTAATCCTTTATCATTCTTTCCACATTTATTTTTCTTCCTCGGTTTTTGATTGCGATTTCTTGAAGGCAAGGACAGACATTTATTCTGGTACAATGGAGTTTCAGCTGGGCACGCCTCTAGGTACTACTGAAAAATAGCCAACAGTATTAAGAGGAATCAATTTATGTGGCATAATTAATATATATATAAGTACATTACAGACTATTATGACAGCACTGAATTCAGAAGCATAGCATTTTCAGTGGACAGAAGACCAGTAGGGAGAATACTTTCTGAAAGTTATGAAATTTTCTTCTTTTTTAAGCTGTCTCTATAGATCTATTTTAGTGTTGTTTCTTCTCATTTGGCAACTTGTTTTGCAGCAAATGAATCCCTGTAGGTTTATTGCATGCATAGTACAATTTTTAGGGTTACATAATCTGTCTTAATAGGACAAAAGGCTTGTTGGACAAGAAGTTTGTCCTGGTTTCAGCTGGAATAGATTTAATTTTCTTCCTAGTAGCTGGCACAGTTCTGTGTTTTGGATTTAGGATGAGAATAATGTTGATAACACACTGATGTTTTAATTGTTGCTGAGCAGCACTTACACTAAATCGAAGACTTTTCAGCTTCTCATACTGCCCTGCCGGCCAGGAGTCTGGGGGTGCAAAAGAAGCTGGGAGGGGACACAGCCAGGCCAGCTGACCCAAACTGGCCAAAGGGATATTCCATACCATCATGTTCAGCATGTAAAGCTGGGGGTAGCTGGTCAGGGTAAGGCTGTTGCTGCTTGGGGACTGGCTGGGCATCGGTTGGCGGGTGGTGAGCAATTGCATTGGGCATCATTTGTTTTGTATATTCTTTTATCATTATAACTATTTTCCTTTATTTTTCTTTCCTATTAAACTTTCTGTATCTCAGCCCACGAGTTTTGCCTTTTTCCCAATTCTCTGCCCCATCCCACCAGGGGGAAGTGCAGGAACCTATGTGGTGTGTAGCTGCTTGCTGGGTTAAACCACAACAAAGTTAGACAAAGCAGGTTCCAAACAACAAATAGCAAGATTCCCTATGGATGGCAGTTAAGATCCTAGATTGAGACATTGATTCCAGGAAACAGTGGTGTTCAAATCTGTGAGGGGACCCAGAGCAGAATCAAAAAATGTCTTCACTGAAGCATTGCTGATTTGTACCAACTGAGAATCTTGCTTTCCATGTTTACCAGGACAAATCCCGCAGTATTACATTTTCTGAGGAAGTAAATACTTGGAAGATAAACAAATGCACTCTAATGAAAGGATGTTATAAAACAACCTCCACTTTTCCATTCTGCAAGTGCTTCTGGTTATAAGATCTCAGAATGGATTGGAAAAGAAAGGAGACATATAGAAAAAAAAAGGTAGATTTTGCATAATAGAATTAAATTTTGTGTTAGAAGTTTCTCTCCATGTAAAAAAAAAAACAAACAAAAAACCAAGAACTTTAAAGATTTTCAGCATTGCTTTGTGCTTTAGTTTTGCATACAGTATTACTGGTGATTTTAATTCAAAGAAGCGATGAGTTCAAAAACCTAATCAGTTTCTGTTGGTGGGCCTAAACACATTTCAGTCAGTTTAGTCAGCACAGTGTAGCTTTGCTTTAAAACTTAAAGAAAGATGGGGGGATCCTCCTTCCTCCCCTCTCCCCCCTTTTGTCACATGCTACTTTGTGAAAACTTATTGCCTGCCACTTTCAAAAGGACCTTTTCCTCTGACAGGTAAAAATGGTGGGAAAGGCAGTGAGGTAGTTGGTCATCAATTAAATGGAAGGCTGCCATGTCAGTACATTCAATGTGTCTTGGAAGGACTCACAAGCTAAAGGAAACACAGAAAGACAAATAATATAACCATATAACTAGTGACTTTATAGTACATGTTTAGAGCAGAGCTACACTGATCTCATGCCTAATTACCATCACCAGAGAAAGTGGGGGCTTCTTCCATCTACACCCCTATCCCCTGTTTGTAGCTTCTTTGTGCTGAGATAGACACTGGTTTGGTAAGCAAGTTCTGGGAGCTAAGATAGCAGAAAGATGTTAACTACTTTGTTCTGCAGGTTTAGTCTTCGCCCATTGTAGTGGTACTGTGAAAATACCAATGAGAATGGGAGGCTGAGGGACCAAGTGATTAATTACAACAGACTGGATCAAGTTCAGAAGTGATGCGTAGATTAAGCCCTTTTCTTGTCAAAAATACTTAAGGTCTTCACACTCATAAAAATATCACAAAGACTATCAACTTTATCAGAGGGAAAACTCTAATCCAAACCAAGAGGCAGATGAGGAAGGCAGTGTTTCCTGTGCATACAGGTATTTATGCATACATGCATACTCTATTTTCCTTGTGAACAACTAAATAGTATCACTGCCTTTTTTTTTTTTTCACCCCTCAGTTTGTAATAGATAATGAAAAACTCCTAATATGTCTGAAGACTGCATGCTGTAGAGTCCTTGGTTCTATTTATTTCAAAAAGATGATAAAATTAGTATTCAGCATAAAGACTGCCCTGGCTTGGAAAAGCATAAATCTCATAAAGAAGGCACAAGAAACATGTATTCCATTCAGTATTTGTATGGTGAACCTCTGTACCTCCTTCTATGTACACAGGCAGAAAGAGAGCACTTTCTCCTGCTTCTGCAGATAGTTCTGAGGAGTTCAGTGAAAGCCCTCAGCTTTTGTGCTTGTAAGAAGCATGGAAATACTGGCATATGAGAAGAGAAGGCTGTGGAAGTTCAGAAATGTAGTATGATTATATGAGCGGGTCTGAAGTGCTAAAGCTTCTGCAATTTATCTGGCTAGAAAACATAAACCTTTACCTTAGTTGCCAAGTTCCCTTGAGTGCTCCAATACGTTGTTAAAACAACAGAAAATCAGCAAAGAAGAAATAAATTTTGAGAGAGAATAATAGCAGTAAGAATGTTAAAACTTTTCTTCTGTGTGTTATGATATTTCATTTGTACAATACAATGATATGAGAGACTGAATCAGCCTGTAATTCTCTGTGCTTAAGATTTATATGTAGCACTTGAAACCACTGCTTCACTTGTCAAGCTTCCCCATTAAATACGGAATATTTTTAAACTGTGGGAAAAGAACACTGCAGAATTTGTCTGCTAAATTGCAAATGTGGGTAAAGTGTGTGTGGGATCATTAACATTTCTTTTGCTCTGAAGTTTTAAAGGGCCTCGAAAAACCTGAAGGTAACTTGAATATCTCTAAATTACATTTCACAAGGCATGAAAAAGCAGCTAGCTCTAGAAGACTGACACTAAGAAAGGAAGTTGTAAATTTAAGTTCCTGTACGTTCAGGTGTATTTCCTCGTAGCAGAGTATTTAGTTTTAGAACAATTGTTGATGGACCATCAGTAATAAGTGAGAATCCAGACAATTCCAGTCATATGAGACACATTAAGTTATTGCGAGAATAAATTTAAAAAAGTAATAAAATACGAAGTAGTACATCTGGGATGAGTCGCTTCCTGCTCACAGCAGTGCTGGCCGGGCCTTCTGTCACAAGAGAAAGCGGGTATCTGTAACCAGAATGAAGGTGCATGAGTTCTTGCTTGTGCATCAGCAAGAAGGAGCACAAGCACCTTCCGTGTGCTCAACCTCTGTTCTCACCAGGACTTTGCTTCCGAATTACAGTATTACTCACATCCAATTGACTACAAAAGTGTCATTGTGGAAGAAGATGAATAAAATTGCTTTCTGTTTAGGTTTTAACTTATTTGTTGTGAAACTCTGCCTCATGATGCCTTGTCCTCATCCACATCTTTGTTTCACGTTGCCTTGTTGTCTTGTCAGGGACCTCTGAGTTAGTGCTGAAAAAGCTGGTATGCTTCACAGTAAAGCATCCTGAGGAAACTAAAAATTGTTTTTTTCAAGCAATAAAAAAATACTGTCAGTGGACTGTGTTCACTAGAATATTTTTGAAGGTGCAGTTAGTAGCCATGTGCCAAGCCCTCTACAAAGGAAATGGAATATAGAGTCCTGAAGTCAACAAAAAACCCCGTTAAGTTATGTGTATATTGATATAGTTTCGCTCTGCATCTTTGCAGTTCACAGCTTTGGCATGCTTTAAACTACAGAAGGAGTCCAATAGGGTGCTCTGACACTTAGAGGACAATTAAAATTGTCCACCTGGCATAGCTGCAGTTTAATGGTTTTTGACTTAAAATAAATATACTCAATAACTCTAGAGAACTGTCAACCAATAAAGGAGCTGTGCAAAACATCTATTTCAAAAGTCTGAATCAAATCAGTCTCACCTGGTGTAGAAAGATACAAAACCAAACTGGCCTACAACTCCAATATGCTGTGACAGACAAGTTGATTTTGGTTCAGCATATATGTTTGAGGATTACGCTGCTGAGTACTCACCTCATATATATTTCACCTCCATGTACAATTCCTGGATCTGTTTCCATTAACATCTGTGCTTCTTTCTCTTCTCCATAGCACAGCTGTACATAATGATACATAATACTGTATATACTTTAATAACCCACAGCTAAACTGTAACCCATTTACACTGGTTTATGTTTGAAGGAATGCTTGTAGTGCCTTTACTAGATAGCTTATTTCCTAATGAATAAAAATCTGAACTTTTAAGTGTTCAAAGAAGTAACTAACCTTATTAAATAGTGATATCTTTAATTTATCATTAAACCTGTGTATATCAGCATCTTTCAAGAGTTCATCGCATGCTTATTTTTATTTTTACTTAGTCTGCAATGTACATTTAGCACAGTAAGGTCACTCTTTGCTCTGAAATATTAAGCAAATCTTCATATTCTTCATTGTAATAAATTTTCTTAACTGCACTATACATCAGTCCATGGGAAGATTCAGCATTTTATGTGTATTGAGTCCCTCTTATAAATATCTTAGATATTGCCAGAAATCCTTCAGGATTGTTCCCTTATAAATACTTAAGAGAATGATTCAGCTTCTTAAGAAATCATCAGCAGGTTTTCCATAAAAAACAAGGTTATTGATTATTGGTTTAAAAACATATTTTATATTAATGGGGAAATGTCCCTATAGCTCACCAAGGACAAACTGTCTGTACTAGTAACTAAAGAGAGCATGCACACAGGTATGTTATCTCAGTTCTGCTAAATTGTTCTGGGCAGAGCCAACAGGCGTGGGCCAGCTGCCACTCTGGCTGCCTGTTGCCAGTTTTGATTTGGGGTCAACCATGAGCCAAGGGACTTTAGCCAACAAGCAGTCTGGATGTCAATGATCTCTTGAGTAACCAGGGTTCATAGCTGTAGACATGGTGTACCAGCTAGTCCAAACACAAGAGAAGGGTTCCTGGGCTGTTTCAGTTGTGTGTAAAAATGTGTCCTTAGCAAGCAGGAAGGTAACAACCAATCAACCATATGTAGTTGGTGTATGGCAGTCCTAAGATCCCTTTAAAATACATTTTCTTGTCTATATATAAACTAACATAAGTGGGTCAGTTAACTGGTTACAGCAGAAGGGTCTTGGTCTTGTGCTATGGACAGATTCCAAAAGAAAATATTCTTGTAACACTTACGTAAAAAGAAAGTTAAAATATAACAGCTTGCCTCTCCAAATTCGATATAATTTCTTTTTAATGTTCTTGAAGGATTGCCAAGATTTAAATTGAACTTCTGAATTTGATTTTGTTTTGCAGAATATGGTATTAACCAATGCAATCCCATGGGAAGAAAAGAAGAAAAAGTTCAGGACCTGTTCATTAATAAAAAATGTTCCAAGCTATGTTTGTTTATTCTGTGCAAATTTGAAATACAGTTCCTGAAAATTCTCTGTAGCATTTTTTCTATTAATGTAATTGTCTTCTAATTTCTCTTCTAATGAGTGGGAAAATTGCACTTTTAGAAGACTCTAGTGTCTGAATTTGTGAAAATATTTACTTTACAGCCATCTATGGTATGTGGGTTTCAAGGTCTCAGTATTTTTGAGCTTGCCAGGTCAAGGGATGAGGAGGACCGAGACGCGGGCTCTTGACCCAAGCTGGCCAACAGGATTATTTCATACCATGAACATCACATTCAATACAAATTAGAAAGTTTGCTGAGGAGTTTCTCCCCTCTATCATGGCTACAATCCTAAGAACTTCTCGTCCCCGTGCTGGACCCCTGCGCACTTCCCTTCCTCCCGAAGCTGTAGCGCTCACAGTGTCCAACATTTATTGTCAACTCTGGGAGAGCACAGCTTCCTACTGATAGAATTGGATGAGTATAATCCTTGCATATTTTGTATTGGTATCAATATTTTTTTAGTGTTATTAATGCTAATTATTTAGTATCATTACATTATATCTGTTTGTATTTCAACCCTTGGTTTTTCTTGGTTTTTTCCCGATTCCCCTTCCCAGGTGGGGAGGGGTCATCGGGTGAGAAAATAATTGTCTAAATGACAATAAATTGTTGTGGGTTTCTCAAACCCTAACAATATTCTATCTCAATTATGCTAAATTTAAGATATTAGTATTTAAAATACAGAAAAAGAAATACTTTTAATTGATTCTGTAACATTTTAGTAGAAAGCCTATTTTTCCAACAACCCACATTATTTCAGGATTACAGGCTTTGTGCTCAGTGATACCATTGCACAAGGGGGCATCCTTTGCTTACAAATTCTCAGGACTTACCCCTGTGGTTAGGCTAATGATGCTGAGGAATAACAACCTTTCTCTGCTCTCTTCCCTGCTGTGTCCAACCTCCTACAGTCCTATCGCCAGAACACAAGGGGAGGAGCACCATGCCACAGCAAAGCTGTGGTTTATCTTACTTCTGGACTAATTAAAAGCTATGCCTAATTGAATGGCCCCCACCACGGTGTTTATGTATGTGGAAGAGGTCTTTGCAGATTTTGTTCTCTATCAGTAAAACCTGTCACTTTGTGGCTTGCAAACTTTGGCTGTTCTCCCATTTAGGGCTTCGGTGGACTCTGGAGTAATGGTGAGGGAGAAGATAAATGTGAGATTTCTCCCATAGAAAAGCTGTGAACAATCAACATTTGCAATGCATTTGGGAACATTGCATTTTCAGAATTGCAAAAGAGATTGCTTATATATCCTGGGGGAATGCACCTGGAGAATTTAAAAGCATTTTAACTCTGCTCTGGAATTCAGTGTGTCCATACTATGCAGCTTTAGGAAATGATTTAAATACATTGCATATAAGATCTTGTTCATCGTACTGTTTCTTGGATTTTAAAAATAGCTTCTGTGGAGAAATAAGTAAAACAGCTGTTTGCTTTCCGCTGTTGTGTCTATATGTACAAGTGTTTTTCATCATCCATTCCATAGTTGTGATCACCTGGACTAGGACAGAATCTCACTGACATGGGGCATAGTTCCTTTCCAGTCTCAGTACTTGAGTTTATGTGAGATATGTGAGGACACAGGTGGAGGGCAGGGAGGGATAATGCAGCTGGGCTGAATCCCAGGACAAATCCACAGTGTGGCTGAGTTATGCACCAAATACCAGTACTTGGAAAATCATTCCAGGGCCCATTGTACAGACTTAATGAAATGGACCACTATACTTTTACATAAACCAGTCAAGAGTGAGCAACTACCACCTTTTCTAGTTTTCAAGACATGCTGGAGAAAAAGTTCACGACTTTTATTGCCAGAAACTAAAGACCTAATCACACTATGTACCATCACAATCTTCAACTTTATTGTATTTAAAACTACCTATTACCTCTTACGGGACAATCCTTTTAGTTAATCAAAAGAAGTTTCATGTCAGAGAAAACAAAAAGGGAATGAACATACCCATATCCAAGAAACTGCGAAGGATCCTAGGCAAAAAAAATCTTCCTGAGTTTCAATTACATCTTCTGGTTTGCAGATACATCTTGAATGGTTATGTGCACTAAAGCCAAACCAAAAGTATTTAGAAATTTAAAATGAAAAACTTTTGCCCAGATTGGGAAATGTATTCCTGTGGAAAATATTCATAGAACAAAGTAACATTTTTCAACAAAAAAATATGGAAGAAAACACTACAAACTTTCCACTTTGAACATTGGTGGAAAATTTCTGTAATAAAAAATGCTGTCAAGAACAGCTAAGAAAATAATGTTGCTGCCTTCTACAGATATGCTAGGAATAATTGGATGAATAAATTTATTTGCTAAATCTAATAATGCCATGAAAAAAAGATGACAATTTTCTGTGGAATAAGAAAAGTATATTGTTGATCAGTGGCAATAATTTTCCTGATTTTTTTGTTTAATTTGGTATGGTTTTCTGTAAGCCTATTTAAAATCAATATTAAAGCTATTTAAAAGCAACACTGTAGGAAGGTTTTTAATGGAAGGGGAATTATTTATTTGTCTTCTTTTCAGAAAAGTATAAAAAGTATTTGCTCAAATCAAAAAGATAAAAAAAAACCCCAAACAAAAACCAAAGAGCACACAAAAACAGTTAAAGGTTCATTGCAAACTGAGATCACACATGGAAAATTAAAGCCTGGAAAAGTGGTAGTTTTTCAGAGTTTTATGTCGTTTAAAGGTAAAACTGAAAAAGACCTGTATATGGAATTGGTTATACAACCATAGCTCAACACTATTGCTATATATATAAGGTCATCTATGATATTAACATTTACATTTAAATGAAAATGCTTGGAAAACATACAACAGAAATAATTCAATATTGTGTTAGAAACCATAATTTTTGGAATTCCCTGAATACAGGATTCACAGCCATGAGATAATCAAGTCAGAATAGGGTCCACTTGCTGTATATTTTTAATCTCAAGAGCTAAGTATCTGAAAGACAAAGTAAAAGCAAAATACAGAAACAAATGAAGAATTAACAGAGGGGATACAACATCTTTAAAATTCTAGACCAAATTAAGACAATGATAAAACTCTTATAGGGCCAGAATTTCACCTATATTTTTTCAACTATCAATGAATAGTTGAAGGCCTGAATTTTTAGAACGTTGCTGCTATTGAAGCACCAAACTATGCAACCAGATTATCAAAAGAGCTGAGCAGGTGATATGCAGTTGAGATTATTTAAAAACATCCTAGTCCTTCTTTCACTAATTCTATGTCAAATTACTATCCTTAGGCTTAATACACATGAACTTCACAGCAGGCTTTCTACTGACCTTAAAGAGCATCAGGTCATCTCTACAACAGTAATTACTACATGTATTTCATGGTATTAAACATTAAATGCCTTGAGTGTGCCATTAAAATATAATGCATTACAGAGTGAGTATATTGTTTTGTCACTCTTGCTGTTGGCAAACTATTTAGTGTGAAATGCATTATAGTACTTTCATTTAATTGGGCGAGCTTAATGGACAGATGCCTGCCATTCTTAGTCTCCTTTTTTCTTATTCAGGTACTACCAGGACAGCAGAAAAGAACCAGCTCTTACCTCCTGAGAAAACACTTTATATTTTGACCGAACCATAGTAGCTACATAATGGTAAACTCAGTAGTGCTAAGACATATTTGTTGGCTTTGAAATCAGTGGACATGGTCCACTTACACTACTACTGTTAAGCTTCAAAACGTATTAGCTACATCCAAACTGCGTACAGAAATGATACCTGGCCTGTGCTAACTCCTGAGCATGCCTGGAAGTTTTGGAAGTATCACAGATTTGCCTGAGCCAAAACAGTGTCTGAGTCCGTTATAAGAATTTAACAGAGTGGGCAACTCTACTTCAGTGCTGGACCCATTCACTATTTACCAGTACAGATATAGACAATATGGCTCAATATACCTGTACTTACAGAACAATAGTCTTTTAATGGCAGTGAACTGAAACAAGACATCCCAGGCCATGTGATTTTTACCTGGTTTTCCCTTTTCAGCCTCACTGGTCTTGGAGGTGTATTCCCCACCCTTTTCTTTGTCTGTCTTTCAACCTTCACATCCTAGACGAGCATTTGATTTTCTTCGAACATTTCTTTTTCTACTTCTTTACTTTCCATCCCATTTTTATGAAGCCTGGTCACAACCCTTTTCTTATCTTATTGCAGTATTTTCCCCCCATTAACCTCTGAAGGGCTTCCCTTTCCTCCTGAATAACTGTGCAGCTAAAGGGCTGCAAATGGTGGTTGAGATGCTTTAGGTCATTTCTAACATCTTGTCAGGCAAAGAATACTCTCTTTCCAAATCTAATGAGTCCTAGGAGAAGATTATAAAAACAGAGGAGTAGATAGTAGATATCATTGCTTTTCTTATGAATTGTTCTCAGTATATCCAAACCAATGTGATCTAAGGGTCAGCATCCCCAATAAATTACTCCCTCTCCCTAAGCGCTGTAAATAACTGTGACAAATCACTTGATGCAAATTTCAGATCAATAGCAGCATATGCTACATCATTAAAACTGATCAACAGATTTCATTTTTAAACAAAATTTATTGAAACCAACCTGTTTTCCACTTACCCGCAAAGTTAATTTCTTCTCTTTGGTAGCTCAAAACACCTGGACTTAATTTTTTCGTAGATATATGTGTTAACAAGACCCTTAAGCATCTGTTGTAAAGAGAAAGCATCCTGTAGTTTGGATGCTTTCTCAGCAAAACGAGATCTTTAAAAAAAAAAAATTAGAAAATTATAAATTTTTGAAGATAATAAATCTTTGGACCATTTAGGGAACACTTTGGGCTCACACTTAGTGTTTACACCACTTTCTAGCAAAGTACATCAGATACCTATTTGATTTTGTGAGGCTTATGTGGTTTACATGCAGTTTTAATTATGCACTGAGTAAAGGACAACGGACTTGGTGGACTCAAGGTTTTATTTAAGAAAAGAAAACTTAAATATTTTTATACAATCTTATACACTTAATTGTTTAGTATGTGTATATATGTATATACATAAACAACCTACAAATTTTCTACTTGTACAGATGTTTTATAAATGTATAAATATATATACATATATATACATATATTCATATATACTATATAAATACTTCTCTGCTCATAAGCATATACATAACTCAACATATATAAAAAACATGTATATGCAGAAACACATGAACAGAAACATAAACTTGCAGGCGCACATCTTCATTTTGCTGTTGCTTGTGGTGATTCATTTTTATACTTGACTTAGTTCCAGTGTTCACACACATCAGAAAATGATAACTGAATGTAACTGACACCTCTGTCTATCCATCTAGCCATCTCTCTGCTTCCCCCAGTTCTCTGTAATGACCATGGTCATTAATCAGTTCACTCTTCATACTGAACATAACAAGCAGGGAACAAGAAAATGGAACAGCCTAGTAGGCTGTCATAACCATAAAACAAAAATCCTTCAAAACACTTATATGACAGACAGAATCTTTACTTTATGAATAGTTCCCTTGAATCCACAATGATTATTCAAAGTATTCAAAGCAGACAACTTGGGCATTCTTCTGGTGAAATTAAGACTTCATCTTCAGAATAAATGAGGTTTTGTCACTCACTGTGTCATAATCCAGTCTCCTGTCTGCTCCTGCACACTGCAGCTATGTGTTCCTCTCCCAATGCATCAAATCACAGAGCAATATGGTTTTTCCAAAATCAAGCACTGACTTTTAAATCCCCCATAATCACACATTTTGGTGAGATGGATTATAATAGTTTTATCTTAACTCAGTGTGAAAAAGGATGCCTTCACAAGCCAGCTTTCAAATTGTTAATATTTTTAGCCTAGAAATTACAAAATAAACATGCTCTTGTTTCCAGAAAAGTGGCTTTTCTCATTTTATTACAAATGGGATTTTTTCAGACTTTCTAGCTTAATAGTAGATTTATTCCAGATATTGTTGCAGAGCTCCTTTAAAACAGAAAAGACATTTTAAAAAAACTATAAATAAATTAACTGAGAAAACCTTTTATTCATAAGTATATACAGTCCTTATATGAAATATTTAGACACAATTTAATATACTTCAGGATAAATAAGTTTGTTTATTAAGAGAAAAAATTACATCACAAAACTTCTGAATTTGCCTCCATCTCCAATGTGTAAAACTGTAGTACTCTGAGCTGTGGCAAGAGTTTTTTTCCTTGTTATTTTGTTTCGGTTTCTCACTCAGAACAAATTTTCCATCTCATAATGCAAGACATATCTTTCAAGATTTCTATTTCAGCTGCAATAATTATTCTTTCTTAAAAAAAATAGGAAAATAAAATAAAACCTTCATCACTGAATACTGATGTAAAACTGTGTTCTGTTTCTTTGCAAACTTTTGTTTTCTTCTGATGTCCTGGAGAGATTTTAGGATTCTCTTGTTACTCTGTACACTTTTACAAAATATAATATTCCATTTGCTTTTCACCAAGAAAGATCCAGTGTCTCTCACTGATTTCATTTTATTGTTAAATTGAATTTAACATTAAAGTTTCACTCTTTAAAGCATCACTCTTATTTATTATAATTAAAACAAGAATATTTGGCAGGCTTAAGGCATTTACAAAATTTATATGTACATATACAGAACACTTCTAATTAGAAAGAAGTTGTCCTGAATCTCAAAGAGGTTTGAAAAACATACCCTAATATTCTGTTCATGCAGATTTTCTGTTAACATCGGTCCCTCTTGATACACTAGTATAAACATGTATTTATAGTTGTATGTTGTATTATTTACAAAACTGTCTTTTGTTCAATAAATAATATTTTACACACTCAGACACTTCATAAGACACAGTATGCAATATGTCTAGAGAAATCTGAGAAAAACTACAGAACACAGGAGATTTTCTGACCCAAAAATTGGTTAAGCATCTATTTTTACAGTGAAAATGGAAAATGTTGAGTTGGTTTTCTTTCAGTTTGATGGAGTGTGATTCTGCTTACACTGACACCCATGGCGATAGTCTCCCCGTCCATAACAGAGCAGCCTAACTTGAAGGATTAGAAACCCTGAGCCTGATGTTGCATGAATTCCATACAGAATCATTTTTGCCAAATGACAGGACTTGTGTCAAAGGTGACCACTTAGGTATGACAGAGACATAGGCAAAATAAATTCACTTCTGCAGCTCCTAAAATCAAATAGTGTGGGTCTACATGGCAGCTCCGTGCATCTTCAAAATCTTCCTTGTACGCAACCAAAGATCAAGACCTCAGCAGTGGTGCCTTGAAATATGATCACTGTAAAGTGGATTTTTCACTCATGTCTTTAAGCAAAATCTTAAACAACTAAATTTTCTGATACAATAAGTCTACAAGCCATAATATAATTCCATGTTCCATAGTTTCATTCCAAATTATTTTTGTCATTATTTATATTATCATATCTTGTGATGTCATTTGGAGGGAAAAAAGTGAGAACGCATCTCATTTTGCTACAAATTAATTGGAAAATTAAGATGGGGTTCATCTCACTTTCCATAGTAATCTAAAAGTTTAGTTTACATTTGTTGTTTAATGTTTCTCTGCAATCATAGAAAGACTTGGGCCTGAGAGGTGGATGCTTAGATAAGTGGGGTGACTTCTCCTGAGGAAGTGCCTCATACTCTTTCGTGACTGGGAAGAGTTTATGACTAATTTAACTCATTTTCAG
>NW_009649458.1:0-29949 GCF_000708025.1 Charadrius vociferus | reverse complement strand
AAAGGACCAGCAACATAAATAACATATTATATCACACCTTTTTGTCCTTAAAGCAATTAACACAGTATCCCAGCCAGGATTAAGGGTGTTTAAACATTTTTAGGAAGGCATTCATAGAGCATAGTGTTCAGTTAGGGGAAAAAATGTACTTAAGTGTACCCTGAGTGTTATGATTATTGTTATTGCTACCAATAAAATACAACTGTAACAAATAAATACACAGACAATTAGAAGAACTGTCCATTAACATAATCTGATAAGGAGAATGTACAAATAAAACAAAATTATTTATAAAAATATTGGCATTCTAAGTACATCTGAAGCTGAAAAAGTTACACCTCGGGAGTAAATGTCACACTTGCAAGAGTAAGTTAGTTATTCCATTTTACTAGTCTTGTTTAAATAATGCATTACAGCAATTTTTTGTTTGTTGCACAGGAATGCAGTACAGAAAATCAAGGCGTTTAATCCTGAATGTTTTAGTCTTTGCTATGTAACCTTGATTTCCACTATTTTATGTAAAACTTATTTCTCAGTCTACATGAAGTGCATTCAATTGTGTGTCTGTATTACTAATGCATTTTGAAGCTCCATTGCATAGTGCACATCAAACATAGAGACCCTTAGCTGAAAGAATATATAAACATGCAAATATTTTTTTTATTATTAATACTCTTTCGTTGGCAAATTCTGTATTAGGGCTGCAGTCTAGAACATAACATTTAACAGCTGTTTAAGCATCAGTTATCTGCTTGGCACCGGAGGCTGCTTTCCTTTTCAGTAGCACTTTGCAAACTTTATGGCTCCCTTCTGTCATATCCTGAAACAAAATGCTTGCTGACACAGACCACTTTTTCATGTACTTAAGTACACCGTAGATTTTCAGGTTATTTACATCAAGTCTCAAATCTTCAACTTTATGACCCATTCCCTATGAGCTCTGTTCTCTTTCCTGATATATGCCATTTCTGGATTGTTTCGTTTATTTCCCATAGCATGTTTCCAGAGATTTCTTGTAAAATATGCCTCATGAGTGTCAATTTTAACAGAATAGCAATAGCAGATTGGGGTTAAAAAATGACTTTGGATTGCAAGTAGTCCATGCACTGTCTGAGAGATCATCCCTGCTGAAGAGTAGCAATGACATGCTGAAGAAGCTTCCAGGAGGATGCTTGGGCAATTTTCTTCATCCTGACATCTCAGGGAAGCTGTAAGGTGTCTTTAATAAGTCACAGATCTCATTCCTAGTAAGTTTTTGCTCTGTTCTTTAGGTGATGTTCATTGTGATGGATCTTGTGGTTGGTCAGTGATCAGGCAAAAATATGACAGGTGTCTAGGGTGTGGGAAAGTGTGTTACATTAAGAGGAAGAGCCACAGACCTAGGAATGACCATGAGGAGGTCTCTCAGGTGAGGCTTTGATGGCCTTCTCCGATACCTATTGTTCTGGGGAGCAAAAAGAGGACAACTTGAATATCTGAGTCCAGGGTAAAGGACAGGGACCTGAAGAGAAACTAAAGTGGTTCAGACTCAGAGTGGGAGAACAGACTATCTACAATGGCCTCAAGGCAAAAGCTGATGGCCAAAGCTGAATAAAAAAGGAAGATATTGAAATGCATCAGCATTGACTTGGTTGAGTGATACAGACATGAGAGAAAGATCTAAAGAAATGATGTTGTATGAAGTGCTGCTACAGTCTTGATTATCTAGGAATTTAAACAGGGCAAGATCTTTGCAGAAAGCTGATATTGTTTGCTAAGCCAGCTACTGTGGTGAGAAAAAAAAGAAATACAAATTTTCAGTTGGAACCATCCCCATCCCCTTATGAAAAGTAGATGCCACCTGCCAAGGAGCTGCAGGGCAGGGTGTTGGGCAGGGGCAGGGTGTGGGAGCCAAGGGTGGCCTCACTCGATGAACAGCCTCCCAGCCCCACAATGGGAGTGGAGCAGGCCCAGGTTGGTGGACCAGGGTCAGTCACAGCCCTGCAAAGGCAGGCCCCTTGCTGTGGCACACAAGCCCAAGGCCCAGCAGGGACGTCATGGCAGCAAGTAGGAGAGGGGCATGGCCAGGTGCAGTGGTGAGGGACAGACCCAAGATGCAGCCATGCAGCTGAGTTGATGGTCCTGGCTGCCAAACCCTGGGTGTGCTGGGGCTGGGGTCACAGTCAGGGCCTGGCATGCACACACAAACAATCCCAACCAAAGGATTGGTCATTTATCAGTAGAAAATTGCATCTTGAAAAATAACCACCCAACCCCTGATCTCTCATTCTTAGAGAGAGCTACAAAAGCCTTGGGAAGTTGAGCCTGAGAACTCAAACACATCACTCGTGGATGCTGAATCATGGGCTTGATAAAGTTATGGTTTTGTGGTATATCATAATCTTTTTCTCATGCTTTCTCATTCTACCTCTTAATGCCCATATGCTCTGCATCCTGTCCTGTGCTATAGGCTAAAAAAAGTCCTGCTCCCTTTGTCATAGAAAAGAACCACATCTTTCCCCTTAGTTAATCCTCCCCAACTCAAGTGTGCAACTTACTTTTTTCTCTCAATAGTCTAACTAATAAACCTCATAAATATATCAAAACCTTGCATTTAGGTCTGAATGTTGTTGCTTTTCTTCCAGACTTGAAGAAATGCTTGCTGTGCCAGAAAACTCATCTATTTTTGTCACTCAATAAAGTATTTTCTTTACCCACAAATCTTGTCTTGCCTATGGTTATAGAAAGACTCAGTTAGGTTTACATTAACATTTGAACTACATTTTCTCTTAATAACTGCATATCAGAAGGGATAGTGCAGAACCTTGGATGAGTCTCCTGGGAAGAAGAAAGTGAAGCAGCATCCAGGCTGGCTGCCAGATTGCATGAGTTCCATTTTAGAAAGAGTCCTTTTCTTGGTGCCTTGTCTTACAATAAGTCTATGCGCTAAGGCATTTCTGGATACTGTTCCTAACTGTGTTTGAATTATGTCTTTGATGGAGTTTTTGTTGAAAAGTTGATCAGCATAATTGCATTACTGTATTCTCCTACAATCTAGATCTCATCTATACTCATGAACTCATTAACTGCTTCAGAAAGGCAGGTAAAGTTAAGAGTTATCCCCGTTCAACTTAGTGAGGTTTTTCATAGCTGAAAAGGCCATGACATTGAATGCACAGTTGTAGGCATATTTGCAATGCCTCCATGAGAAACCAACTACTGTGCAAATAACATCACTGCCATCAGCAGCAAATCCGTCTTAACTAGGGGCATCAACAGGTTTTGTGCTACATTTCTGACTGGTAATGTTAGTCACACAGTAAAACATATGCTATTTGACTTTCACATGTGTTTAACAACGATAAAATAACCTCTGACAACTATTGGACAATTAAAGGGTCATCAAGAGAAATGCATCAAATAGAAAAAATATCTAAGGAATAATCTGACACTTACTGTGTTAAAATTTATTCAATGAGCAAGAAAGACTATGTTTGTTAGTTTTTTTCTTTTGTCCAAGTTACTTGCTCTTCTCTCCCGCTGTTGGTTCAGGTGAGTTTTCATATATGTATACTTTTAGGAAAAAGTTAAATAAGAAAAAAAGGTGGACAGTAGATATTCATAAATGCATTAACTTTTGAAGCCAAATTAAGTCAGGCATCTCACTGTAGATTCTGTTTTGATGTTTAATGAATTTGTCATTCAAAGTAGAGAGTTGGTAACACCGACAGTTCTTGTGTCATGACTCAAAAAGAAGTTGAGAGTGCTCAGGGCCTCGCAGGATCATTGTTCTAAGCAGAGCTGAAGTACAATAGAAAATGTTATTTAAAACAATAATAAGATTTATAATCTAATAAACCCCTAGATGGTTTGATCAAGGCATTGCTCAAAAGCAAAAGCAAAGTGAAATGAAAGGAAGTGTGAAAGAACAACTCAGACAATGGAAAGAAAGTGATTGAATGCAAAGAAAACATCCTCTGGGTTTTTGAACACTGTAGTGGCTCAAAGGCGGAATCTGGCTGAGTGAATGCATACTCTGTTCTGCAGTGAAAATGCACACTGCGGTAAAACTAGGGCTCAGGCAATCCTCTCTATTGAGATGTGATGCCTTAGGCAAGCTCCAAGCAATGATTCTGTCATCATATAATTGTTCAGGTAAAAAAGAAAGTTCTGAGCAAATCATGAACAGTCAGAAATATGATTAGTAAAGGAAATAAATCTGTATGAACTAATTTCCAGGAGTGCAAAAAGGTGCAACAAAGACAATTTACAAAAGACGGGGGGGGAAGGGGAGTGGGTGGGAATGAGAGAAATGTCATATTCTGTTCCCTTTCAAGTCAGTAATTAAGCAATACTGAGAAAAAGCAGTTAATTAAAAGAAAGCATTAAGATTCCCCGTTTGTCCTAATGCAGATAACCAGTAACCTTTTCTGCAGCAAGTACTAGAATGAAAAAAAACTGACTACAGAGCATAACGGATATCCAAAAACTATGAGCTATTCATATAATACTCTATTACCCTTAGCCAAGTTTGAAAATAATTTTTAAACTCATTCTTTACCTTGTATCCCGTTTATAAATGTTTGCCTTTAATGTGGGGCTTGCATTGTTACCTATGCGCTAGTGTATTTTTTTTATAAACCACCTGTTGCTACTGTGTTAGTACATGCTACAGAGAACCTGCAGTTTCTGATCCAGAGAATAAGGAACTGGAATCCAGTTAAAACTTAGCAGAATAGCTACAATTAGGACATTTGTTCAACTTGTGTCACATTGGACAACCTTCCAATGAGGGGTTTATTGTTGAATTCTAACCCACTGTTCATGTAACCATTAAAAAGAGAATGCCTGATGCATTACTCTAATTTTGCATTCTTTGATCCTGAATAAACTCAATGAAGATTAGAAGACAAAGTTTTGTGTTACCGGAGAAGTTACTTATTGAGAATAAACTTCGGTCATTTTCTTATACAGTAATTTAGCTGCAGTCTAGACGCCTGGATTTCAAAAAAAGTCTGCCTGAAATTACCCAGTATACATGTAAGAATGAGTTTCGTAGCTTCAAATACTTATATTTAGAATGCTCAAATTTCCATTGCACCATTATTTTTAAGTTTTATTCTGAACATCGTTGGTTTATATATTGAGGTTCAGAAAGGAACCACCATGACACAACATTGGAATTTGTAGAGGGAACTAGAAAAACTCACTTGATAGGTATAGCTCTACACTTAATTTAATTGCAAGTAGTAGAACTGATAAGGAAAAAGAATTGTCCAACTATTGACTTTTAATTAACTTTTTTTTTTTTAAATTACAACGTCGAGTGGTTTGCTACATTTATTACATTAGTACATTACATTACATTACATTACATTATACATTAGTAATGTTTATTAGGGTAAATCTTAAAAATTACCTCTCAAGGTGTTTCTTAGAACTAAAGATGAAAGACTGCATTTCCAGAAACAGTGAGTACAACTTATATTAACAGTTCAGAATTTCATTGAAAAGACTAATCTTGAATAAACCATATGACAACACAAAATACATTTCTATGCAGTCAAGGAGATTATTTGGAGACAGACAAATTAATGATAAGTATCTTAAATAAAATTTCAATTATGCTTTTCCTCTCTGTTTATCAAGAATATTATATTTTGCCTCTTCAAGGATGGAGTTTCCAATTATTTTACTATTAGAAGGAAGAATTTATTATTTTTTTTCAAGTTACAGTGTCTTTTTAATATTGAAGTACAATATTATACAGCATGACTAATACATTTCTGTATGTTATACAGGAGCACAGATATTACTGAGCTGTCTGGCCAAGGGCCAGGTATGTCAGCTTTTGGAAGAAGTATCAAATGATCTTTATCCTAACATACATCTCAGCCTCTGGCAACACAGGCTGAAAGGTCTGTTCCACTCATGAGGAAGAAGTAATACTAAGTTGGAAAACTGCTGCTTCTTCATTGCATTCAGCTCATCAATTTGCTCTCTATTATATTTTTTTTTCCCCTGAAATGAAAGCAGTGAAGTGGTCAGATGGTGAAAAGTTTTAGGTGGTGCTCAAGTTTATTTCTATCTTATTTTCTGCTAAAAAAAAGAAAAGCCTATATTCGCAAGACTGGCTGAATTCAGAACGTTATTCTTTCATCAATTCAGTGTCTCGGTGAGCTGGTCTATTTAATAATATCTCAACCTATTAATACGCAATTTATTAATTGATATGCCTTATGTGACTGATTGCCTCTTTTCTAGTGGCCAAAAATTATCAGTGGATCCCTAAAAACTGCAGAGTTTCTTTTTTTTTTTTTTTTTCTATCATGCACAGCATTGCTGAGATCAATCTTTTCTCCAACCAAACTTAGGAGGCATTAAAACTTGGTCATAAATGGGTTCTTTTTTTTTTTTTTTTTTTTGTTTTTTGTACTAAAAAGGTTACTTTAGTCTTTGAATGTGTTTTTAAACATAATTTCTGAGGAGAGTTTTAAAATTTGAAAAATCGCTACATAATCTCTTATCTCCTCTTATTGCCTATGTCTAAAACTGTTTTTGATATACTACATTTGATGACATAATTCCTTAAGAAATTCAAATGAACTAAATCTCCAGTGTGTGCTATTTTGCTAGTCTATTGTTTCTTACATTAGTACTTAGGTTCGATATCTAAATATCTTGACATTGTCATAAGTAAGACATATAACAATTATATTAATTAATATAAGACTTGTTTTGAAACGGTATTGGAAATGATTGCCAGAAAATAACTTACTTGACTACGTGAGAACTAAGCAGGTATTTGTGAAAGAAACTGAGCAAAAGTAAGTAACAACCCCCTTAAAACTTTTTCATTTCTTAGTATGTTTTTTAAACTTTCAATTTTTAGGACTTTTGATCATTTATAGAAGGTAGGTATTCTCAATAAAAAGAAAAAAAAACAACATGCCAACACCACCTTTCAGGCATTTTTAAGCTTTAGAAAAGTGGGATTCTTTTTTCCTTGCAAAGGGAAGTAAGAGAAAGCAAATTGGTTTTAGAGTGCATTTTTATGACTGACAAAACATCTCTGGATTTCTTCTTACTCCTGAGCAGACAATCTTCACAGTTTTTAAGACATAACTCCTTCTTAAAATAATTACTTTGCAACATCTTGCTTGAGCTGTAGTGCACCCTGTACAAAAGACTTTTTGTAGAAATGTAACACATTCTCGGTTTTGATAAATGTGTTGCGTATTCCTTTTTGAGACAATGCTCTTCAGATCTACAGTCTGACACTTATAGGGCTTACTACTTGCTTTGAAAATCACCCTTTCAATATTTTATTCAAAGCCTAGTTTACAATAACTAACACTTAGGCACATATTTCAAAAGAAAACATAGAGAGTAATGATATAAAATTTAAATGCAAAAATTTGCTGAGTTTCAGATTCCCTGTAAACCTTACACAATGTGTAGTCAGCAAAAGGTAAGTCTCTTAGAACTCTCCTCAATGTGAATACTTTGTGTATTTACAACTCCCCAAAAAATTAAAAGTAAAAAAGTATAAGTAAAACTTATAAATACTTTTAAAAGTAAAAGTAGAAAAGTAAAAGCTTATAACTTTAAGCACAACAAATATAGTCCCTAACATCACCTAGAGTTCAAAAACAAGAGGTGCAGAAACAGAGCGAGCAAAGAGATTTTTCATGAGCATATTGATTCAGGTTTGTATTGTGCTTTTTTATTGTGCCAAAAAAGTCTTCCATTCGACTTTGTTTTAAATGGATACCTCACCTCCTAGCCTGGGGGGATAAAGCTGGGAGGACAAGATGCTCTGCAGCCTCATTCTCTTTTGTGTCTTTGGCTGTGGGAACTGACATTCCCCCACTGTCTTAACCTAAAGGGGCAGCATAAGATCAGGAGGGCCTTTTACCTTCTGGCAATTGAGGAAGAACCTAGTTGCAATAGGGTAACATTTTAAGAATACATATTCTAATAAGTGATTGAACCACTGGTGTCTGTGTCTTATCACACAATGGCTGTGACATATAAAGGATGTCATATGTTTCATTTTCTGTAAGAAGTCAAAATGATTTCTTCCATGTGAAGATAAATGAGTTGCTCAAGTGGAAGAAGTGATTCACAGACCATAAGGACAAGACAGATCCTATTTATAGTCTGAGACTCTGAAGACTTCTTGGGTAATCTGTATAAACCCCTCAGACACAGTAGAAGATTGGCTACAAAGATACAAGAGAGACAAAACTGCAGAGGGGGCTGGAGAAGAAAGCATGTTTTCGTAGGATTAGATTAGATGACTGCAAGAGCCATCATATATTGTAAAATCATTTCTGTGGCTAAAACAGATCCACAGCTGTGATCCACAGCTTCCCAGTTGTAGCTCATTAGCTGTATGCTTGAGCATGCCCGAGTGTCTTCTTCATTAGTCCCTGTATGAAGTAGACTTGATGGCTCTCACAAAGCTTGTTCATTTTACCTAGTACACTTCTTATACCAGTACACTTGTGTCAGCCCCATTCCTCTGTTTGGACTCTACTGGTTTCCTGACTGCTCAGTTCCTCTTGCTTGCCTATTTATTGTTTGCTTATAGCCTTTGTTTACAATATCATGTCTAAACCCACCGGTCAACGCTAATACCCTACCAACACTGCTGTCAGAAGGTAAATGACTTTTCTTCCTCCATCTCTGCATCCTCTTCCTCCTGCTGACACAAAGATTTGTACAGCCAGCAGCTAAAATCTGTAAATACCTGCCATTAAGATCTAAGACCTGTTTTTTTTTTAAAAAATCAGTGAACATCTGAATATGCAGTTAGACATGTAGGCATCTTTTGAAAATGCTGCTAGATTCTTATTTTCATCTCTCTGAGATTAAGCACATTTCACAATACAGCCTTTAGTCTCTTGACATTCAAAAGTTTAAGCTTTAAATTTTGACTCTTCTGTTCATCCTGTCTAGAGCCTAGCCAACCAAATTTACATGGTAACAGGAGTGTTTGCCAATATCCATCAATATACTGTATGTAAAATTAATGCTCAGAGAGTTTTTTAATACTATATTATCTTATTTTATTTTATTCTGTGTTCCAAAGGTTTTCAACCACTTTCGCTTTATAGCTATAGCAGTTTTGTTAAACATTGTTTAAATCACACATTCACAGCACTTTACATTGTACTGGAGCCTGTCAAATGTTGGAGTCCCTCACAATAAATCTTATGTCACATTACACTGAACCGTGTCATCTAGGGACTAGAGTGTAATGTGAATGTCAAATTGTCATCTATGGTTACACTTCCTAAGGGAAGTAGTGGAAGCCCCATTGTTAGAATAATTTAAAATGAGACCAGGCAAACCACTAGAAAATTATACTGTGGGGAACAATGTCACTTTGGCAGGAAGGAAGAAATAATAGAGTTTTTCTTCTGTCTTCAACTTTTGTTAACCTACGAGACATGACATGGTAGGTATTGTTTTGTTTGTATGTTACATACTGTTTAATAGACCTGTATTGTCCAGTAGTTTTTGCTTCTCATGTAGTGTCACGTAAAGACATCACTACCAATTTACACAATTTATGGTTTCAAATAGATTACTTTTTGGTGTTCTAAAAGAGATTGTTATCAAAGGGTAAAATTAAGTTATTAATGTTTGCCTTATTTCTCCTATTGATTTCTTATTTTTTTAGCTATTGAGGCTTAAGTGTAAAATCAAGCAAATAAAACTTGAGAAGAGGAAGATGGAAAAATATCATGTGTTTTAAAACATATAGAAATTTTTTCTTCTGCAACAATCTTTTCTTGAAATTCAAATAAAATACAGACATAACAATGCAAATGCTGGACAAAAATGAATGCACTATACAAAAAAACAATTTGTACTATTCTGTCATTATTAAATACAGCTGCTAAACACAAGGAAAAAATACAAACATAAAAGTCCAGAAAATAAATAAGTCCATTTAAAAAGTGTATGTATGTATATATATGTATATATGATGCATATATATATACAATACATAAATAACTATGTATATAATATACATGCATACAACATAAATAGCCTTACATATGATACATACAATATAAATATATAGATTTGGAACATTAAAAGTATGTAGTATGTGTATAAAATGCAATAATGTTCCAGGCAATGCAAAATTACCTTATTTTACTTCAGGATCACTCTCAGAATATGGTAAGTGCAAAGAGTCCCAGGACAGGTAACCAACTGCTTCATAGATATGTTAAAGGCTACTGGTTCAAGTACAGTCTTGGTTTCGGAGGTTCCAAGCACTCGCGCGCTGGTTTTGCCAATTTTCATGTTTGTAGGTTATTGTAGAGTTGTGTCTTGGAGGAGACAAACTGGGTTGTTTCCTGGAACAGTAGACTTCCAGAAATGGAGAGCAATGTTGAGAAGTCCTGCCCCAGTCTTCCTGGATAGCTGTGATAGAAAATCCAACAGTGGGATGCCAGGAACTAGAGTAGGATGAAGGAAACGATGAGGCTGCATCAGTTCTAGTGAAAACCTCAGGCCAGGTAGTGCAATATAGTATGCATCCATACAGCTAAGATCTTCTAACCTACAGAAATTATGGCTTCATCCAAAATGTTGAAGTGAATGGTTTGGGGGTAACACATGCTACCTGTGAAAATGTATGCTGGTTGTGCTGGGGATGCAAACTTTGGCATGCTCCCAAACTAGTAAAGTTAAATAATATGAACAATGTCAGTTTATATGGTGATGTTGAAACCTTGCTTCAAAAAAGAACTTGAGAAGAGAATAAAAGACAAATGTAGACACCAGGCTTTCAGGGAAAATGTTTTGGAAACTACAGAAAACAGAAAAGCCAGGAATCAGACATGTTATTTCTTTCCAGTCCATGTATAGTCACAGCTCAAACAGAAATACTGGGCTATACAACAGGCTTTACCCTACAAAAAGACAGGTAAGTTTTTTGTTGCATTCCAATTTTGAATGAGATGCCAGAAGATTTCTTACTACTGCCCCTCAGTAGTAGTAAGTGGGCTGTGTAGTTTTTGGCAGTCATTAGTCATAGCCAGCAACAATTTTTGTGTTAATTTAGCATAAATTGGCTGCCTTGATAGAGTGCTGGCAGAATTTAAGAAGAATACATAGAGGGATGGCTAAATTTTGTTTGAAATGAGTTGTAAGGTTGACCAAGGAAATACTGAGGAATAATCGTCGGCATAGATAGGAATAAAGAGAGGTACAGGGAGATTGTATAAATAATTCCATAAGTATATACAGATAGATTATGTGCTTAAGCAAGAAACGGGTGCTGGTTTTGCAGGCAGGATTAACTAGAGCTTCCAAAGGGTCCCTTCCCCTTTGTTTCCATTGCAGTGAGTGCATGAAAAACTCACAATTTTCTCTTCTCCTGCTGTGCTGTTGTCAGGAAGATGCTAAGTGAACAGAAACAGTTTTGTTAACTTTAAAGAACTGTGAAGTAAGGAATCGTGCTGCAGACAGAGGAATGAGTGCAGGATGAAGGAAAATGTTGAAAGTCTATTGACCTTTGCAATTGCCAGAAACAATATTTTGGGGACAGCTGCAATGAGTAAACCCATACCTCATATTGATTCAACCAAGGCTCAAAGATAGAATTCACACTCTAGTCCCAGGGGTACAAAACCTACAATCTCCTAATAAGAATGTAGCTACATTACACAAAGAAAATAGTACTTCTTTAACTCCTTCTTTTCCTGTACAGTGTGTCAGACCATAGAAGAACACAAGCTTTTCTTTCATCCTTTCTATTCACAATGTGATGTTTTTTCCATAAATTGTCAAAAGGTTTATTCTGTGTCATCATCTATGACTAGAGGACATTATCCTGCTGCTGCTTACTTAATCAAAGATAAATATTTCTCCTGTTGTCAGTAACTAGTTCAGACCCTAATGAAAAGTTTAACGTCTGATTACATTTTCCTGTTACACAATGTTTTCTTCAGATAAGTGACTGAGCCCTCAGAAGCATGGTGTGGTTAAATTAACACCAGTTTTCATCTGGAAGTGAGGAAAAGTTAAGGAACATTTGGCATTATCCAGTTAGCTTCTACTGATGAAGGTTGATTATATTTGCTGTTTAGGTACACTCATGGCATGCTTAATTACTGAGGATGTCTATATGAGAATATTTCAGGACTGTAGCCAAGGTTGTCATTCAGAGAAAAATAAAGACATAAAAAAAAAACCCCAACAACCAAACCCCACAACTAAACACAGCATCAACTGAGAAAAGGACATAGTACATCCTTCAGTTGCTAAGAAACAAATTCACAAAAGCATAACCTGCCCTGGGATTCTAAGGCAATTGATTAAGCTCTGTAGGGAGGGAAATATGTTATTGACCCATAAAACAGAATTTCTGTCGAGAGTGAGTAAGCAAGTTCCATACGGAAAAAAAGCAGTCAAGGCCAACTGACTTTTTAACTTAGCAGCTAAAAAGTTACAGAGTTAAAATTATTTCAGCTATTGTCACATCTTTTTGCAGATCTAGTATGCACATGTTTCTGCAGGGAAAAAAAACCCTGCCATAAGCAGTGAACTGGCATAACATTAAGCAGAGGTAAGAACTGGCCAGCTCCATATTAGCTGACAATAACACTCCACACACAAAAGGCCAGGTTTGTTTTTTGTTGTCAAGTCAAAAAGAAAAAAGGTAAATTAATAAATATTAAATGTGCATAATGGTTGTTTATTATCAGAAAAGCAAATTCACTTGCAATGACTAATTGCTCGATACTTAAGCCAGTGCTATTGAACTTAATGGAATTTCACTGGAACTTAATGGAGTGTTATCATTTGCTAACATTCATATCAAATGCCTCTGCTCTCACCAAAAGCCTCCCTTCTCATCAAGGCTTATATGGCTCATTTCTTTGCTTGATGTCAAGACCCAAATTTTTCAAGTCATTACAAGCAAAGCAATTTATATAAAGTTATTTGTAACACCTGTTATATGTATTGCTCCTCACAACTTGTTAGTTATGAAAAACATATCATGCCAAATTTTCACAGAATGCAGTTGTAAGAACATAAACTTTGTCAAAAATCCTATGCAAATTCTATTTTAAAGCAAGTCGTTTAACCTTAGTGAATAGTTTGTTTTGTTTTGTTTTGTTTTCTCTAGAAAAATAACCAAACATAGTTTAATGCGCCTATTCACATCCTTCACATTCTTTACATTGGTTCTTTGTAGGAAAAAAAGATGTACCTTTAGATGCTAAAGAATGTATAATGACGTTCCAGATAGGCAAGAATATAAGCATTTGCCTTACTTTCAGCATAGGACTCATCCCATTAATTCGAACCTCTCTGGAAAGACTCCCAGAAAATGTTAACAGTGTCAATTGTAAAGATGCGGTTGTCTTTGTTCCTTATCTTTTGAATCATCTAAATTATTTCACCTAAGATACATCTGACTGCTAACAACTTTTAGGTATTAGTACTGATTATTATTAGCAGTGAGTACAATTATGCTTTCCATTCTTTAGATCAGTGAATAGTAAGAGTTTGTCATTATGTCCATTCTTACACAGGGACTGAGGCATTGTAAGTTCAAAACAGTTGTTAACAGCTACTTACAGAGAAATGGGAAAGCAACTGAATACAGTTCCAGTTCAATAGCCTGTCCTGTCTCTGAAATCACACTACCTGGCAGACCTTCGAAGTAATATTCCTAGAAATCCCTCACACCTTTTTTTTTAGCCTGAAAGATGGCAGAGGGTTCCCGCACATTCCAATTACAGAATGATTAGCCTGGAGATTAACCACTCTCAGGACTGAAAGCTTACTCTCCAGGTAAAGGTTAAGATCTATGCATTGAGGGTTAACCCCAGAAGGCAGCTCAGCCCCACACAGCTACTCGCTCACTCCCCCAAGCAGGATGGGGAACAGAATTGGAAGGGTACAACTGTGAAAACTCATGAGTTGTGATAAAGACAGCTTAATAGATAAAATAAAGGTTGTGCATGCAAGCAAAGCAAAGAATTCATTGACTACTTCCCATGGGCAGGCAGGTGCTCAGCCATCTCCAGGAAAGCAGGGCTCCATCACACATAACAGTTACCTGAGAAGACAAACACCATCACTCCTAATGTTCCCCCTTCCTCCATACTCCCCCAGCTTTTATTGCTGAGCACAACATATCCTTTTGTGGGATATCCCTTTGGTCAGTTGGGGTCAGCTGTCCAAGCTGTGTCCCCTCCCAAATTCTTGTGCACCCCTGGCCCACTCGCTGGTGGAGTCATTTGAGAAAAAGAGAAGGCCTTGACACTGTGTAAGCACTGCTTAGCAATAACTAAAACATCAGTGTGTTGTCAACACTGTTTTCATCACAAATCCAAAACACAGCACTATATGAACTACTATGAAGAAGACTAACTCTCTCCCAGCCAAAACTCATACATTATGTAAGTGAACAGGTGACAGTAACAGCGTTAAAAGTGCCTTTTTAGCGCAACCAGAAGAAAATATTTACTGGAATGTTTTAATAATTTCCACATTGGATAGCTAAGAGCCTTTTCATTGGATTCAATGAATTTTAAGGAATGGTGAGGAAATTTGATAAGTTCTGAGAATAAAAAAGGTGATAACTGTTCAAAATTTTGCTGATACACATTTTGCTATCAAGTCAGGCCAACAGCCTGAAATACAGATACAAACTCTCTCCCCCTCAAAAAAACCTGCACTGATCACAAAACCCAAAAATGTAGTTTGGTGGCAACAGGATGTAAAAGATAAATCGCTGCCACTTAAATAGGTATTGAACCCATCATTGCTATTTTTTAAAGGAAGTGGGAAGGTGCAGGAAACTTCTCTACTTTCCTATCATTCAGCTAAGTTTTATGTTCAACTTCCTCAGAGATTAAAATATTAAAAGTAATTTCATGAATGTACAGTCCCTTTATACTGTTAAACACTATCAGTGTTCCTTTGGTTTCCACCATACTTCTCATGACTTGTTAGGCATAGTGCTCTGCTCAAAAGCAGGAGGTATGAAGAAACAGCAGGGAGCAGAATACAATCAACAGAAGGGTACATGCATGGTGAGATTTCACTGGATACCCTTTGAAATGGGTATATAAGTTAAAAAAAATAACTAAGAAAGTTTTGTCTATTTTTTGCATTAAATTATGTTTTGTTGTATAACATATTTGAAGTTGATCATGTACTGTTGTATTTTCATTTGCATTGTACTCCCTTTTTTATGCTTTTATAGATACCATCGTACAATAGAGCCTTCTAAGGAATCCCCTTAGTTTATGTCTTATTCCCTACTTCCAAATATCTAGTTCTTATTGCAGCATGTGTACGAATGTGACATTAGTACAAAATAATGAAGGCTTATATTCTTCTTTGATGCCAAATAAAACAGCTTCTCTGCGTATTAAAAAGGTAGGTGTGTGTTTGTGTGTTTTTTTCTTTTTGAAAGATTTTTTTTCCCTGCAATGATAGATCTGTAGAACTGTGTAATTTAGAAGGGTTGAACATCTATCAAAGTGGGACTGAGCATTATTTTTATTATGTCTATGAGAGTGTAATGTCACTGTCATTCTGTATCAATGGAATGATTTTTCATATGTGGAAGAGAGATTAATACAGTTTCAGTATATGTCTAAAAATACAGTCAGCCCTAATTTATTTTCTGGATGGCATTGCCTGAATTTTGGAAAGACAGACAAAAAAAACTAAGGCAATACAATGACTTCTATATGCTATGTCTACAATGAATAACTGTGTCCACCAGTGTTACATTGAATATAATGATAAAACCTTAATTCTGCAGATTTATCATGTGGACTCCTGTCCTTTTGTTGTACAAATGGTCACCTCAAAATGTTTGGTGCATTTTAAATCTAACTATCCTTGTGGAGTAAAAAATATTAATGCCTTTATTTTACATAACAGGCTAAGTTTTAGAAAGTCGAGTATTTAAATGTATTTAGATAGCTACAGGTGCAAAGTGAGGCATGCTGAGATTTTTCAGAAGTACTTTAATTCAATATGTTTAGCCTTAGCAACAGAAAGGTAAGGGTGAGTGGTATTCACCTGTTTAATTTTAACAGTAAAATGCAGATGTCTAAGTCTGAACTAGTCACTTCTTATACAGTTCAAACAGAAAAATAGGCATCTTCAGAGGGTAATTTGTTTGAGCTACCTTCCATTTATATTTTTGAGAAATTGTCTTTTGGTGGCACTGCTTCTTCTTCATTAATAATGAAAGTAGCCCATAAGAATAGATCAGATTTAGGAATGGTGAACACCTAAGTATTGGTCTGGCTGTTCTTCTAAATAAAAATTTCTCTCTCTTTTCAGTCAATGAGATTCTACAGCTGACAATTAATCCCAGATAACTGTTTTAGGAGCAGCCTCTGTCACTCTTTGGTCTCTATATAGTGAGAATGGATAATTAGCTCAAGCTAAATGTTAATCTTTTAACTGCTAAAATTAGGGTATATTAATTCTATCTAAAGCTACTAATCTATGAAGTGTTTGCAGGGTTGCGGCTTAATTATACTGATATGGAAACAGCAGAGCTCACACTTCTGCACTGCCAAAAGCTCTATAGTAAGACATGTTTCTTTGAAATTCTTTATTCTAATAAAGGAGAAAATATCACATGGATTTCACCCTTCGTACCTGACAAGGTTCCACTCTACTGCTTGCTGAAAAACTGCTAAAGAAAACCAGGATTTTCACACTGTTGTGCTTGAAATGAGGGTCTTAAGTTCATAATGAAGTCTTTAAATAAATAGTTCAATTAAAAAAAAAAAAAAGAAATGAATAAAAGCAGCCATCTCTTAGGGATGTCAATGAGTCTCTGGTCTTTCTTTGAAGATAAAGCTACTTGGCTTGCTCATAAATAATGTATGACTTCTCCATTGAAAACTAAATAAGTTACTGGTTGCTTCAGGAACACAGTGCAGTAGTCAGTGTGATTTAGTGTATCAGATAATTTTATTTAGCCTTGAAAATTTTCTCCTTATTTGTAGGTAAAAACACTGAACATGTGCATCTCATTTGCCTTTTAGAACAGTGCCTCTAAGGAGTAATGCCTCTCCTGAGGTGGCAGAATTTAGAATTATACATGTGATGAGAGGATGTGGCTGTGCTGGAATCCACCTTTGCACCAAAACGTGTGCAAACCTTAAGAATAGACATAACTAGACTTTCAGTACAACACCTTTTTTCTTTTCAGATCTTTTCAAAGTTTCCAATTAAAAGACCTTCAGGGACCCTACAGGAGGGATTTGCACCAATTGTTGAATTTATTTCCTGCTTTTCTCCTGTCAAATACTTTTGTTTTCTATTTGTTAAATGATCTCTTTAAAGCAAAGACAACAGTCATTTTTAATATTTATACTACACAACACTTTTTTATTCTTCTTCTGTGAATTTGTCTAATCTCTTTTTGTCTAATATCTGGTATGTCTCTCATCCAACTTTTTTTCATTCTAAACTTGTCAGTGTTATTTTCATGTGAAATTGCCTAGTTTTTATATCATGAGAAGTGAATAATCACATCTATTCACCTTCTCTGTGCCACTCATAATTTTCAAGTCTTTTGTAGAAGCTCAGTTGTGTCTTTTCAAGGTTATAGAGTCCCAGTCTATTTACTCATTCATCATACCGAAGCTATTCCATTACTTTGATCATTCTTGTTGCCCTTTTCTGTCTTTCTGATTCTACTGTACTTTCTTGGTAGAAGGTCCGGTAGATTCTAAAAATAGACAAGACACAGACAGGCAATAGACTCATACAAAAATATATTGTTTCTTTTTCCTTCCTAGTCAATAATGACATTTAGTTTGCCTTTTTTACCACTATGGAATACTAACACGACGTTTTGATACTGCATTTCGAGAAAAAAAAAAAAAAATCACTATTGCCCTAAATCAAACAAAAAACACTACAATGTCTTCTATAAATTTGAGACTGCCAACTGTGTGCAAGAGATTAAACTGGACTACAATGAATATATATACATTTCATATCATTGCCCCAGACTGCTTTTATAGCTAATTAAAAAAAGATTTTTCTGGGGCATGGTTGATCTCAGGGAACACAGTGAGTCTGGATAGTCAGCTCTGAAGTAGACATCTGCTGTAGTTAGACACATCGGATGACAAATCTCACTGAAAAGTTCAGCACTAGAAATGTATTTTTGATATTTGTTTTGCTGTTGTTTTTTCCCCTGAAGTTTCTGGTTTGTTTCTTTCGGGCCTTAAACTCTCGCTTCACTGAATTTCTGGAAAGCTAGATTAAATTGCTGATTTCTATAATTAACAATCCAGCAAAATTTCATATTATTTTTTGTTGGGAAAGTAGCATGGTGGTATATGTATGTTTGCTTGTTTATCCATAATTTCTGAGAAAAAGCAGAAGAGTGATAGAATACTGGCAGCAATACAAGAAAAAAATATTTTAAATTTCCTATGTCATTTATAATGCATTATGGTTACATAAAGTAGGACAAGAAGTATTTAAAAAAAAAAGGACTCAAAGGCTAAAAAAAAAAAAGAAATGTTAAGCAGTCCTTTCAAATGATACAGTTCATTTTCTTCCCATTATAATGGTTATATCCTGAAAATACTTTTGATGGAAAACAACTTTGTCCTTCCATAAATATGATACAGCTTACAGTTTACAAAGCTTATTAGTAATACACAGGACATGGGAAAGTGTTAACCTTGGACCTAAAATTCTATTGAGGTAGAATCATAGGAAGCAGAAATAAAGAAAATGGGCTGTGGGAAATATTTTAATTAAAATGTATTGGGGACTCTATCTCTCTTGAACATAAACGTATTCAACAACTTTGATTAAGGATTTTCTGTGTGAAAATGCCAGCTTTCAGTTTCCTTTATTGTTCATGTGTGCCGTGTTTGGAGGTCAGACAAGAGAATTTAGCACTCGAGTGAAACCATCACTGCTGCGCTGGCAGCTGGAAGGATGTGACAAAGTGCAGTGACATTTACAAATCTTTTGATTGCCAGGGATGATTAGATGCCCTGGTTAGTCACATGAGTGTTTACTGTTTCTTTGTAGCAAACGTAAAAGGCTCAGTCATCAGATTAAATGAACTCAGTAGAAAAAGGTACAATAAAAGAGAAATACCTAGTCTAGAAATACTACAAATGAAATGTAGGGTTCTAACTTGCTTGGCCTGCTTTTTCATTGCTTGGAATCATAAGCAGAGCTTGGAATATCAAAGTGATGATGAAACTGTAAAGTATGTACCAATTTTCTAGCAATTTGGTTTATCAAACATCACTCAAAGGAGATCAAACCTCATGGATTAATGATAAAACTTTGTTTCAAGTTTAGCTACTTGTATAGGATTTATGTCACCATAGCTTAATCACTTAAGGTGAGGTGTCTAACCTGCACCGATGATTGAGGCTCCTTCCACAGTGAATGGATTACTACCTGAAGAGTCTGTACCTTTCCATTGCTCCACTCCAGTTGTACGAGATACTTCACCACTTTTCCATGACCCTAGTGAGGCTACTACTCTGCAGTTTCAGATGGGTTTCTGATTCTTCCTTTTGTCTCCTGTTCTGCTTTCTTTCACATGCAGGCCCTTGACATGCGCCTCCAATCATGCTGCTTTCTCAGAAATGTGGGAAAATATTCCATCACGCTATATTCCACTGTCCTCCTTGCCTCTGTTCTCCACTTTGCACTTTGAACTCCGTCCCTCAATCGTTTTAAGTTAAAGTCATCCATACTAGATTGGTAAGTCTGTTGGTGAAGCTACTGCTACTACCCCATTTTTGTCAAATGGATCCTGTCTCACTCCAGCAATTCTTTTTTCTCAAATAGGTCTTTGTGGTCATAAAAGCCCATACCCTGCCTGCCACATCAGCTACACACCATGGTGACCTGTAAAGATCATCTGCTCCTACTTGAACTTTCCCTTTCACTGAAAGGCCCAGGGAATATACAAGTTGGGTATACAAGTTCGGCTTCCGTGTGCTTCATCTTGGCCCCTGGAACTCTGTGGTGACTCCTAGCATGCTCAAGGTCTCTCTGGACAATGTTGTTGGAGCCCCTGTGCATGAGCAGCAAGGGGTAATAGTTGGTGAGCTGGATGCCTCTTGGCAGTCTCTCCAAAACATAGCAGATCTGGGCTCTGGCAGGTAAAGTTGACAAGCCAGCTTTGCAGGTGAGTGCCTCAGTTATGTGAAGACAGGACATTCTGATCACAAACATCTATTACCTTTTCATGGTAGTACCGTTTCCAGCCCACAAATCCAACCCCAGCTGACCTAGATGCCTCCTGGGCAGAGTGTTTGTCTTTTCTAGTTACCATGGTCCTATACTTTGTCAGTGAAACACACAAGTGGAGAAATAACCTTTCTGCTGCTGCAAGTCACAAGCTTCCATCTTCCACTGTCATAGGAGTCTCCTTAACACCCTCCACCCACTAAGGCATATCATCTGTCTCACCCTTGTTCTGTGCAACGTGAGCTTGCAGAGCTCTCCCTCACCCCCAGAATCTCTGCAAATAAGCTGCGGACCCCCCAGTTGCCCTCTTTGATGCTACACAATCTGCTCATCACTCCTCTTGGCCTAGTGGCTCCACAAGCTGTGTTCATGCTCCACAGGTAATGCTGCCAAGACCTTCACCCTCAGGAACTTGGCCAAGGCCAAGGTCTCTGACTGACCAGTACAGCCAATCCTACTGGCACTGGAGATCACTCTGCAATGTTGTCACCGCCACCATGCTGCGTCCTGCAGTCCAATAATGCCCTGAGCAACAGCTCAAGGCCTCCTGGGTGCTCTCTTCCACATCAACTGGCAAATCCCCACTAGTGGCCCATTCCGGTCACTAGTTAAACATTAAATTAATGAACAGGTGTTAGTTATATAGCAAACTGACACAAGCCTTCTCTGAACCATGGTCAAGATCCCAGTTTATATCCTCAAAACATTTTGCTTACCTGGGTGAAAGTTATTTTAAAAAGTACATGCGCCTTTGGAATAAAGGCCATGACTAGCTGTACTGGAACCTTGGAATTTTCTGCTTGTTTGTCTACAAGCAATACATTATCTTATGGCTGACCTGAGACTTTCAAAGTGTATGATGCTCATCTCAAACTGCAGAATATAGAAGGTATATTCCTCCTACCTCACCTCCTCAAATGTGAAATTGATGTATAATATATGACATATGACAGCAGAAATTGTATTTGTATTAAAATGTATGAGAATATTACTTCAAATGTTAAAATAATACACTTTCTTGTATGTGTTTCTCCCTCTCATGAAAGAATTACAAATGTCAATCATATTCCTAAATGCATAAATAGAGTCTAGTACCTAAGACAGACAAAAAAGATTCAGTAAAACTGTTTTACAGTTTTCCTTAGAATTAGAAATGTTATATTTTTTCAAAAGATTACAAGCTGCTTCTATGTTGTGGGACTGGGTGGTACCATCTGCTTCCTACATGCAGTTGTTATTATTATTTTGCACTCATGGACATTTTACAGCAGCAGTTCCGCAATTAGACGATGATTAGTGAGTTGTCCAGTTTTAAAAGAACTAGTTTTGTAGAAAGCAGTGCACCAATTGGACCTTTGTCCAGCTGTTTTGTGCAGATGGTATACAGTTTTATAGGAGGTATAAATAAAAAGTCACAGGTGAGTGCCTGTGTGTGCATGACTTGAAGAATGCGATTAGTCTCTATCCTTCCATAACTAGTTCTGATAATTATTTTGAACTTTTCCTTCTCAGAGAACTTTAGTTCTTACAAAAACTATCAGAATAAGAATGCTCAGAATTCTTGATGGCCTGAAACTATCTTTCTAAAATTTAACATTATCCATGAAGAGTTTCCTTGCCTGTGATGAACAGGTCCTGTTTTCAAGGACATTATGTAATATTAAAATAAAAAATGAAAAAAAAATGAGGCCAAACATCTGAAGAATAAAAAAATCTGTAAAATTAATATAACTCATTCTTCTGGAAGCTGAGCTTCTGTGACTATTCTGTGTCATCTGTTTTTATGTTGGTATTTGACCACAGATTGGGCCCTAATAGATCTACTCCATATATATTTGTTCATTAGTTAGAACATATATACTTTAACCAAGCATTGAACGTTAATGTAATGTCATGATTATTCTGTTGACTTATTCGATACAGGATTATATTTCTTTTGAAATGTATCAGCAAAGGTCATACTTTCATATGAATGGCAGGTACATTATAAAATGTACTGTTATATCTATTCTTATTTATAGCTAGGGGACACAGTTAAATTAAGTTTTGCCCACAATGGAGAACCAAGATTCTGCAGTGTAACTAAATCCCAGTTCTTCTGCGTCCATTTCATGGTAGTTGCTTGAAGAAATACATTCAAGTGGCAGGTTGTCACATGGAACAAAATCAAGGCATGTCTCAGTAGTTCCATTTTGTAGGTGTGATTTATATGCCTACACTATTATTGCTTGAGCTTGTTTGTACTTCACAAGTACATGAAAAAGGACGCATTGCATCAAAGAGTGAAATGTTAGTGCTTATACCTGTTTGGATGTATTCCAGTAGAATTTGGTCAGCTAATTTCTAGAAGATACATCCTTTTACAACTTGGTTCAAATTTGTATTAGCTCAGTTGGGAGTAAGTTCATTGAAACCTTACTGGGAATCAGGCGTGTGGAACACCTTGAGTTTTCTCTCCGAGGCTTTACTTTGAAGGCCCCTGGACATAAGACAGGGCTGAGGGAAATATAATGGGATGGGATAGGCAGTGGGTCAAACCACAGATTTTAATACCTGAAGCTGTCTCCAAACTTGACCCAAACTCATGTTACAGGGTGAGTCTTTATGTGTTGGTAGCCTAGTGAAAAGACATGGAGCAGGTGGTTCATGGGAAGCCTTCTGTCAGCTTCAGCAGCTTCAGCAGATTCTGCTGTGTGCCCACAGCCTGGCGGTGCTTAGGAGGAAAACATGGAAAAGAAGGATATTGGGTGAAATGCAATGAAGACAAGAGCTACTGGCCTGGGAACAGGTTAATTCCTTCTTGTAAGCTACACATACACTGAAGAATTCTTTGGAGAAGAACTGTGTAAGGGAAAACCCTGAAACAGAAATATTTGGAGAACCTGTGATGAGCAGATATGTCACTCAGTGGCCTTGCACTCTTTGTGCTGGTCACAAGGTCCTTACCAGGTTCCAGATATTCAAAAATCCAGCTTTAGGCTAGTGCATGTCACTGCATTTCATGGCAGAATTGTTGTACTGCTTTGCCTTGGAAGTGGGTGTTTTCCCTTCAGAAGTAAGGGTCTTTGTGTCTTTTTTTTTTTTTTTTTTTTTGGGAAGGATCCCAGCTCTTCCAGTTTTCAGTTCCTTTCTGTCATCTGTAAAACTGTTTTTACCTGATCAGTACAAAATTGTGTTCCTGTAGTGACCATTGACTGATGACTATAATTTGTGATACCATTGTATGTCTGCTTTCTTTGACATCACATTTTATTCTGGAGTCAAAAATGGTTCAGATGGAATAACTGCTTGTTATCCCTATAAACTAAAGTTATAATAAATTTAGTCAACAATGACGACTAAAATAGACTAAAATTAATTGACCCAAGACAAGCCAGAAAAGTCCTGAGACTTGCACTATCAGGTCAATTAAAAATCTATGGTCTTTGGGGATATATTGCAAAATTATATGTACTATTACATTACTGTATAGTACATATTTTTACTTTGTTTTTTTAGATTCCAAAGTTGGTTTTGAGTGTTTATTTGGGGTTTTTTTCTTACCATTAGCAAAAGTCCACTATTAAATTGAAGGCTGGATCGTTTTATTGAGCTTATATAAAAGTAATTTTAAGTGTTATAAATGTGGCCAGGAATTAAAGGTAAATCTACTATTTCTGCATTTGAATTTTTTCTTTACTTTTTTCTTGTTCCTCTTGCTATATAAGACGAACAGCAGATGGGATTTCAGATGAATCAGACCGACTGACTGCTTATGCAGAGAAAATGATTAAATTTGCTTTATATTCCTATTAATACACAATGATTGCATGTGTTACTAACCACACAGAAATAAAAAGAGCCATCAATTTTGAGTGTGCCTCTATGTTAGAGTAGTTTACTAAGGGTTAAAAATTATTACATACTACAGATATGAACAAAGATATAATATGTGATTATAAAATTTGATCATTAGTTATCTACTGACCTGCTTTAAACTCTATCTTTCTTAACAGAAGAAAAAGTTATAACAAGAAGTGTTAATGGTACAGTGATTTAGACATTATCAGTAAATACAAATGTAATGATAGCCATTTTTTCTGTAAGCCTTTACTTTATATAACTTTATGTTTCCTCTAACTTCCTCTAATTTACAGTTGATTAATTTGAGTAATGATATGATTTTTAATTTGATCCCACTTATCCATTGTCAAGGGATTTGTGTAGCTGTTAATGTGAGTTTGAAAATGTTACATGTGAAAACAATATTATTTTATACTCATCTGGATGGGTGTAAAATCTAAGGCATGGCATAGAACAACCAAAAATCTATTTCCTTTTGACATGTATTGTATGCTTTTTTCTTAATCCTCCTAGTTCTTTACTGTTTTTATAGAACTCAATAGCACTCAACTCAGTATTTTGGAAATAATAATTGTGATTTATCACCAGTCCAGTAAGATTTATCAATTAGTTTGTCTTTTTGCTCTTTGCTATTGGGAAATAATACATGGTAACTAAAATAATACTTTCCAAGGTAACACGGTTAGTCAAATATGAGCATACTGTATTAACTAAATAATTTTGTGAAATTATCAGTAACAGTATTATAGGCCACACCTTTGAATAGAGCATTAAATTATTTCACCTTATGTTACTCTGCTGTATTTGCACTCAATTAATCTATATTATGTGCAATGGAAAATTGATAGATTTATATCAGGGATTACTATTTCAATAAAAGAGGTTCGCTTTTAATAGTGGAAGAGTGTATACTTCTAAAAGTCAGACAAGAGAATCTTAATTTAGGAGACTGATTATAATTAACAAAAAAATGGTTGAAAATTTAAGTGGAACAGCATAATTCTTACAACATTGAAAGACTAATGCAATGCAACTCCTTTTTTGGAAAGACAGAAGAAGAAAAGAAAATCCTACAGTGACTGAATTCAATTGAAACTCTGAAAACAATGTACATTTCAGTCTTTCTACCTTTTTCTACTTAAATATTTTATTTTGTAACATCTGAGAAGCTAATCATTGCAGAGGTTCAAAGCCATTTCATTACAATTTAAGTACAAAGAGTGAGAAAATCTGCTATAATTTTGCCAATTTCTTTGAAAGAGATATCTCTCAAGAGACGTTATCTGCACCAATATAAAAGAAAAAAACAAACAAGAGAACAGTGATAAGAGAAGTATTTCTTCCTTGTTTCTTTCTTTAATCAGAAGTACAAGTCTAAAATAGTTAAGCTATAAATTGCAGGCATGGTATTTTTTGTTAGTTTCAACAAATAAATTTTGAAAAGTGCATAGGCATTAAGACAGATGACATTCTATAGTTTTATTTCTCTGCTTGAGAAAATAGTTGTTTCAGTGAAGCATTTTGAACCTCCTTAAATTTTTTGCACTTTCCTACTTAACGACAGGTTCTTTCTAATGCAGTTAGCCTTACAATAATCTCTTTATGTCAATTCTCATGGTTGACTTGGACAAGTGAGGTGCTGTTAGTGTCTGAGCCATAAAAGCCCTTGTCATATAAAGCCAGAATTGTACGTCTTAAGTTTGTATTCAGACAGTTAAAACACCAGCTGCTTACTGCTGGAGGCAATATATAGTTTATTTCTCTTTCAATCATGATCCCCAGCATTTCTTAGGAAGGCAGCCTGAGGAATGATGGCCATTAATATAAATTTGAAGTCAGAGAAAAGATTAACACAGAAAATTTCCATGCTTGTGCCAGCAAACATTGACAAACCCCTGTGATTTAAAATACCTCCCTGACAGTTTTGATTATAATTAAATCACAGACATATGGGAGGCGAATAACTGAATGTCATTTGAGCTGTCTGAGTAGCAAAGAGAAGTTTTAGAAGCAAAGAAACAGGCAACTTGTTTCTTATTAAATGTCACTTCTCTTGCTTGTTCCCTGTTCTTTGTTTGGTAACTGATCCAGCAGCGTAACCAATATTTTATTGCTAATAATTTCCTGATGTGAAAATTAAAGAGATTCTGGCTGTTTACAAAAGGATTTGTATTTTCTTTGTAGTCCAGAGTTATACTCAATTATATTTGCTGGGAAGATACTCAGAACCTGTTTACCAGATTAGAATACCTTCTGGACTGCTTGCTTGACCAGCAGTTTCTTGAAAACAATCTATCTGTTACAGATGTATGTAACATCAAGGATATGGTCTGATTGCCTTTGTTTATAAAGTGTCATTATTGATTCGGTTCTGAGGAAATTTAAAGTATGTAACAATGAATAAGACAGCTGTGTTGATGACTGTACAGATTAAAAGGAAAGAATCAATATCTCTTTCTAAATCACTGAAATGTCTATATAATCTCTTATTTTTATTTCCTAGATTACCTTTTATCATGCTGTACATGAACCAAATGAGAGCCTCAGGTGAATTATTTTGCCTCCAGTGAGCTTTTTCCAGTACTTTGAAATGTACAGGTTAACTCTAAGTTATGTTTACCAATGGCTTAAATAGCTACTTAAGCTAGACTGTATCTTAAAATGATCTAATCTTCATTTTTACAAGCATTTAACAACTAAAACTAACCCCCTGACCTTGCCAATAACATAGAAAATCACTCATATATATATATATATGTTGTATATATACTTATAATACTTGATGCTTTGTACTTCCCTCAAAAATATTTGAGATGATGAGTTTTTAAACTCTAATGTCTTACCAATGTGTTTTTTTAAATGTCATACATCTGTAGCTCTACTTGGTAGTTTATATGAAAAATTTAACACAATAATAGTGAAATAAACAAGAAGGATCAGTTGAAACTTAAAATACAGAAATAAAACTATGCAATTTTACCTTAAAATTCTTTAAATTAAGCAAATTGATAGAATAGCCCCAAAAGAAATTTAAAAAGTTAGAGGGAAAAAAAGGAAATTTGTAACTAAATAAAGGTAATACAAGAAAAGCAAAGGATTTAAATAAGCATGTTTTGTTATAACATGGCTGTGTAGGTGATTTGCTTTGGGTATGCAGATTAATTGCCTCCACAAATTGAGGACAGTAGGTTTCTGAACACTCTCTCAATGATTGTTTAATATTAGAGTCATCATTACTTAAAGGTAAATAAAAAGGACCTCTCGAAAATTATTCCAAAAAATGAGAAACTGATACTAAAGAAGATGAAAAGTAGATTAAATGGTGGCAGTCTGTTTAAGAGCCCTCTGGAGAGAAAGGGAAACCTGGACCAGATGAGAGTAGTCAGTGCAATGGTGCAGAAAAAATTGAGTTTTTCTGTCCTGAAGGTGAGCTACAAAGTAGTCCTTATCACTGGCCAGGGAAAAATTTAGTTTGTGCCAATGACAAAATGGGTTCCAGGTAAAGTAAAGGGGAGGCAAGCGGAAAAAAAAAAAGGTAAGGAGGGACTAAGACCTTCTCAGAGGATGGGAATGCCTCAAGGACAGATGTAGTTATAGATTCACTCAAATGGATCAAGAGCTGCCAAATCCGGCAGTTAGAGCTGTGGCAGGGAAATAAAGTATAAAAGCTTTCTGAAGAACATGAACACAACATAGTCAGATGAACTGTTTAGGGGAAGAAGTAAACAGAACAGTGCAACTTGGTTAGCATAAGTAATTCAGAGATAGAACATTTAGACTGAACTTTAAGACTGGGCATCTCCCAGGAAAAAAAAGTTGCATTTAGGATAAGAAGGTAATCTTGAGGCTAGATTCTCCCTTTAATTCCATTGCAGTCTACAAGCTGGTATTTTGACATTTAGATCACTTTTATTTTAAAAGTCATACTTAAAATATGCTTAGAAATGGTCTTCTGATGTCCATTCATTGGTGAAGCTAATGACCAAATATTCTCTTGTTTCGTGTGGGAGGTTAAATTGCTGGATTAGGGAGTGTTTAGCTGAGACAAATTGACTACCATAATTTAGCTTTGCAATAGCTACTGCGTGCTTTTACCCCTATGTAAAAAAAAAAAAGGATCAATAACCTTGAAGTAAGCCTAGAGCAAAAGCAGACACATTGGCAGTTACCACAGAGCACTTGACAAGTTAAAACACCTGCCCTAGCTCAGTATAAAACACTCGCACATATACCCATACTGCTATTTTATTATCACCGGGTCCACTGCTTACCATTTGTTCAAGATGTCCTTCAGCATGTAGCCCAAACTTATAAGATCTGATAGAACCATAGCTAACTAATTTAACTTATCTGAAAAAAAACCATAACTTCTGCTTTCTAATCTTCTTCACTTTTATTGTTATCTGAAATTGTTTTTTAAACCTCATTGTATCAGATTATTCTAATTCTATTTTCATTGTAGTAAAACTAGTTTGTGCTGTCCCTTATATTCTGCTGTGTTTAGCTTTTGCTTTCTGTGTACTACCCACTTAATTTCTATCATCCTGCACATCCAGATACATCATCCAACGATTCCATATTGACTCAAACCATTACTGAGGTAACACACATTGCAGCATGTGTTTTTTGCCTTCACAGTTTTTTGCCTATTTAATCTTGTACTGAAAGAACTCAACATTAGAGTGTGATAAATATAAAAATATGTTATATAGGACTGTAAACATAGACAACTCTAGACATGAATATGCAAACTATTGACATATTTATGGTGCAGCTGTTTTACCGGTAGGAATAAACCAAAAACATTTCTATTTGTGTGCAATTTTGAAGGTTGACATTCTGGTGATTCTCTCTAATAATGTTAACACTGGACTCATCAAATAGCACAAATCAGGAAAAAAAATAACCAAACATTCTATTTTGACTTGTGTATGCTTAGAGATTAACATAATGTAAAAATTACTATTGGAATGAAAGCTTTTTACGTGCTGTGAACATATGTTACCTGGAGCAATTTAGTCTCTGGTGTAGAGCTTGCTCTCCTATACATTACTGTCATTTTTTCCAGCTGTTGTTCATAATTGACCTATCTAGTCTTGATCTAGAAATTGTGTGTTCTCTGTGCTCCAGACACAGACCAACTTCAGAGAAGGTGAGGTTTATAAAAGATGTTTTATTATTCTTTAAAACTTTGGAAGAAAGGTATAACTTAACAACTGATCATAGCAGAATAAAAGATCATCAGGTGATGAATGTGTCTCAAAATTAACTGTACTTAACACAGATTTCAAAGAGGCAGCCCTAATGACAACTTTTTTTCTGACAATAATTACTGAATACCAGCAAACAGTTAAATCTTCCCTGATCACCCTTGGTGATTTCTTGTGCTATATATAGAATGAAGGCATGTGACTGTGGAGAACACTAGCTCAGAATACTATGCTGGATAAGAAGCTCTTTATTTCTTCACCCAAGACAATATATTAAGGGTAGCACTGAGAGCAAGGAGTGCGGCTTGCATGAAGAACTGCTTCCTCCTCTTCAGACCATAAAAAATTGTATAAACAGCATGGGTGAAGGCTCTGGACCTCACATTCTCCAGGTTGCTGTGGAGGGACTGAGACAGGATCCTTCTTTTATTTCCAGCACAAAATAAGGACAAATCCAAAAAGCAAAATCTGACTTATTTTGGTCTTTTCTCTGTTCCTGAAGACATGAACTTTGATATCAGTCTTTGCAGATTTTAAGGTGAGTAGAATCGTAGTGTCATCTGTATGATTTATGGAAAGGACTAACCCATGTCAAGTTTTTGCTGGAAATACCCTCTTTTTTCAGAATTCTGCAAAAACTTCTGGCAAGTGCAGA
>NW_009649457.1:1789491-1815366 GCF_000708025.1 Charadrius vociferus | reverse complement strand
ACCACGTCCGCCTCGAAGCTCGCGCCTCCTTCCAACGCCTCCACAACCTCACACGCACCATGTGCCCTTAGCCCAACCACCACCAACAACCCGCACCGCCCCACGCCCCACCGCCCATCCCCACCTCCGTCCTCCCGCCTCCCCTCACCCAGGGCAAGACCCGCCGCAACAACGGCCCTGCGCCCTCAGCCTCCACTGACCCCTCCCCTATTTATAGAACCCGCTCTATTTATTCTCACAATCGTTTTTATCTATTTATTCACCTATTTATTCCACACTAAATAAAGACCTCTTGCAAAAAGCTTGCCACTGCCTCTCGTCTCACGAGCACAGGAACGAGCCCTTGGCGTGGGGGGAAGCCACCGCCACTCAGCACCTACTACGGAAGGAGTTGTTCCATGCACTGGAGCAGAGAGTCCCCTGCAGCCTGTGGTTAAGGACATGGTGAAGCAGGCTGTCCCACTGTAGCTCACTGAGGTTAACTGTGTAGGAGATAGCCACCTCAGCCCATGGAGTACCCCATACCAGAACGGGTGGATGACCAAAGGTCACTGTGACCCCACGCGAAGCTCATGCAGTTCCTGACAGGACCTGTGGCCCTATGGGGTATCCCCTCTGGAGCTGTCTGGTCCTGTTGGATTGCATGCCACGGAAGCTACCCACGCTGGAGGAATTCTTGAAGAACTGCAGCCTGTGGCAAGGACCCATATTAGAGTATTTCGTGGAGCTCTGTCTTTTGTGGGAGGGACCCCATGCAGGAGCAGGTTCAAGTTGTGATTACACCTCCCTTTTGGAGGAAGTAGAAGCAGAAGCAATGTGTGATGAACTGACCACAATCTTCATTCCCCATCCCCCTACGCCGCTGCAGTGGAAAAGGTAGAAATAATCAGGAATGAAATTGTGCCTGGGAAGAACAGAGGGGTGGGGTGAAAGTGTTTTTAAGATTCGTTTTTATTCTTCATTATCGTACTCGGACTTGATTGTTAATAAATTAAGTTAATTTTCCCAAGTCGAGTCTGTTTTACCTGTGATGGTAACTGGTGACTGATCTCTCCCTGTCCTTATCTCGACCCTTTTGTTGGTTTTTTTTTTTGTTTGTTTTTCTTTTTACACCCTCCTGTCCAGCTGAGGAGGGAGGGTGATGGGGGGCTTGGTCGTCACCTGGCCTCCAGTCAAGGTCAACTCAACACGCCATGTCCCTTTTGGCCTCAGAACTGCAAGTATTCTGTCATTTTGCTGCTCTGAAAATAATGCCATTCATTTCAGTCCACAATTTTTCCAAGGATCATGCCTTCATCAGGTTGCTGAAAATCTTCATTCATGTGCTCATCTTTATTTTTTTAATTCAGGATGTGCAGCCAGACAAGGTTTTGTCTGGGACACACCTGTACCCACCTTTGACTATCTGACTCTGGCTGTCCTCAGACTCCACATGGAAGACCTGATACTGACTTGGACCTTTAATTATGGCATTCATCCAGTGACACTTCTTTTCCAGATCACTGCTCATTGCTCCATTTCTGCCTCTATGGACAGACTGCATCACTTAATCCTGTGACCTTTCTCAGTTACGTACTACCAACCTTTCCCTCCAAGATTGTTACCCTAGTTTTCTCATATACAAAAAAAAAAAAAATCTTTAACAAAGAGCCTCAGCCTAGATTGCAGAAAGGTAACCTGTCTGGGAGCTCAGCCTCTCTCACACACCATTTACGTTCTGGATCCAGGTAAGGAATAAACCTTCCTGTACTCTCCTTCATTTGCTCAAATGCTTTTTCAAGAATTGCTCCCAAATGCTCCCCTACATTTGTTCCCATGATGCATACTCAAAGATCTCCACCTATGAGCACCTCCACAACCTGTCAGATGCACCTACTGGCTGCCAATTTGTGTACTTGATGTTCAACCCTACCCCTCGGTAAAAGAAAATATTCACACCCAGATTTCAACTTGATTTGACAAGATGTCATACTGTTGCTACAAGAATTAAAAGTTTCTCCACTCAAAAGCACAGAGCAGTCTTGCTTCTATTTACAGAATTTGCAGATGGACAAATGCATGATGCAATATTTGCTCTATATCAATTTACACCACCTAAAGAAACTGTCTGTGGATATTAAAAAAACCCAGAATATAGAACATAAGAATAAAGTCTTAATCACCATCAAATGAAATAATATGTGTTGCACATATGATCCACACTGAAGATAACTTGATTAAAATTAAATAAATCAAGCCATTTACTTACCATTGGCAGCCTAGATTGAAGCATCTGGAGATCATCATAACCATAAATCTGCTTAAAAACAGATAAAAATACAATTATTATAACACTTTTCTCTGACACCAGTTTGGGACTTTAAACAGAGTTTGATCTAGGCCCAGTCTATTTTAAAGGTGTACAGCTATACGTCACATTGTGCCATCATGGTGCACTGTAGCATTTTAAGGCTAGTAGAGCCAAGCTTAAAACAGCTTGTCAGTCTGATGATGTTTCTTAGTGACACAAGTCCTCTGAGGAGAATTTGACTGTCCCATCTTCAATATTGTTTTCCCAGATGCATCTTTTATCAACTTGTGAAACATCTGCAGGGCATTCAGATTTGGGAGTAAGAGCAAGTCGTCTTTGCTGCAATCATTACTTCTGAGAGTAGTAGGATTTAAGATTAAACAACTAGACCACAAGGCAACCTGTGGTATCCCCTCACGTTCAGTGTGATACAGAAAGATCATTAGAATAAAGTTTCAGATTCAAAAAACAGACAACCAAAAAAATGTTGATCCTGGTCAGATATCAAAAAGCTATGTGCAATCTTTCAAAGTATGACAGATAGGACCCATGGTACATTTCAACCATTACTACAGTAAATCTAAACCAGTAACACAAACCTGAATGAGTTTAATTTTACGCAAAGAGCCTAAAACCTGATACCACTGAAAACCACAGCAACACACATTTGGCTTCAATAGCAGCCGAATCAGGTCTGTGCCAACAGTTCTTCAGTTTACTGTCAACAGTAAAACCCCACTGAATATGTTTAATATATTCTTCAGCATTTGGAACAAGAATTCCAGGTGCAATACGTGCCAGCAGAACTGCCTTGGCATATACAGCAGCAGGTCTGGAGGGCGAATTTCCACCAAGGGTTAAGCAATCAAGGACAGGAACAATTAAATTGCTTACTGGGTAGGCAGGCAGAAGTCCTCCAGGTCCCACAATATACTGGTTATGCAACAAGGGTGGTACACCTTGGGGCAGGTTTGGGGGAGCTTTGCCTGTAGAATCAAAATACAGACACTTTAACAGGCCTTAAGAAAAGAAAAGGCTTCAGGATTGAGACAAGACAGCTCACAAGCCCTGGTGGCTATACTGTCATAGCTTGTAAAGAGCAAAACCACACCGAAGAATTTTGTGCTGGTTGATGAAAATACTCCAAATAGCCTGAAGAGTTTAACTATGCCTCAAGGAAGGGAATGCACAGGCTACTTAAGACTGAAAACAGTCCCATTAGAGAACAGTCTGACTTTTTCATTTACTTTGTCCAAGAGGATTACAAGAATTACAGAAAATTCTCCTTTCCTCAGCTGTCTCCTGAAAGCAAAATTTAGGCATTGTTCTCAATCTAAGAGCAAATTCTCTCCTTCCATTTTCTGCTCTGTCAACACGCTCTCCCTCATCACCAGCAATAGACTGGAAAGCACTAAATGTTGCCAGCATACTTTTTGGGGTGACTTATGCAGCTGAGAATAGCAAAGACGACAACTGAAACACTTTCAGCTGCCTCCCTGAAGCAGTGCTAGGAAGCACAAGAGTGAAAAAGAATGCACTGTGGCCAGTCATCAGACACTTCATTTAAATGGTATGGGAATAAGAAATGAGAAATCCTTCTGTAAGTAAGTTTGGTCTTAATATTTAAATCATTCACTTCCCTCCATAGGATTTCCTTGTAGCAGTTCAGGTTGATCAGAGAAGCAAGACAGAATTTTGTATTGTTTGCTCTTCAGTGTAAGAAACCTCCCCACCTTCTCTCTCTGTGGACCCTTTTTCTGAAGTGCCATTTGCTGTGGAATGACCCAGACATCAGACACTTTCACCCTTTCTGTAGATGTGGCAGTAGCGATGTGGCATATGATAACGAGGACGTTGTAGTATATTTTGATACTGCCAAATGAATTTAAGTCACAGAGAAGACTGATATTAAAGCTAATGTGAACTCACAGCCAAGAGCTGATCTCAACTTGGAATACAAACCGGGTGAAGCTCCTAGCCCAAAACTTCTGAAGTCAGAACTGCTCTGGTGTCTATTTATAAAGCCCTTTGGGGATGGAATGTGCTATATAAATGCCACATAACACCCTAACAAATATTTCAAATACACAAAACCAGGCAACTTTATTTGATACACCAGCAAACAAAGCATGCTGAAAATGCTAGTCAAGAGTGTGGATTTCTTAGCGTAGTTATGGCTGGTGAGATGCCCAACTGACAGCCTTGCTGACTGAAGTCCTCTGTCTATCCACGTGATCTGTTAATATTGCAAACCTGAAGACACTAAGGGAGCTGCCCGTGTGGTAGCAGCTGGTATAGACACACTGGTAACGCTCAGGCCAAGGCTGTTTGTAGTGTTCATACTGCTTGCCATGCTGACAACTGAAGAGGTGGTGCTAGTGGCTGAGGTTGAAGCAGTTGAAAAGGTTGTTGAGGGCTGGAGCGAAGACGTGTTCTCAACATTAGTGTGCTAGAAAAAAGACAAAAAGAATGAGGATCACAGAGCAAATAAACCACAGTAGAAGATGCTGGGGGAAGGGGGGGGCGGGCATCAAAACCACACACTCCCAACAATCTTTTAAGTAACAGCAGCACATGCAGAGGAAAAGGATATGCATTATCTATGTTCCAAGCAAGCAACTAAGTTGAATGCTTGTGCTTTTTAAGTATTCAAAGAAAATTATTACAAGAGTTAAATTCAAACCTCTACATCATCACAAAATTATACCACAGCAACTCAAGTGTCACTCCACTGCATTATTTCTTGCCCTTTGCTTGCATACTCCCTTAAGCTAGTACTTGTTATCTTGAATAAACTCCTATATTCTTCCAAATGATAGTATTTGTTTTCAAAACACAGGACACTGCTATCACGATTTCCTCCATGCACTTGTGGAATTTAAAAGATTAAAACTGCAGTGCTCTACAACAGAATCAATGTGGTAAGCTGAAACATAGATCAGATATATTATAGGAACATATGAGGATAAAGAGTTCCTGGTTTGAATCCAGCACAATACAGTGCCTTAGCTGTATGCTGATCACCCTTGCAAAACAGTGTCATCAACACACAGAAGCCAAAACAACTCTGACAACAGAAAAGAAGGACATTTGGATACGCGTGAATTTTTAAGTTACATATTCAGTAGGGATGAGGCATTAAAAATCAAAATACAGGCATGAAGAAAAGCAGTAACCTATCTGCACACACCAGCTGGGAATGTACAGAAGTACCCTATCACAGAACAAGGCAGCATGTCTCTGACTTTCATCTGTGCAACCTCATCTACAGCACTGTCATTTGCCTTGTTATCTCAAACGTATTAAATACACAGGTAACAACAATGCCACATGGTAAACTCTAAAATCATCTGTCATGAGACATTTGTCATGACATTTATCATTCCATCACCTGCCTTTTACCAGCTACCCTCTCCAGTGCAGACTGCTAACAGTCCACATTTGGGAGCAGTTTCAGACAGCCACTTCTAATTTTTTTTTTTTAAATACATTTGTTACAAGAAATTCTTTTTTTATTCTATCCTCTGCATTCCATTTGCCCTGCAGTTGTGTGACAGGCAAGTCTCCCTAATAGTTATTCTGAATCTAGTACAAGTCACAAGTGGTAAAGACTTTTTTTTACCACTAGAGGGCTGGCCGTCCTTTTCCCCGAGATAAGGCTCTTGTTTCAGTTCTTAGTGTATTGGGACACAATGAACTTTAAGAAAGGGTTTTAATCATCAGATAAACTGACTATATGTCAAAGATCTCTTGAAATGCAAATAGGACTTACTGCATGTGATGTGCTTGAAGACAACACTGAGGCAGGGGAGAGACTGCTCTGGTGATTGGAAAGGGAACTAGAAAGAAATTGTACAGAATTAATAAAATTCATTTTTCCTAGAACTATTTTTAATATGTATGTATATATACACATATACATACACACAGAGAGTAGACAATAGGATATTAATTAAAGAATAAAAATTGTACATGTGTGTTTACACATACACACACACAGAGTAGGGTATTAGTTAAAGAAAAAATTGTCTGTAGGGGTGCGTGTATATATATATATACACGCATGTATATATATATACATGCATGTATATACACACACCCTTACAGGCATTTATTCCTTTAACCAATATCCTACTACATGTTAATGAAAAAACCTGAAGCACAGAGACAACTATTACTAAGAAGAAACATTTTAAACGCCACTTATTTGTATTTATCAATTTACTGTATTTTTAGAAAAGCAATAGCTGCTTCAGGACTAATGTGGCACTCACTCCAAGACACATAAAGTTCAAAACCAGAAGGAGGTTCACACAGCACACGGATTGTTTCTCACTCCTCCCGTGAGCAACTGCTGCTGCCTGCCACAGTGCACAGGTATCAATTAGGCGAGGCAGTGCTTTGGTTTGACTCACTATGGTATTTCTCACATTTAACCTGCATAACATTAGTTCAACCAATTAGAACTGCAGGGTATTTGCCCCATAACTCTGCCAAAAGCCCCAACACACTCTCAAAAGACAAGATTCAAAAGCCCCAGGCAAATGAAAAGCATCTGTGAAAGTCCCAAAATCAGCCATACTACTACAGAATCTGGCAATTTGATCAAGGCTAGTTCATACCACTATATCCCACCAAAAGCCACTTCTTTGACAAGATGAATCAGAATGATCAGTTCTATTTTATACTGTAATATATGAGAATAAAGAATCCCCTGCTGAAAAACATCTGCATATAGCTTAGTTTTAGGAAAACTCTGCTTTAGCAGAGAGTCCCCTCACTGACCAGGCCTGTGAACTTTTGGCAGTAACAGCAGCACCAACATTGATTGGTAATCCAAAGATCTTTCAGTGTCTCCCTGAAAGGTAACTGAAACTGATTCTTAAACATTTATACTGACAAAAGTTATACTTTACATTCCAGGTCAAGAATATAACTTACAGTACAGTATGGAATAAACAGAATGAAGACTGATCAAAGGGAAACAAAACAAGGCTATAACAAATGTGTAAACAAAACAAGGCTACAACAAATGTGTAAACAAAACAAGGCTATAACAAATGTGTAAACAAAACAAGGCTATAACAAATGTGTATGGTTTGGTGCTCAAAAAGCCCCTTGTCGTGTGAAATCAGAAGCAAGAGAGATCCTAACCACAACAAATATTTTAGTGTTCTCTACGGAAATAGCCACAAGAAAATACAGTAGTTTTAATAACAAAGTTGCAGGCTAAATTATATGCCCTCATTTAAAGGCAAATACTTCTGGAAGCTCTTCGAGGTATGAGGCCAGAATAAATCTCAGCAGTTTCATATATTAATTTTACTTTGATTCTTTAAAACTGTACCCCATCTGCAGGAATTACAATGACACCACTTCAGGCAGCAAGGAAAGAAAACGTTCAGCCCAACATACAGTTTTAAACCACTCCCTCACCCACCCTCCCTGGCTCTTTTAATAAGACTTAATTTACCATTTGACCTATAGTAGAGATGCCAGCACAACCAAGTCAGACATGCTTGGAATTCAGTCATCATCTTTTCATGGCACTTGGTATCTGCCCAACAGCATCAACCCTCCAACTAAAATTTCTACCAATGTACACAGCTTTTCAACAAACAGATGTGGGGAGACTATGTTTCTAATGTGAATGGAGTAATTCTTGTTATTTGACATATTTACCATTACCATATTTACCATTACTATATTATTCAACAGAAAACACCAGCATATTAAAAGAGAACAAACCATGTCCTAGCTATGAAACAGGAAAAAATCCTGACATACCATTGAATTAGTTTCTTACATCAACAAATACAGCACAAAGGTGAGTATTAAAAATGTAATTCAACCAGCATAGATGTCACCTGCCTGAAGATGAAGCTCAAGTAACAGGCATTGAGAAAATCAGACATAGTGCAAATGAGCTAAGCTGTGCTGAATGCACTTCCAGAAATACCAATCTAATATTTCAAAGTGTCTTAAGGAATGTCTTAGAAAAAGAAAAAAACACACATTTTCCCCGTGGAATTATTTCTGGTTTTTAATTTTAAGAAATAGAAACAAATGAAACTACAATATTTCAAAATTAGCCAGGAAGTAAATGTTGAGGAATGATTTCAAACATACGACACAAACAAACAGCAGGCACTGTGGACAAAGTAGGAAAAACAAACTGGGGGAATCAATTTAGCTGGCTGGCATGATTGAAGCAAAAGACCCTTGAAACACAATGTTGTTTATATACCACAAAAACCTGAGGGCAGCAGCTGCTCTATCATTAAGAGGTAGCCTACAGCTCATACTCTGCAGCCAAAAACATCCTTTTCTCTACTGAATCTCTTTCCTAATTCTAGTTAATGTCAGAAAAGGGAACCCTGGTGTCTAACAGCCCCCATATGCAATCACCCTCACGTTTGCTGTTTCCCCAAAATTTAACCCCTTTCAGTTTATCACAAGTCCTACCATACCTGCTTAACTGGGAAAGTGAGCTGCTGGCCAAATCACTGGACTGAGGCAAGCTGGGCAATGTTGCCACGTGCTGCGATGCTGAAGGCAGAAGCGAAGCAGTGGTGGATACGACGCTAGGCAGAGAACCAGCAGAAGGTAGTGAAGGAGAAGGCTCTGTCTTATGCGCTGGAACTGATGAAGTAGCTGCAACAAGTTAAACAGAGACATTCAAATTCAAATTCCAGCATACCTGGCGTCCCAGCCTGGATTCAGGAATGCAGTAGTATTCTCCCCTTTAATTACAAAAACCTGACCATAAAAAAAAAACAGTAATGGTATCAAGCAATCTGGGTATTAAGGAAAATTCAAACAGCAACAGAGCTATAATTTTTTCCTTTTAAGCTCTTCATCTACAGTAGATTTATAATTTTCACTGCTACACATGTAAACTACAGTCTTCCACACTTCACCTTCCGCTATCTGGATTACTAACGTTTGGTCACAAGTCAATCCTCATTTTAAAATTCCTTGCATTTGGTTCTGCAAACAAAAGTCGTGCACTTTTCAAGGCACTGTACAAACGTCTTTTTACTGACAGCTCTGCTTCTTCATTCAAACCTACACAACTCCTTCGATGATCGAGACTTAGATCACTAGAGTACAAGGGCACATACAACTTAACAGTTTGCAGTACTCGGTCAAATGTGTAATGCAGTAGAATAAAAGAAGCTACAATAAAGGGCCAAAACTAAGCACAACATTAAGCATTGTTAATGGTTAAAGAGCTGCCAAATAGTGACTTACTTTATTTGACCTAGATAGCAAAAAGTGTTTAGCACTAGTATTACTTTTTAGGCTACACAGAATAAAACTTGTTTACCACAAAAGTGCTTTTCCAAAGTATCACTATACTGTAAGAAGAGACTGAGCAACTCTACTGTCCAACATAATTCCCAGCTGTTTCTATACTTATCTTTTTTTTCTGCAAAGATAATATAAGGAATTAGAGGTGCTCACCCACCAATAAAACCCAGAAAAAGAGTTGAGCCCTGCCTTCTGCTGGGCCATGCTTCCATACCACACCAGACACCACTACCCAGTGGAACATTGCTACCTTGCAATGCATGTGAAGACAGTTTTAGAATGGTCATCAAACAAAAGTCAGATATATTCTTGGAAGTTACACATCACAGGTTGTTCACATTATTGGTTTGGTTTCCTCATTAAATGACCCAAGCCAGGTTGCTGGATTGGGTGCTATGCAAACAGAAATCAAGAGGTCTTGGCCTTGGCAACAGGTGTGAGGGTAACTAACATCAGAGAAGGACACTCAAGTGATAAACAGAAACATTGTTATGACGGCCGCAACTATATCACCTGATACCTCCTGGCAAGATACATATAAAAATAAGTAAATAACATTTACAACTCTCAATACATTTAGAGTAGGGTTCCCTTCTTGAAGCAAAAGTAGATGCCCTCAATACAAGGCACAGAATCACCATCTTCATTAAGACCCCTTACAAGATGCCTGAACACAGTGTGCAAGACAAAGAAAGCCAGGAGACAGGGACGGTGGTCAGAATTGTAACACACCAGTCACACTTTGAACTAAGGGTTTAGAAACCATGAGATCTGGATATTAAAGGACAACAGCAGCAAAGATGAGAGATGAACAACTAATACTATTATCAGCGCATACAGAAGGGAGAAGGTCAGTACTTTCAAAGTTAAGAGAAAAATTCAAGAGTTTGGATGCACGAAATAGATACATGGAAGACGACTGATTCCAGTTTATGTGCTTGAGATACACAAAAAAATAAAACCATTCTCAAAAGAGACCTGTCATAGTAAAAGGGACTAATAAAGTCTTTATAGAATAATTACAAAAATACTAAGAATACTCAGATCTTTGCTTTCCACAGCAAGAAGACAAGTCCTATACTGAATTATTTATTAATTTTGTACACAAGAGTAAGAAATTTTTCCACTTGAAAAGTTGTCTTTATATATAAGTCTTTTAACTGGTAACTCTTTGGGCATATGCACTCCTGCTTATTTAAACTTAACTTGGCACTAACAAAATACTGTTTAAAGATCTGACTACTCAACTTCTAAAGACTCAGAAGTACTAACAAAAAAAAAAAAAAAAGGCTGCCCCACTAATGACCAACCTGAAGAGATATTTAAGAGGAGGACAGACGTAAAATTGAAGTGTTGGAATTTCAAAAGATGTTTATTCACACTGCTGCTCGTGAAAACATCCACAGAGCAGCGCAGAAAGTTCAGAAGACTGAGTACTATACTTTAATTATTTCTAAACTGGGAAGAAAGCTGTAGGGGTGCTACAAGTAAAATACCACATTAGAAACAGGCCAAGATGAAGATAACAGTAATGCCTGTATCGGAGCCAGTATTGTGTTAATGTTACTCCACTGCAAGGCAGCAAGCTACCCGGCAGAGGGAGCATGTTAGTCACCCCTATTCCCCATGGGCTCATAACAGGGCACAAGTAGCACTATACCCAGTGAAAGGCACATTCAAAGACTGTGACTTTGTTTCATTCCAGCTAAACGCTACTCTCAGCTTCCCAACTCAGAACTGGAAGAACTGGAAGAATTTTTATATTATTTTTTAATTTTATAATAAATATTTTTTTCAGGTAAATTCAAAAGGAAAAGCAGCAGCAAAGCAGCTTCTTTAATTGTGAGATTGCTTAAGTTTATAGATTTAATAGGGCTGGTTTCATACTTCCATTTTAGCCAAAAAGCAAGCAGTATATCCTATGCAAGAACAAAATAAACTCAAACATGTCAGCCAAAAACTAGTCAAGGAGAACAATATAAAACCTTAAACCAGATATCACTGCTACAGTTGAACGCACAGCAAGTAGCAAGGAAAGATCATAAAGTCCTGTGCACAACCAAGCTTTGTAAACTTACTGTCAATAGTTGCCTGGGTTCTAACACCACTGTGCCCATTCTGTAAACAAAGGAGAAATGAATGAATAAATCACCTTAGAGGTATATTAAATTTTCAGACTGAATCACACATTGAACATGCTTCATGCAAAATCTATATTACTTCTAAATTGAAAGACAAAAGAAGGCAGAAAATTAATTTTTTACTGTCTTTAACAAAACCACATAATAGTTGTCTCAAGTGCAAGGTGTCCTGAACATACAGAATCCCATATACTACCCATACTACACCCATCAGCAGCAGACCTTCCCATGTACTGTATGTAACATAAACTTCAGGTTCACACCAATATGAAAGAAAGAACTTCATTAACATATAGGAAATGGTTGTGCTTTTGATCTAATGCAACTCACAATTTTAACTATCCAAGTTACACAGAGACGCCAATTTTTTTCCATTGAAAGATAAGACTTGAGAAGCACCAGTTGTTTTTTGGATAACGCTGGAGTACAGAAGTGGATAGTCTATGCTTGATCCTCACCAGTACATACGAGCTAGTGCAGAAGACAAGTGTGACTGAGCCATTGCATAACAAAGGCCAGAAGTAAATAAACTTATAAACGCTCACAAGTTCCTTATGTGTTTAATAAATTAAATTCTCTTAAAACAAACCTACATTCCACATACAAAGAGAGTAGATGCTTTTGAATCTCTGAAAAGAGATCCTCTCTGTCCTAGATTAGACCTCTCCCTATACTTTTTAAAATAAAACATGAAACTAATTCCCACTGGTGTTCAAATCCAACAAAAGAGTAATGCTGGAGAGGCCACAAACAGTTTGGGATCCATTTGCTAGGCACCACATAAATTTAATAAATAATATACCTTTGGATAAAAACTGTCAAGTTATGGCAAAATACCATGACTAATATTTACATACAGAGATAGTTCTTTTTAAAAGCTAAGCTTCAGGGAAGGAAACTCAAGTGGAATGTTGTTACTAAGACAAAAATGTCAAACAGCAATTTAAGATGTCAAAACCCATAAAATCAGAGGCTCTTATATCCAAAATACAGTATGGCCAAAAATGGCTACACAATAGGAAAAGCAAAGACAAACAACAGGGTGGGCTCGGGAATAAAAGAATACGACTTGGCTTGGTTGAAAGTACTAACATAGCAGGGTAATAAAAGCCTAACATGGATAAAAATATTTCACCTTTTTCAAGGTCTTATTTCTGAAATTCACTCACCGTAACTGCAACAGGGGTTGATTCAGACGGAGCCATGGAGCTTTGGTACGCTATCCTACTATGCACAGAAGACTGGTCATAGGAGGAAGTTGTTGTTACTGGGCTAGTGCTCTGGGATGAGCAGGTCAGACTGGAAGAGGTGATGGCAGAGGTTGTGAAGGTGGACTCCTGTACTGTATTGGATATTGGCAAAGAGGTATTCAAAGGATCACTGGAAAAAGTAAAAATTATTTATCATCTTGGTAAATGACAACTCAAACACTTTGATGAAAATATCAGCTCCTATAAAACTGTCTAGAACTACCTTAAATAACTATCTAGAACTACCTTAAACACACAGTCAAATCTACATTATTTATACTAGAAAAACTAATAATGAAAAAAATATATATAATTTTGCTTTGGTCCCCAGTAATTACTACTTCAAAGCTATCAGCTGCCCTAAGCACCATGCACCTTCCTCCTGCCCACCCAACTGAAACAAGAGTTAACACACAAACACTTCTCAGTCATGTTACTTCCACCTTCTCAAAGGATAAATTTTTGATCATAATCTCTCTTTTTTGAAAAACTCAGTCCATAAAGTCTGCTATATGATGAGAAATACCCAGTCTCTTTTTACAATAGAATTCTAACATTACAGTAGGAATCTAACAGAATGAACTATGCAAAGAGGAAAAAATAATTTTAAATGCGCAGTAGTGTTTTACTTTCTAAACAGCTTAAATCATTTATAGGACTAGAAATGAATGTGAAAGTTCATTTTTACTAGTATTTCTGAATTAACTTCAGGAAGCTTTTTACCAAAGCAAATTTTTGAATGAATAAGGAAGAAAAAAAATGGGTTACTGCTATGTTGGCATTTATCATTGGCTATTTTAGCATTTCAGTAAGAGCTCTGCATACTGAAAACCTGGCTTCTTTTCTCATCCTACTGGAGCATCAGATGTATAATCTGTTGCCAATCTACTGACACACATACATGGCACAAGGGTCATCTCTCCTGGATCAAAAGCAGAAAAATTTGGGTTGCGAGGAAAAAACCCTCAAACAAATTTGAAAATTAGGACAATTAAACATAGGAAAGCAATTCTATACAGGGTAGCTTATTATAAGATTAGTTAAATTCATGTCATCTCCAGCTTCATATCGACCCATCCAGGGAGATTTTGACTGTTGTTAGAAGAGTAATTTCTCCTTTAAGATGCCATCCACAGAAAACAGCCTTACAAGTCATCACATTTCTCCCTCCCATTACATGGTAACTGCGCCTTGATGTTTTTGGCACAAGCTTGATCTCCTAAAGATGACATGTAAGAATGCACTCACACATACTTTACAGATTTTGAGTACAAGCTATTGTTGGTCGCCTGGCTGGTATTCTCACTGCTTGAAGCTGATCCAAACTCTGGGAGTACAGGCTCTGATCCAAATTCCAGAGCTCCAAACTGAACATTTAACCCTGTCACATCCGCTGATCCAGGCATCTCCACTGCAGAGGCAGGAATCTTAAAGGAGGAGAAAAAAGCCATAATTCCTTTGCATGCACTATCCATATAAAAGATACCAGTAACTGAAACCCACCCCTCCTTTAACCACAAGCTTCTTCAGTTACTCCATCAGCCTTCACAGCTAACTAGATCTGCGACAACCCCCCCATATACATCACATAAATTAACTACGTTCTTGTAACTTGAAATTAAATCATTGATTCTGTGCCCTGATCGGGAGCTGAAAGAGTAAGCCATGCCATTCTACAATATCAAAGTGTCATCTGTGTCCAATCCCCTTCAGAAACATTGATCTTGTGGCTACTAAGTCAATCCAAAATACTCAGCAACAGTCACTTTCCACACAGAGCAGTCAGATATATGCTTGGAAAAGACAACATCACTGTACTTCGGACCTGAAAACTATCTGTCTTAGAATTCACTGCTTTATAAACAAGAAACATATCATGGTCTTTGCTCTCCTTCTCCCTAGCAATTTATATATCGAATAGAATCATAGAAGCATTTAGGTTGGAAAAGACCCTTAAGGTCATTGAGTCCAACTGTAAACCTAACACTCCAAAGTTCACCACTAAAACACGTCCCTAAGCAACACATCTACACACCTTTTAAACACGTCCAGGGATGGCGACTCAACCACTTCCCTGGGCAGCCTGTTCCAATGCTTAACAGCCTTTTCAGTGAAGAAATTTTTCCTAATATCCAATCCAAGCCTGCCCTGGTGTAACCTGAGGCCATTCCCTCTTGTCCTATTGCTTGTTACTTGGGAGAAGAGACCAACCCCCACCTCACTACAACCTCCTTTCAGGTAGTTGTAGAGAGCAATAAGGTCTCCCCTGAGCTTCCTTTTCTCCAGGCTAAACAAGCCCAGTTCCTTCACCTGCTCCTCATAAGACTTGGGCTGCAGATCCCTCAACAGCTTTGTTGCCCTCCTCTGGACACGCTCCAACTCGAGGTGGGGCCTCACCAGTCCTGAGTGCAGGGGCATGATCACTTCCCTAGTCCTGCTGGCCACACTATTCCTGATAGAAGCTTTTGTATGTTTTAACATTTATTGAGGACAAGCCACCACTCAATTACCCACCTTGGATGCTGGAGTTATCCTCCGTTTTGGTGGTTTTATCTGTTTCTGCTGGGTCTGATGGGCCGTCACTGTCTGGTTATCCATAGATATTTACTGACAGCGGTAGAGGTGTCTACTGGTGATGGCTCGCGGAGTTTTACCTGGGAGGAGAAGGACTCCAGCCCAGGAGGAGGAACAGGAACTGCCTGTGTTTGTTGTTGCTGCCGCTGGGTCAGCTGGCTCAGAACTGGGGATGGTTCAGGCTGGGATTTAAAGTCTGGTCAGCATTGGGAAAAACAAATATCAAAATTAAAACATTAAACTCTGCTCTTCACACTTACACTCTTTATGAAAGAATCTGGGTGACCTGACATACTCAACAGCTATGATTTTATAGCACATGCAAGTCTCTTTCAGACATTACATGAGTTTCACATTGAACATTACGACTGCAATAAGGCCAACAATTGATATTCTATAAATATAAACAGCTGTGGGCAAGTACTATGTAGCTTTCTTCAAAAATATGAAAACAAAGCTATCTGTACAGTCACATAATATTACCACACATTAGTCCTCAAATACTCTTATGGATTATTTTAATCAAAGACTGCAAGTTTCAGTGCAATTAACTGTGCCGATTACTTCCAAGGGGTCTGGAGTTGCAATTTAGAGGTATTGTGAGTTAGGATTTCCTGCCCCTACAAAGAAGACAACTTTCAACACAAATAGGAAGTCATTGACCATCTCAATCTAGCAGAAAGTCAAGCAACGCTGGACACTGACAGTTTTTTTCAAAGTCTTCCGCTTTCATATTTTTCAGATGCTGAAAGCCATGCAGTAGCTCTGAGCACTTGTCAACAACCATAAGAGATCCACGGCATTTGCAATGTTAAGGTTTTCTTATTCAGTTGGTAAAGTGCATTAGACAGCAACGTAAAAGGTACATAAACATTTTTTTCAGAATTGCTGCATGTAGAAGATTGTAACTGCTACCAAACTGGCTGCTTATCTATCTGGAAACATATACACGTACATGAGATAGGTATGAGAGCTATCACTCTTCACAGTGAGAATACTGCCAAGAACTACACTGCAAAAAGCAAGTTTGTGCCCTTTTCATTGTTTCTACTAATTTCACTTAATTATATGAAAAATTGAGACAATTATGAACAGAAAAAATGGGTAGCCTGCATCATTCTCAGCGCACTAGGGAATTTTTTTAACACTAAGATGTGATGCACATTATGAAGAAATTATACAGTATTCATTCAAAATTCATGTAAAGATTAGAAGAGAAAAATTCGGGGAAACAAAGAAAAAATATGGTACCACCTTATACTCCGCTAGAAGCATCACACGCACAATGAAAATAAGTATTTTCCAGGATTTGTTCAGTAACAAAGTCACAGGAAAGTTCCACTCAAATACTCAATCCCATTAAATCAAAGATGTCTTTATATGAATACTCAACAACTTCTGAAGATGCAATGACATTTATGGGTACGATTAAGCCTATCAAAACCTAGTATGTGACATACTTGTAATGTCTATTACCAGCAAGTAACTCTTAAAATGTTGTAACCAAATGCATTATTAGAATTACACTTTTTAGAAAAAGTCTTTCATTAAGGCCATTTTAAACTGTCATTGGCATTAAGGAATCTTATGGGCTAACAGAGAGGGAAAGACACAAAGAGCTACTTACCAAACTGACTAAGAACTGACGACTGAGTAATGGGCGGTTTCAGATCCCAGGATGATGTTGTAGTTGTGGTAGAGGTGGTAGAGCTGCTATTGTTTTGTTGAGAGGTAAACTGACCCAATCCTGGAGATTTCAACTGGTCCAAGATTTGGGATCCAGCAGAGTTGGCCAATTTAGAGGATCCGAGTTCTCCAAAGCCAGAACAAAGAACTGCAGACTACCAAAAGACAAAAAAGGAGAGGGGAAAGTTTAGAGTGGAGTTCAGTATTTAATAAATAATTTGAACATAGCCTTGGGGTCAGTGCCTACAGCTGCTACTTGGGAGCAACTAAAACCTCTTCAGCCCTAGATTACTAACAAATGACCAATAAAAAATTCAGCATCTGTAGCACATGGCCAGATCCTCTCGGATTATCACCGATACAACTTCCACCGCTGTGACTGCAACAATAATGATTTACTTGAATCCATGCATCTCAAAAATAGCATATATTTACTAACAGTTGAACTAATTTTCAGAGAATAAATTAAGTGCCCAATTTCAAGCCCTCACAATTGACTCAGAAATAGCCAAGTCTCCATAAAAAGCAGCCAGATGTGTGCTTGGAAATAACATATCATAGTTTTCTGGCATAGAACTCTTCACTATAAACATTATTTCATCTTAAATCAGCATGCAGTAAACGCATCTGCTCTCTACTCAAGAATTAATACAACTACTTCATGTAAACCAAGAAACAATTACTTAGCAAAACCAGAAAAAGTAATCTTTTTTTTTGTGTGTGTGTGTGTGTGTGTGTGTGTGTGTGTGTAGAATAGAAGAAATGGAATTCTTAATTCCATTCCTTCGACATTTGCAACCTGAATTTTACAAATACTGAAATATCTCATGAAATGACCAGCACTGGAAAAGTCATTTAACCTGAAATATTTACTCATGAAGAATATTTAGAAAGCATAAGATAATTTTACCAGACTTTGAGGAGAGTAAGAGTTTACAGCACTGGAGCTGCCAGTTCCTGATGCCATCTGGGTGCTGTGCTGAGAATTTGTGAAGACTAGGGCTTGGCCAAAAGTCTGCTGCTGGGAAGCCTCAAATGAGTTGCCTTCTGCCTCTTGGTTAGAACTCACAGGCTTTTGAAGCAGCGTTACCAAATCAATGCTGTAACAAAAAGCAAAGTTTGGCTGGAATAAACACGATGATTAGGCTGCGCTGAAACTGAAGAATGTAATAACAATACTAAAGCCGCCGTACCAGCAACAGAATTATTGCTGATTAACAGTCTTTTCAAATATTGCTTGTCTGACACACAAAAAGAGGTAGAACAGAGGTTTTTGCCAGACACAAATATTCTGCTAGCTGAAACCTTCCACTACAGTTAGAATGCAAGTTATCTTTGCACTCTTTTCAAACATTTTCAAACAATGCTTTGCACACTTATCTGGGAAGGATGAGAAACACGAATTTTCTTATACTTAGCATGTCTTACTAACCCCTACCACATGTTTAGCACAGCTTACTAGCCTAGCCCCTGCCACATATTTAGCACAAGTTTATCCATGGCAAAGCAAAGCATTCAGACAATAAAAGCTGACTTAATTTTATCTTAGATATCCTGCAGGGTTGGGCTGAAGAGCTGCTTCCAGCACTTTCATTAGCATGGATTTCTTAATGACCAAACCTTTCTTAGGGTAAGAAAACGGAAGCAAACAGAAAAACGGAAACAAACAGAAAAACGGAAACAAAGAGAAAAACGGAAACAAACAGAAAAACGGAAACAAAGAGAAAAACGGAAACAAACAGAAAAACGGAAACAAAGAGAAAAACGGAAACAAACAGAAAAACGGAAACAAAGAGAAAAACGGAAACAAACAGAAAAACGGAAACAAAGAGAAAAACGGAAACAAACAGAAAAACGGAAACAAACAGAAAAACCCCAACACAAACCACCAGAATTTGAGTTGATGAATTGAAATCTTTTCTACCAATTTGAGGGGCATCCACTGGAAGAAAACTGCATTAGAACACTATGAACATGAGGGCATATCACCTTTGAGAAGGAAAGGAATATAAATTGTAGACCAACTGACACCATGCCTGCTTCAGATCACATCCCTGTTATAAGGAAAATTTTGCTGCAGTCTGGAGTACAGCACTACATCTGTATCAAGATTTTTGCGACTATTAGCCTATGCAGTTTTCAGATCTCATGCTAATCCAACTACCGAAGTCTTCACCACCCAACTTTAAGCCTCTCTCCTGGGACCTGAGGCTAATGCAGGCAACTGATTCCACAATCTCATCAGCCAGGCATTTGGTGAAGACAAAGGCAAGCAAAGGAAGGTGGCAACTGCCATATTTTTGGTTCTCTACTCTGTATCTTCAGTTAAGGCAAGTAATTGTGATGCTGACCAGGAAATTCACCTTCTTGCCAACACAAGCTTGTCTGTTAACACACTTGTCAAAGCACTACGGTCTGAACATTTTCTGCATCTAGAGGGGCAGGCTTCCCATTTTCTGGACAACAAAGCCAGAGCTTCCTTTTCAACAGCAGAAAACTTTCTTCCCAGCTACTTTTGTTCCTGCCTGTAAGCAGTCTTTGTGCAGAAGACAGGGTCCAGGGGAAAGTAACAGAAGATCGGCGAGGAGGACAGTAAATACACTCAGCTGACTCACACATGGGGTGCTTGAAAACATATCTATCACACTAATTGTTGTTTAGTCTTACATGCTTGACAAGTAGACCATCCTCACTTAGATAACGTAGGCCTGTGATGGACTCAGGGCCACCTTATCAAAGATGCTTGAAATTCCAGCCCCACCGTTGAAGAAGACCAAAGCACAGTGAAAAACCATGCCTGCTTGAACCCTTGAAATACAGGCCGGAACAGCAAGTCTGGGCTCTTATTCTTTCACTCTCTTGCTAACAAGGACTCTCACTAATAAGGACTCTCCCACTCCATGTTGCCTGCATCCCCTGCTTGCATGCCTCTGCCCAGGTGCTGCTTCATAGATACCCCAGTCCACGAGGTATCAAGACTGAATTTGTTCTTTGCCTTTCATCTGTGGTTTCATGGTTGTTCCTGCGTTCTGCCTGCATTGGGTCACACAGGGTCTTCTCAGTATTTTGCTTGTGGATTTGGCAAGTTTGGCTGCACTTCCATAATCAATAATAAGCAACACAGGAACCCACAAAACCAACAATTTGCAAGCAAGGCTTTCACAATTTTGAGATTAGCTTGACCAATCTCTGACCAAGGCTGCCCTGTGTTTTACTCAACATTTTATATGTGCAAGCTAACATGGCATCACCAAGCAGAAGGTTTTTATGGTATAGGGAAAACGTGGAACATCAGCTTACCTTTGCCCAGGAGTCACATGATTCTCAGCTGGAACAGAGGAGGCTGTGAAGACTTTTGTTTCAGAAAGCTGAAAAAGAGCGGGTTGAGGAAAAAGTATTTTAAGCCAAAACACGCTGATTCTTCACTACTGCGACGTGCAAAAATTCCACCTTGGTCAAGCACTTTCAAGATAAAAGTCAAACTAACATTACAACCAGATCTGCTTAAAAAGACAAAAACACATAGTTAAACTTCCGTGAAGTCTTCTCCATAGAATCAAGTACCAATTTAATTAAAAGTGTTCGGAAATTTGATCTAGTGAATGCACACAATGGTACACCAATGTAACTACATCAGTTTGAGCAACAGTTTAACTGAAAAATATATCAGTAGTAAGTAATTAAGTGACAGCTGGTGTATCATCAGAGCAGCTCCGATAACTTGTTGCAGAAGTCTAACTCATTGCACCCTTCCCACTCATTTCATGTATCCCTGTGTTTTACATTTCAGCTCACATCACCACTGGAGGCAGGTTTGCAGTCAGGTCTGTACAGTGAATTAGCATTTGTGGTCCCTTATTGGCATTTCTGCTGGGGGTGGCAATAACATCTTAAACTGATTGCTCTGTGAGCACAAGTTCAAAAACAATAATAAAGGGAGAATCATGTAATTGCTTATGCTAGTATAACCAGTCAGACCATCCACAGCAGAAAACTGTACTGCTTTCACCATGATGGTACAATAAAGATAGATACTTGCACAGGTAATTGGGGAAGGGGAGTTGGTTTGTCAGGGTTTTGGGGAGAAAGGGAGTAATTTTGGTTTGTAGGGGGTTGGTTGTTTACCGTTTTGGTTTTCGGCTTTTTTTTCAATAGCTTTTCTTTTTTAGAAAACAGTAGTTAAACACCTACAACTTCCCAGAGCTAATTCATTTCTATTGAGAGAAATACTTGTAAACTAGAATAGGTCTTAAGCCAGTATAGGTTACGTTTAACAAAATAAAGATATGCACACGTAAGGGTTATATTTTAAATTAAATTTGCACAAAATGACCCTTAACTACTTTGGTGTAGCTTTGTATGCAGACTAAAGAAAAACTGACCTATTCAAACATTCACAAAGAATCCCTTTAGAATGTGACATTTGAATACAGCTCTTCCAGGTAATTATGCATTTTTAACTGCATACATTGCTAGCAGCCCAGTTTAAAGGACACCATGGACATGAGCCGATTTCATCTGCCATCCCATCAGCAGCTCTAACTGAAACCACATATATCCCTGAACACTGTCATCTGATTGGGATTCTCATATTAAACAATTTAAGCAGGACACAGAAGGGCTGACTGGGAGCAATCACTTGACACTCAGAGGCAAAGTTCAAATGTTTCATGTAGTCTCCTGGCACCCACTTATATGCGAAAAAATGAGCACTGCAACATTTCCTCCCTCTACTTCCTTTCCTTCTCTTGCTGTCAATACAATATATTTTAACCTAATCTTTCTGGAACTCTGTCCTGTGCATAATGCTGCCAGCCCACAACTCAATGTACTTACCAAAACAAAGAAAGAAGATTCAGTTCAAGCATATTTGCAATTAAAATGGCTGTTTCTCTATTGTTCAGCCCTCTCCCCACTGTACATGTTATTTTAGAACAACGTGTACTGTAGTTTTTGTAGCGCTATGAGACTTATGCATTATATGGCACAAGGAGGTCAGCTAACAGCACAAGCAGCAGCCTATGGTCTGCAATCCCTTGGTTAAATATTAAATTCTTTGTAATGTCAATAGTTTCCTATGCTCACATAAACCTGGATAAGACTAACTGTGGCCAAAACACTGATGAATCCTTAAAACTAAGTAAATTGAGGAGCCTGAGGATGTTTGCAACAATGCAAAAGCATACTTGAAGCATCGTATGAGAGAGGAAATTTTCTCTTTAAGGGAGCCAGCACACAAAACAAAAGTCTCCAGCTACCAGCTCAGTTGGCAACATTGAAGTTTACACTACATCCTGTGGCAAAATCACTGCCATAAGCTCCAATCAAGCACCTAATTCATAAGTCTGCTAGGATTACAGCATTTATCAAAACACATACTTCATGCAGCAGCTGAAGTTTTATTACACAGATGTACCTAGTATTTATCTTAGAAGAAGTATCGTTTCCCAACAAAGTTATTTATGCTCATCATACACTACAATTGCAAATCTTTTACTGATGTTCTGGCATCTTCCAGAACTAAATGAACGGTCGTGAACCATTTGCAAACATCGGCCTCACAAGGGCATTCCTTCCATCTGCAGTGAAATGCCTGTGCTTTTCAGCTTCTATTCCCATGATAAAAATCATTCTCCAATCACAAACAGACCATACATTTAACAACTAGCTACCAGTTCACATGGCCAGTTGATAGGTGAGGATAACACAAAAATATACTCCATCAATAAATCAGAAATAACAAAACCTTATTACTGTTATGATATGATGTAGCAAAGTTAAAGAAATTAAATACTCCACTCTCGTGAGATCCCACCTGGAGTACTGCATCCAGCTCTGGAGTCCCCAACATCAGAAGGACATGGACCTGCTGGAGCGTGTCCAGAGGAGAGCTACGAGGATGATCCGAGGGCTGGAGCACCTCTCCTGTGAGGACAGGCTGAAAGAGTTGGGGCTGTTCAGCCTGAAGAGAAGGCTCCAGGGAGATCTTATTGTGGCCTTCCAGTACCTAAAGGGGCCTACAGGAGAGCTGGGGAAGGACTTTTACTAGGGTATGTAGTGACAGGATGAGGGGGAATGGATATAAACTTGAAGAGGGCAGGTTTAGATTAAACATTAGGAAGAAGTTTTTCCCTTTGAGGGTGCTGAGGCACTAGCACAGGTTGCCCAGAGAGGCTGTTGAGGTCCCATCCCTGGAGGTGTTCAAGGCCAGGCTGGACGTGGCCTTGGGCAACCTGGTCTAGTGGGAGGTGTCCCTGCCCATGGCAGGGGGGTTGGAACTCGATGATCTTCAAGGTCCTTTCCAACCTAAACCATGCAATGATTCTATGAAAACAAGTTCTCATGCTGCTTCCTGATAAAGGAAACACTCCCACTAAAATACACTTTTTTTTCTTTTTTTTTTAAAGTGTTCCTGTTGTTTCAAATGGAAACTAAGATTACCAATATTGTACAGAAAATGTTTGCCTTCATCCACTTTCCAGCAATTTGTATGTATTCTATTTCTCCCCTTCTGATAGTTTTTTTTAAACTTTATTTTCTTTAGCCAGTAGAATACAATCACAATTTTATGAGGAAAACCCAGAGCTATCCACAGTACCTCAACATGGTCTGGTCCTTCATTGTCTATGTCCTGAAGTTCCCTTTAACAAAATACAACTTCCTATTTTCACTGCAAATAGTTTTGACTTTATTTAAGACCATGTTGACCACCTACGATACTTGCTCAATACTCACTACTAAAGACAAATACCAGACAGGACTATTAGATCTCAAAAATCTAACCCTTCTCAGGTCAAACAACACTAAATTTCACTCACCTGCTCCTAACTTGTATCTGACTAGGTAACACCACATTTAAATAAAAATACTCTTCAAAAAAACACCTGGTCTTTATCTGCAGACAGCAAATAACACCACCTTCCTTCATTGTTTCAATCATTAGTCATGCTACTAGAGCTGTTCGTTTATTAGACATTTAAATGCCTGGCTCCATTTTCCAGCCACATGTTCACATTATGCATTTTTCTGTTAGACTAAAACCAGAGCCCATTATATGCTAATAAAGCAACCTTTTCAGAGTCAGTAAACTAAAAATCTCACTCTCAAGCACCTCTTCTATCAGTAAGTAATTTTCAGCTATTTTCCACAACTTCTGTTTTGTAAAAGCAATGAATAATTGGATGCAGTACTTCAGAATCCAGTTCAGGAGAGTCCACATACAGAAATACAAATCAAGAATGATTAAGAGACAGGGAAGATTGCTTACAGGCAAAAAGACTACAATAGTGCTTTTTTGCTACCGCATCAGCCCTTTAGAAGATCATGCTGAGCTGTTCTTTTTTCGTCATCCACTACAATCCTGAAAGTTTTTCTGTTGCTGCTTTCCAGAAAACAGCCTCTTGTTTTGGAGGTGTGCCTCTAGTCCTATGAAACAAAAGGGCACTTGGCTCTATTAAAGCATTTGTCATTTGAGCAGGTCAAGTCTACCAAAGGTCTAGATTCCACTGCATGACTGGCTTACTTTTAATTGCCATTCCAATATTTTTTTAATTTCTCACACATTTTATTCAGCAGTGATTTTATTTTTACTTCCAAATCATTGATGAAGACAGTAGATGGCATCTGGCCTGGGATTGTATTCCTTTACAGCCCTCCTAGAAATGCCCACATTCAGTAAGGGTCCTCCTGCACAACATTTATTTGCCGAAATTTGCAATGCAAATTTTAATGTATTTTGTGATAGCATGTCATTACTCTTAGAACAAAAGATGGGAAATCAAATCTCTTACAAGAACATACTCTATCTTCACTACATCTTCTATCTTAGCAATTTATTAAGATCAGGTTTATTTGAAGTGGGTCTTTTTTCCATAAAACTACACTGCATGGCACAAGCTGTATTCTTACACTTCTTTTTTTTTAAAAAAAATCAGATAATTCAATTTTTCCTTTATTTCTCCAGCAGGGATGTTTTGGGCTAATTTGTCTGCAGTTCGCCATTTCATTCATTCTTTCTGAACATCAGCACATGAACAACTTTCCCCTAGGTTGCAGGGATTTTTCCAGCACTCCAAAATTAATAAAAAGTAACAGCAAGCTATAAATTTCATCTTTCAAGATTCATGTGCAGATTACTCAGGTTTAATAATTAACTAAAAAAAAAAATCTATCCCTAGACAGCATTGGCTCAACCACCCCTCCTGTACTACATATGCCATATTGTACCAAAATCAAACAGGGGTGTGAAATAAGGCCAGAAATTTTCAGTATCTTTAGCCCACAGTCCACCTCTAGCATACACTGCAGAAATAGAGCACAGGTTTAAAAAAAAGACACCAGCTTTTGAAAGCAGTAACTGATACCGAAAACCTAGGAATTTTATACTTTCTTCTATTTTCTTGAAAGACACACCCCTCTCATTAGGTAAGGACAGTTTTCATATCTGTTATACAATATAGTCACACATTTCTAGGCATAACACTGACATGTCACCCTAAGGGAGGGGACAAAAGGGATGATTTCATGACAATCTCTTACTCTTCTGAAAATAAACTTGAAATAATGGATATTCCTATAAAAGATGAAAAAAAAATCCTAAAATCTAATTTTTTCTTTCCCT